>NC_052150.1:10437677-10737677 GCF_902713615.1 Scyliorhinus canicula | reverse complement strand
TCCCCTTAGAGGAATTAGTGAACGTGATGGATTTTTACAACCGTCAATGATGGTTTCATCGTCACTATTGCTGAGATTCATTCCAGATTTTTAAAAGTCAATGAATTGAATTGAAATTCTGCCAACTGCTGTGGTGAGATTTGAACCAGTATCCCCTGAGCTGCCCGGCTGCTAGTCCTGGACATTACCACAATATCACCATCACCCCCGAGCTGTGGTAATTCAGGGGAAAATAGCAGCCAAAATATGCGCAGCCAGATAATATGTGTGACTGCCGGAAACAGGAATAAGGAGATATAAAGGAGTGGGAATATGACATTAAAACAACTAGACATGCACCAAAGGGCCTGTTTCACTTGTTACAAGGGAAAACCAGATCACCAGCCATGTTCTAAGCTCAATTTATCCATTGCAATGCACAACCCAAAGTTTAGGTAAATAAATACTTAACAGACCTAGCGTAAACCAGAACTACTGAACGACAAATCAACAACGGACAGAGTTACTTCAACAAAAAGAAGCTGCAAATGTTGCAAGGAAATTTAATGTATCTGTAAACCGGCACTAATGTGCAGTTAGTTTGTGCATTCGCTGCGGAGGTCACCAGAATCTCAATTTTTAATTCAACGCTATCATTAACTCCTAGGAGTAACAAGTTAACAACTTTGTATAGCCAGGTTATCAAACAGTCTGTATGTGTGATTAACAGCAGTCAGAGCTTACCCGACTTCCTCATTCTAAGCAAACCTGGTTGGAGTAATTTCCATCCCTCCCTGGGACCCAGACGTTAGATTCTGGCGGGCGTAGCCAATGAAAATCTCTTTTGGGGGGGTGTTATCTGCTTCATTTGGATCTTCAGCGCCGAGTGAACCCATTTTATGCACAAGGGATGATATTTGAGCTGGTTAACCTCTCACCTTTCCCAATCTCAGTCCAATCATAGCTCAACATTGACTTGGGGAGAGTGGGATGATGGGAATGTCACTGGGTTCCTAATCTAGAGCCCCAGGCTCATCCTCCGAACCAAAGCTATGTCTTTGAACATAGGTTCAAACCTCACCACAGCAGCTGGTGGAAGTTAAATTCAATGAATTGATAAAGACCTCTCGTATTAGTAACAGTGACCATGAACCGTTATTAGTTGAACATTCCTCTCTGAATTTTAGAACAGTCAAAATGAACCAGATTAGAAGCAGCGTTTTGCCCCAGCATTTATGCTCACTCATTTTGTCGAAAGATAATTTATTGAAGGCATATCCAAAGCATATAGAGAATACAAAAACAGGAACAATCCCCAACATTAAACAACAACAAATACTGCATAACATATTAACAATACATATAACACTCTAACAATACAGTAGGAGCGGTACGGTGGTGCAGTGGTTAGCCCTGCTGCCTCACGGCCCCGAGGTCCCAGGTTCAATCCAGGACCCCGGTCACTGTCCGTGTGGAGTTTGCACATTCTCCCTGTGTTTGCGTGGGTTTCACCCACACAACCCTAAGATGTGCAGGGTAGGTGGATTGGCCACACTTAACTGCCCCTTAATTGGAAAAAATGAATTGGGCACTCTAAATGTAT
This sequence comes from Scyliorhinus canicula, assembly GCF_902713615.1. Lineage (NCBI taxonomy): Eukaryota > Metazoa > Chordata > Chondrichthyes > Carcharhiniformes > Scyliorhinidae > Scyliorhinus > Scyliorhinus canicula. The sequence goes on along the minus strand of NC_052150.1, from coordinate 10,736,095 downwards.
TTTAAAAACAATACAATATTACAGGAGCCCCCTATATATGCAAATATGATGCCAACACCCGAAACGAGAAAGAAAGCAAACATATTTATTTCTTAGTAAAAGCAAATAATGAACCCACCGCCCTTTAACAGTCAACAAAATTACCCCCCACCCTGGCTAGTAGTTCTTGAAAAAGCCGATGAACAGCTTCCAACTCTTGAGAACCTTCATCATAACCTCTCACGGTGAACTTGATCCTCTTCAAATGGAGGAACTCAGTAAGGTCCCATACCCATGATCAAGGGCTTGGCGCCCATTCCCACCATGAGACCAGGATCCTCGGACATGGCGAAGATAGCTACCCTTGGAGAAGGCGTGACCACCACCCCCACCACCCGAGACAATACATCTGTAACACCCTTCCAAAACTCCGCTAGTTTTGGACAGGACCAGAACACGTGGACATGGTGCGAAGGGGATCCAGCACATCATATACATTGATCAGCCACTTCTGGGAAGAAACGGATCAGCCTAGCTGGTGTAATATGCACTCTGTGCACAACCTTAAGCTGTATAAGACTGAGCCGAGCACAAGACGAGGAAGCATTAACCCGAGGCAACGCTTCCACTCAAATCCGGCCCCGCACCTCACCTCCCAACTCCTCTTCCCATCTCTGTGGCATCGACATCATCGAGACTTCCTCCCTACTGGCAAACTCAGCATACACATTGGAAATCTTACCTCCTCCCCAATCTCATCATCCGAGAGGAGCTCGTCCTGTAGACCCAAGGGCGGTAACATTGGAGATGAACTCAACTCTTTGCTCAAAAAAACCCTTAGCTGAAGATACCTAAACTCATTAACCCTGGGCATTTGATAGGCCTCCACCAGCTCAGTTAGATCCGCAAACTTCCCACCCAAGAACAGGTTGTCAAAGCAGTGGATTTCCAAGCAATCCCATTCCTTAAACCTGGTATCCAAGCGCCCAAGCTCGCTGGAGTGAATCTGCGGTTGCCATTAATCGGAGCCTTCCTATACATGCCCTGCAAACCAAAATGTACCCGGCACTGGTTCCAAACCCTCAGAGTGGAATCACAACTGGATTTGATGAATACCTACCTGGTGAAAAACGAAGGCGAGCTGACGCCAATGCCCTTAAGGGCGTCCTTCTACACGAGGCCTCCTCCACTCTACACCATACCGACCACAGGTCCAACAACCATCTTTGGACCACAGCAATAGTAGCAGCCCAGTAGTAACACCTAAAATTGGGAAGGGCCAGGCCACCCCCTCTATTGACCTGTCTGAAAAAGGATTTGGGCAGAAAGATTGGGTGGTTCTGAAAAACAAAGAGGAACCTCGGTAGGATCACCATCGTAATAGTCTGGACTCCTCCGGACAAAGATAGAGGCAGACTGTCCCACCTTTTAAACTCCCCTTTCATCCCCTCTACTAAGCATGTCAGATTGAGTTTGTGACGTTGAGCCCAATCCCATGCCACCTGAATCCGCCAATAGCAGAAGCACCATCATTGACGGCGAAACAGGAGCCCACTCAAACACGCCCCCCCCTGCCCTCCGGAGCCAATCAGGAACATCTCACTCTTTGCCGTATTAAGCTTGTATCCGGAGAAGGAGCCAAATTCATTCAGAATTCTCAGGATCTTATCAACAGACTCCAAGGGATTGGAAACATACTGTAGGAGGTAATCCACTTATGAGGAAAGCCGATGTTCAATACTTAATACCCCTGCACTCTCCGAAGAGCCATTGCTACAGGTTCAATCACAAGGGCGAATAGTAAAGGCGAGAGCTGGCACCCCTGTCTTGTCCCACGCTGCAGAGTAAAGTGCTCAGAACTAACCTCGTTAGTGGAGATGATTGCCTTCGGGGCTGTATATAACAATTTAACCCAACCCAAACCACTCCAAATCGTCAAAAAGGTACGCCCACTCCACTCGGTCGAATGCCTTCTCAGCATCCATTGACAGCAGAGCCTCCACATCTGCGGGAGCTGCAGGGATGTGTGAATTCGATGCAGTCAGGGAAGGCCCCGGGACCAGACCAATTCCCAGTCGAATTTTATAAACGTTTTGGCACGCTGCTGGGTCCGTCGATGCTACGGATGTACAATGAGGTGCTGGGGAGGAGCTCGCTCCCCCCCCCCCCCCCCCCCCCCACGCCACGCTGTCGCAGGCCTCCATTTCCCTTATACACATAAAGGATTGGGACGCTGAGCAATGTCGATCTTACTGTCCCATTTCCCTCCTGAATGTTGATGCAAAGCTTCTGGCCAAGATCTTGACCACCCGTATTGAGGGTTGAGTGCCGGAAGTGGTTGGAGAGGATCAAACTGGCTTTGCAAAAGGCAGAGCGGTGGCGTCTAATATTCGGAGGCTACTTGACGTTATGCTCACTCTTGCCGTAGAGAGTGGGATTCTCAGAGTGCAGGTGGTACCTTTCTGGCTGCAAACTTTATGCTTCAGGAATTGGGGCAATGCAGTATATTGCAGCCAGTTACTGCCCTACTCGTTGCTCCCATGTTGTTTAAACTGTTGTACAGACGTATTCATGCAGTGACCATTTTTGTATTTTCCATCTCCCCTAGTATTTAATGTTTTACTCAGCTTCATCAGAGAAATGCTGCTCAAAGTGGTAGCAACCCCCATGTGTGTCTTTTAAACGGAAGTTGGTTAATGAGTGTTAAATTGTGCTGTTAGATGCAGCGTTAAAGCACTGGGGCTGGCTGTCAGGGAAGTTTTGCAACAAATCAGACAGTTCCATTTCACTTTCCTGCTTTTGGAAGGTCTTTGGCAAATCAATTCTCATAGTCATTCCGACTACACTGAGGAATTTTAAATCATGTTGTCTGTCAGCAGATCAATATCCTTGCTGTGTAAAGTGCAACTGTTCAATGCTCAAGAGCATCCACAATGAGTTATTTCATTCCGCAGATCTACTGGTGAGTTCACTGACAATTACTGAAGAAAAGATCCTTCATAAGTGCTGCATTTATGAGAGTATAATAAACCCTGTGCCATCTTCAGTTCATCTGACACTCTGTCGCCTATAACTTAACTTGCACTAAGTTCCATCCATTCACAGATCGCCCCTATACTCGGTGACTTACATTACGTCCCAGACTGGCAATGCCTCAGTTAAAAAAAATAAAATCCACACCTAGCACAATGATGAGCACTGTGGCTTCACAGCGCCAGGGTCCCAGGTTCGATTCCCGGCTTGGGTCACTGTGTGGAGTCGGCACGCTCTCCCCATGTCCGGGTGGGTTTCCTCCGGGTGCTCCGGTTTCCTCCCACAAGTCCCGAAAGACGTGCTGTTAGGTGAATTGGACATTCTGAATTCTCCCTCTGTGTACCCGAACAGGAGCCGGAGTGTGGCGACTAGGGGCTTTTCACAGTAACTTCATCGCAGTGTTAATGTAAGCCTACTTGTGACAATAAAGGTTATTATTATTATTATTATAATAAATTCCTCCCACTCCCTGGGCTGCAATCTCCCAGCCTCTGCGCCAAAATCATGATTGGCAAGGGGCAGAGAATGGGCGTTTACTCCGAAATCCGGTCCAACGGCGCTCCCGTGATTCTCAGGTCTGCGGCGAATAGCTCGCGAATCGCATGCGCGCGAACTGCGCGGCGCGGGTAGGGGGCCATTGACAGAGGCCCCCCTCCCCCTTCCGCGATTCTCCGAGTAAAACTGGATGAGTTCATGACGGCGTGGTTCTAACCTCCTATCGGCCGTCGGGAACGGCTGTTGGCAGCTGCGGACTCAGTCCGCGGTCGCCCTGGGCCGGGGCAATGATCACTGGGGTGAGGGGGGGGGGGCGGGGCCTCATGGACGGCCAGGGGAGCGATCGAGCGTCATGGACCTGCGGGCGCGCCGATCCCGGGGGCGCCTACATTTCTGGTGCCGCTCCGCGGGTTGAGTCCGCCATGTCCCACGGGGCAGCCATTGCATGTTGCCGCCACGCGCATGTGCGGACTCCCTTCCGAAAGTGCGGCGCCCCATATCTTCCAGTCCTACGACCCTCCTAGATATCTACACTTATCTAATTCTGGCCTCTCACACGTCCCTGAATCCCTGAATCTCTTCACTGTTTGTGAGTCACTACTACTCGTTCCTCCTTTTAAAACATCTCTTAAGACCGACCTCTTGTCTTAATATCTCCTTCTGTGGCTCGGTGTCAAATCATCTCTGATCGGGGACCTCTAGAAATGGGGGTTGTTGCTGTCATAAGACAGATTAATTTAATGGGAAAAAGTTTTCAGAGCACCCACATACATGAAGGACTGGTAGTGTATCTTGAGTTTGTTGGCAAAGTTGTTCTCACACAGCAGCAAGTTGTAGGGGACATGGTGGCAGGGTGGGGATACCACTGGATTCGGATTCCAGAGGCCTGCTCTGGTTTATACTCTGTGGATATGCATTCAAATCCCACCGTGGCGATTTGTGGAAATTGATTCAATCTGGCAATTGATTTAATGGTGACCATGGAAGTGCTGTTGACTGTGGTAGAAACCTCTCTGCTTTTCATTATTCAGGGAAGGAAATTTGTCATCCTTACTTGGCCTGGCTCACAGCAAAGGGTGGGATTTAGAACTGTTTAAGAAATTCAACTAATTAAAAAAAATCTGGAATATAAAGTTAGTCCCGGTAATGGTGACCTGGAAATTCTCATCGATGGTTGTAAGAACCCGTCTGGTTGACTAATGTTCTTCAGGGAAGGAAATCTGCCGTCCTTACCTGGTCTGGCCTACATGTGACTCCAGACCCACGGCAATGTGGTTGACTCTTAACTGCCCTCTGAAATCGCCAAGGAAGCCTCTCAGTTGTACCACACCACTCCAGACAGGTTGAATAGATTGCAGTGATTCAAAATGGCAGCTTATCAAAGGTGATCAGGTTTTGCGTTCAATTGATAGACTTGCCAGTGGCACTTTTTATTTTATTATTCATTTAGGGGATGTGGGCATCGTTGGCTGGGCCAGCATTTATTGCCCATCACTAATTGCCCTTCACATGAATGGTTTTCTGGGCCATATTAGAGTCAACGACATTGCTGTGGGTCTGGAGTCACATGTAGGCCAGACCGGGTAAGGGCGGCAGATTTCCTTCCCTGAAGGACATTCATGAACCAGATGGGTCTTTACGACAATCGACAATGGTTTCATGGTCATCATTAGACTTTTAATTCCAAATTTTTATTGAATTCTAATTTCACCATCTGTGGGATTTGAACCCGGGTTCCCAGAACATTAGCCTGGGTTTCTTATGAAACCCACCCCTGTTATCTTCAGCATTGTCTATGATGCTGGTCATCTTCCTGCCCAGCGAGGGTTTGCAGAGCCAGCATTCACTTCCAGGTAAAGTAAGCTGCTTACAAACGCTAACTCGCCTTTCCCTTTCTCATTCAAATGCATTGAACAGCATCAAGTTCCTGGATTGTAATTTTAGGTGTAGATTAAGCTTGCCACAGGAATCATAGAATTTACAGTGCAGAACGAGGCTATTCGGCCCATTGAATCTCCACCAGCCCTTGGAAAGAGCACCCCACTTAAGCCCACACCTCCACCCTATCACCATAACCCAGTAGCCCCCTAACCTTTTTGGACACGAAGAAGCAATTTAGCATAGCCAATCCACCTAACCTACACATCTTTGGACTGTGGGAGGAAACCAGAGCACCCGGAGGAAACCCACAGACACAGGGAGAATGTGCAGACTCTGCACAGACAGTGACTCAACTGGGAATCAAACCTGGGACCCTGGAGTTGTGAAGCAACAGTGCTGACCACTGTGCTATTGTGCCATCCATTGCTAGGCTTTGTCCATTTTAGCCCAAGCACTATTTTACTGGTGTAGCAACTCTTAATTAATTACTATCAAACAACCTTGCGAGCACTGAAAAATTGACTTTTTGAAGTGTGGGGTCTCATGCCTTTGTCTTTCAGTTTATTAGCATTTTAAAAAGGTATGCTTTCCTCTTTTTTATTTCATTCTCTATACTTGCATTGAATTCACTATTATGCCTGGTTCCTATTGCTCATTTCACAATAATTCGATCCGCTTGATTAAGGAAAACCTCACATGATGGGCTGGTTGGATGTGCAGAACAATAGCAAATGAAATGTAACCGTGAAAGTGTGAAGTAATGCATTTTGGGGGGGACTAACAAGGCAAACAAATGTACAACGAACGGTAGAAACCTGGGAAGTACAGAGGATCAGGGACCTTGGTGTGTCTGTTCATAGATCCCTGAAGAATTCTGGACAGGTAGATAAGATAGTTTTGAAGGCATATGGGATGCCTGTCTTTATTAGTCAAGGCATAGAATATAATAGCAGGGAGGTTATGATGGAACTGTATAAAATGCTGGTTAGGCCATAACTGGAGTACTGGCCGCAGTTCTGGTCGCCACACTGTAGGAAGTGATTGCATGAGAGAGAGGGTGCAAAGGAGATTCACCAGGATGTTGCCTGGGCTGGAGATTTGCAGCTGGATAGGCTGGGGTAGTTTTCCTTGGAAGAAAGAAGGCCGGGGGTGGGGGGGGGGGGGGGGGGGGGGGGGGGCTGATTGAGGTGTATCAAATTATGAGGGGCATAGATGGGGTGGATAGAAAATAAATTTTTCGCCTTAGCGGAAGGGTCAATAACCAGGGGATAGATTTAAGGTAAGGGGCAGGAGGTTTAGAGGGGATGTGAGGAAAAACCTTTTCACCCAGAGAGTGGTGGGAGTCTGGAACTCGCTGCCTGAAAGGGTGGTCGAGGTGGGAACATTTAAGAAGAATTTCGATGAGCACTTGAAATGCCACAGCACACAAGGCTTGGAGAATTTGATTAGAGTAGATAGGTGCTTGATGGCCAGCTCAGACTCAATGGGCCAAAGAGCCTCTTTCCATGTTGTAAAAACTCTCTGACCGCAGGAGCCAATTTTGAAGTGTAGTCACTGTTGCGATGCAGACGACGTGGTAGTCAGTTTGAACACAGGAAGTTCCCACAGCAGCCATGTAGAGATTGACCAGACAATCATTTTTGGTCAGGGCGCCAGGGATACCTGCCCTGCTTCCAAATGGTGGCTGTGGGATCTTTACCATCCACCTGAGAGAGCAGAGAAGGCTTGGATTTAACATCTCCTCCAAATGCCTTGCCTCAGATCCAGATCGGAATGTCAGACTTGATGATTTGTGACCAAGTCGCTGGGGTGGGACGTGAGCCCACAACCTTCTGACCCAGAGGCAAGCGAGCTACCGACTGAGCCAGGGCAGGAACCATTTAAAGAAACACACCTTTACTTGCCTTGTTCCTTCAGATCTGAGATGCCCTCCCATCTGTTGCGCCATCGTTTTCTCCCACTGACAGCCACTTGCAGTCCAAAGCCTCCTGGCAATTCATTCGGAAGCGCAGGTTGGTTTCCGGCATCGGTGCAATGATTTACTTGATTGTTAACGACACTCCTCAGATGCTCCAAACATCTTTGTACAGATATTCGGGCACTTCGCAGAGTTCAAATGTCACCACCATTACAGCGGTTACAAATATTAATGAATTCAAAAAGTGGTGCACAGCCTCCATTGGTATTCCTGAACACGCTTCAACTTGCCTAATGAATTTTGATGGATGTTTGAAGAGCATCAAGAATGAAAAATTCATGAGCATTTTGATAGATGTTCAAGACTGCTTGATAATCATTTTATCAAGATGCCCCCATGTGTCAGAGACCATGATCTGAAATCCTGATCAGACACTGAATGCAGTAAGCAGCTCACCTGAGGAAGGCACGTAATGAACCGAATGGATGATAATTAGAAATGGTGCAATCATCTCATGTGAACTATTTATTTTTCAATAGTCTATTAATGTCTCCCAATGGCCCCCAATTGATATTTGTGTCTTGTAGTATTTGGTAATGGAGTGAAGCACTGCCGTCTTTGTTTGGAGACACTTAATGCATTCACACGTGTCGGTCACGTCTCAGTTGGTAGCACTCTCTATCGGCTCTGAGGCAAAGATTGTAGGTTTGTGTCTTACCCATGCCCAGAGTGTGAACACAGGAATCCAGGCGGGCACACAGCTGAGGGAGTGCTGCTCTGTCACAGGCACCATCTTTTGGATTAGGTGTTAAGCTAAGATCACCTTTGCTCTCTCGGGTGGATACAAAATATTGCACACCACAACTTCAAGGAACACTAGGTATCCCGACCAGCATTTTAGCCGCAATTAACATCACAAAAAATAGATTATAATAATAATCGCTTATTGTCACAAGCAGGCTTCAATGAAGTTAATGTGAAAAGCCCCTAGTCACCACTTTAGAACATAGAACAGTACAGCACAGAACAGGCCCTTCGGCCCTCAATGTTGTGCCGAGCCATGATCACCCTACTCAAACCCACGTATCCACCCTATACCCGTAACCCAACAACCCACCCCCGGCTTAACCTTACTTTTTAGGATGCTACGGGCAATTTAGCATGGCCAATCCACCTAACCCGCACATCTTTGGACTGTGGGAGGAAACCGGAGCACCCGGAGGAAACCCACGCACACACGGGGAGGACGTGCAGACTCCACACAGACAGTGACCCAGCCGGGAATCGAACCTGGGACCCTGGAGCTGTGAAGCATTTATGCTAACCACCATGCTACCGTGCTGCCCCTAAGATCACCTTTGCTCTCTCGGGGGCAGCACTTTCTGGCGCCTTTTTCGGGGAGGCCAGTACGGGAATAGAACTGTGCTGCTGACCTTGTTCTTCATTACAGGCCAGCTGTTTAGCCCACTAAGCTAAACCAGCCCCCGATTATCTGGTCATTGTCACATCTCTTTTTTGTGGGAGCTTGCTGTGCACACGTTGCCCGCTGATTTTCCTACAGTACAACAGTGACTACATTTCCAATTGGCTGTACAGGACCTTGGGATGTCCTTTGGTTGTGAAAGGCGCCATATGAATACAAAATGTTTTGTTTGTTTTTGAAAGGTTTAGGAGCAATCAGGAACTCTCGCCCCAGAAAGGCTGTCGAAGCTTTCAAGAGCATTAGATATTTATTATGTATGTGGCGGGGTTGGGGGTTTGGAGGGTGGTCTCAAGGGATATGGACAAAAGCAAATAAATGGAGTTGAGGTCAACCATAGTCAAAAACAATGAGTAAACAGGGTGAAGAGGCAGCATGGCCTGCTCCTCTTTGTTTACTTCTTTCGAGGCCGTATCTTGTTTGAGTTAAGTGCCTGGCACCTCTTCTACTTCTTCTTCTTGTGAGACAGTCCCTTGGGACCGAGGAGGCCCTAATTCCACTCGGGCTCGATGGGTTCTGAGATGGCTGATGACCCAGTTGGCGATCTGCAGACTGCCACATCTGGGGCAGGTGCTGCTTGAAGGGTCGGGTAGATGGGAGGGACGTTGGGAGGTTTGTGCACTTATTCCGGAGACTAAGTTTCACTTCTACATCTTCCCGGCAAAGGTCTCTCAGTCCGCTCGTTGCCTTCCCGAATGAACTTTCTCCATTTTGGTTGGTCATGCTGACGATGAAAATGCTGACCGACACACTTTGAACAAACACATTTAACATTTGTAGGTTAATATCTTGTAGTTCAACTGCAAGGTGGGAAGTTTAATATCAGAGAAGGTGCTTCTACCCTGTGCAAGGGAGTTTGGAATTTGCATTGCCCAGCAGAAAGTGCCTTCCATGCTCGCCCAGCCTCTTGCCCTTCCCTGTCCTCACGGGGGTGAATTTCACAGGGCTTGTCCCACTCCTGCTGATGCTTTCGTGGAAGCCCCCTTTGCATGTGCCGACGTGGCTTCTGCGGAACATGGTCTGTTGGGCATGTTGAAGATTTGAGGGTTAGTAATTGAACTTGGCTCTGGTGGTTGGACCAACCAATTCCCTGGGATCAGATGTAACCAGAAAGATGAATGAAGCGGTTCTATTCTATGCTGGATGGCTACTCAATGGATTTGAATGCAAGGGAGGTTTGATTCGATCAGCTCTGGACCCTGGGTGACTAATGTGGAATAGTGGCTGGAATGTGCATTTGCAACAACAGTGAAATTGTCGATGTTCATCGTCGTGGCAACTTTGAAACTGGCAGAAACATTCGCCAATTGCACACGTGCGGCTGGGAGCCGGAACTCCAGTACTTACTATTGATGATTCCTGCTCCCTCACAGATGCATTGCTGAAATCCCTCCAAAGGGATTCTTTAACAATCACTTGAATTCACCTAAATTTCCACATTTACGTTAGTTGTCTTGTGAAAAAACTCTCGAGAAAGTTGCACCTTGTTGAATGGGCCTGAAAAACTTATTTTATATCCATGAAATTTTAGATTTCTTCATTATGGTGAACTAAAACCGATGTTTTTTTTTTAACACTTTCATTTGAAGTCTGTTTATGATATTTCAGTTTCTATCTTAATTCCATGTGTATGTCCACCACCTTTATTTCACTTTCTGCGAAATGATTTGGAAGTAAAAGATAACTGTTTGTCTGTCTGTGAGAATTCTTGCATGTGATTGGCTGCTTCGTCCGCTTGATAACATTACTGGTGCTTGATGTCTGGACACCCCTTAATTTGGCACGATATTTAAATTAGCATTGAGAAAGGGGAAATGAACTGAGATTGCTAGATCATTGTGAGCAGCATTCTTTGAGGTCAGTAACAAGCACTGACCTCAAAATCCAGGCCAATGAAGGCTGATGGTCTGTCATATGGATGTTTGGAAGTAAACAACCAGTGCATTCTCATAAGGGAGTTAGCCATCTGAATGTTACGCATGAAATGTCACCTTTGTGGCAAGATACTCAATGCATAAAAGAGGCTGAATTTTCAGAGCTGATCCAGGTCAATGCGGAGAACTTGAATTGATATCCTTTGTACAGGGCACTGGTGAGGCTGAACCCAGAGTACAACATGCAGATCTGGTCTTCAAAACCAAGGAAGGGCATATTTGTCCTTGAGGGAGTGATTCAAAAGTTAATTTAGCCTGGGCGAGGAGATTGGGCTCTGAGAAGTATTACGACCCCAAATCAGACTCCGACAATGACTAGGGTACTGGACCGAAACTCCAATATTTTACCATAGAGAAAATGCTGGAAAATCACAACAGGTCTGGCAGCATCTGTAGGGAGAGAAAAGAGCTAATGTTTCGAGTCCAGGTGACCCTTTGTCAAACAACAATATTTTATGTTATTTTGTAAACTGTGCAGAAAGAATACTTTGCTCCTGGAGTGATTGCGCAAAGAAATAGGGATCTGGTATTTGAAAACAAAACTTTAGAAAGAATACAATATTAAACTCTTCAAATACACACCCGAAAGGAACAGCTTACAATTACCCCATAAACCCTCTATCAATTCCCCATTAAACAACAGGAAAAGAAACATGCAGCTCTCAATTCATCTTAAAATCAGCGTGGCATAGTGAAATACTTGTTTTACAGAACAGATTGGCTCCTGTTAGAATCCCTTCAGACTCTGGCTGAATATCTTCAAAAAGCTGGTTCACCTGGCATGTTCCAGCTTCTTCCTTGTCCCCATGCCCGGCTGCTCTGCTTTAAGTATTATTATTCTTTTTCTAACTATCCTTTTTAAAATTAAAAAAAAATTTTTGAGTACCCAATTATTTTTTTACAATTAAGGGGCAATTTAGCGTGGCCAATTCACCTACTCTGCACATATTTGGGTTGTGGGGGTGAGATCCACGCAGACACAGGGAGAATGTGCAAACTCCACACAGACAATGATCCGGGCCCGGGATCGAACCTGGGTCCTCAGCGTTTTGAGGCAGCAGTGGTAACCACTGCGCTACCGTGCTGACCCTTTTTCTAACTATCCTACTGTGAGAGAATTGTGGACTCAGTGTCAGACAGATCATGAATTCCACTCCTCTCCAAAGCTTTTCCAAAATGCCTCTCTGCATCCCATGGCTCCACTCAGCAATGACATCATCAGTCCAAGCTGCCTCTCCAGGCTCAAAGCACATTACCTCCCCAGGGACTTTCCCCAGTCAAACCACAGTGCACTAGCCCAGACTGAAAACCCCATTCCTCTGGCCAATTTCACCTGCTGGCTCCTAAGAGCTCCCAGGCCCTGCAAACCAAAATCCTTTTTAAAAACATGACCACTGCAGTCCAACACACTATAACTCCAGCCTGTTAACCCTTAAATTGCCCCATTATTTATAAGTCAATCGGGGAATTCTCCCATACTGGAGCTATGCCCCCCACGCCCGCGAGAAAATGTGTGCAATTTGCAGGGGGCTAGCAGGCTCGCAGCTCCGACTGCTGATACGAGGCCCCGCACTTCCGGTCGGGGGTCCGCGCATGCGCATGGTGGTAGCCTGTGTTGGCCGTCCCGCGCATCATGGCGGACCCACATCACGGACCGGCACCAAGAAGATAGGCCCCCCTCCCCCCCAGATCGCGGACGCCTGCGGATTGATGGTCACCGATCGATAGCCTTGCCATCCTGGAGGCCCCCCCTGGTGTTTCGAAGAATGAGAATTGATATAACTGAATTTTTAAAAATTCTTAGAGGGTTCAACAGGAAACATGTTAAGAGAAGGTTTTCCCTCGCTGAGGAACCTCGACCATGGGGGCATCACCACAAATGAGTGGTCGGCCATTTTGATTGAGATGAGGGGAGGGTTGTCAATCTTTGGAATTCTCTACCTCAGGAGTGTTGTGGATGCTCTGCCATTGCGTACATTCAAGACCGGGATTGGGAGATTTTTGGACACGACGGGAATTTGCGTTCTCTGGTGGAGCGATCATCTGCACTACTCAAGTCAGATCTTTTCTGACCACTTAAGGTGTGTTGCCAGAATCGCAGGGAAGGAAGTGTTTCCGGAACGTACCTTCATGGCATGTGAGCATTGCTGGCAAGGCCAACACCAATTCCGCATCTTTCCTTGCCCTGGAGAAAGATGGTGCGGGGCCACCTTCTTCAACCGCTGCAGTCCATTTGTTCAGGGTGCGCGCATAATAATAATAATCTTTATTATTGTCACAAGTAGGCTCACATTAACAGCGTGAAAATGCCCAAGGGGCCACACTCCGGCGCCTGTTCGGGTACACTGAGGGAGAATTCAGAATGTCCAATTCACCTAACAAGCACGTCTTTCGGGACTTGTGGGAGGGAACCGGAGCACCCGGAGGAAACACACGCAGACACGGGGAGAACGTGCAGGCTCCGCACAGACAATGACCCGAGCCGGGAATTGAACCCAGGACCCTGCCGCTGTGAAGCAACAGTGCCAACCACTGTGCTACCGTGCTGCTCCGCATGCTGCTGTAAGGTTGGGTAGGGAGTTTAGAGACTCTGCACCTACAATGAAGACGGAGCAGCTGACCTGTCTCCATGCTAGGATGCTGTGCGTGATCGTGTATATCTGCCTTAAAGTTAAATGCGGCACAATTTCTCTCATTGGATGTGATAGCATCTGATTTAGTATATTCATGAATATAAATGTACTTCTGTCAGTAAATTAAGCTTTTAAATGAAAACATGTTTTCAGTAATTGCTGGAAGTAGCTCAAACTGGCTGATTAATTAACTCCTGACCCTGATAGGTTACCATGGGCGATACCACTGGCATAACATGACACATAGGCCAGGATTCTCCGTCCGTTCACACCGACGGGATTCTCCAGACCCGCTGCCGTGAATTGGGTTGTGGCTGAGTTCCTGGTTGTCTGTTGTCACTGGCAGCGGTAGTGGAGAAAACCCGGATCGGATCGCGTGAGGGACGAGTAACTCAAAGGAGCGTGACTCACTGAATGAATGGGCTAATTACTTGAAGATAGGTTTTAACTTGGGTAAATGTTAGCTGGCCATGTTGAAATGCAAGTGCAGCACAAAGGGTAATCCAATCGGTTAGGGGAAGGATAACGATTGATCTTTTAAAGGAAGATAGAACTTTTATCAACGAGTCTAATGTTGTGCAGCTAACCAGATGCCGTCTGAAACTGTCTACACCTCCTGCTGCCTCAGGAAGGCAGACAGTATTATCAGAGACCCCTCCCACCCAGGCATTGCCTTCTTCCAGACCCTTCCATCAGGCAGAAGGTACAGAAGTCTGAAGAGCCGCACATCCAGACATAGGAACAGCTTCTTCCCCACAACTGCAAGACTCCTCAACAGCTCCCCCTTGGACTGATCTGTTTCCTGTAAGAACACTATTCATGACGCCCTATGCTACTCTTGAAACTGCTGCTACAGTGAAAAGTATTTTACTGCGGCCGAGGCAACGTACACAGTACGTACATAGTAGACAAAAAGAATAATCAACAGAGAACATTGACAAATGGTACATCAACAAACAGTGATTGGTTACAGTGTGGAACAAGGGGCCAAACAAAACAAATACATGAGCAAGAGCAGCATAGGGTGTTGTGAATAGTGTTCTTACAAGGAACAGATCAGTCAGAGGGGGAGTCGTTGAGGAGTCTGGTAGCTGTGGGGAAGAAGCTGTTCCTATGTCTGGATGTGCGGGTCTTCAGACTTCTGTACCTTCTGCCTGATGGAAGGGTCTGGAAGAAGGCAATGCCTGGGTGGGAGGGGTCTCTGATAATGCTGTCTGCCTTCCTGAGGCAGCGGGAGGTGTATACAGAATCAATGGGAGGGTGGCAAGCTTGTGTGATGCGTTGGGCTGAGTTCACCACACTCTGCAGTTTCTTGCGATCTTGGGCCGAGCAGTTGCCATACCAGGCTGTGATGCAGCCGGATAGGATGCTCTCTATGGCACATCTGTAGAAGTTTGTGAGAGTTGATGCAGACATGCCAAATTTCTTTAGCTCCCGTAGGAAGCAGAGACGCTGTTGGGCTTTCTTGACTGTTGCATTAACGTGAGTGGTCCAGACAGACTGTTGGTGATGGTGACGCCCAGGAACTTAAAGCTATCGACCATCTCTACTTTGGAGTCATTGATGCAGACGGGAGTGTATGTTGTGCTGCGCTTCCTGAAGTCGATGATCAGTTCCTTGGTTTTTCCAACATTTAGAGAGAGCTTGTTTTCGGTACACCATGCAACCAAGTGATTTATCTCCCTCCTGATTCGTTGTTGTTTGAGATATGGCCCACCAGAGTCGTATCATCTGCAAACTTATAGATTGAGTTGGAGTTAAATCTTGCCACAGAGTCATGTGTGTATAGGGAGTACAGTAGGGGACTGAGCACACATCCTTGCGGGGCCCTGGTGTTGAGGACTATTGTGGAGGAGGTGCTGTTGCCGATCCTGACAGATTGCGGTCAGTTGCTGAGGAAGGCAAGGGTCCAGCTGCACAGGGAGGGGTCAAGCCCAAGGTTACAGAGTTTGGTTATTAGTATTGTCGGGATAATGGTGTTGAACGCGGGGCTGTAGTCGATGAACAGCAGTCTTACATAGGTGTCCTTGTTGTCGAGGTGTTTGAGTGTTGATTGTAGAGTCAGGGAGATAGCGTCTGCTGCGTACCAGTTGCGGTGATAGGCAAACTGTAATGGATCGAGACCGTCTGGGAGGCTGGCAGTGATCCGTCTCATGACTAGCCGCTCGAAGCATTTCATGATAACAGATGTCAGGGCCATGGGTCGGTAGTCTTTGAGGCAGGCTACCTTGTTCTTCTTTGGTACTGGTGTTATGGTGGCCTTCTCGAAGGAGGTGGGGACTATCTGGCTTCAATGGTATTTATAGAATATAAGAATCCTAGAATCTGTACAGTGCAGAAGGAGACTATTCGGCCCATCGAGTCTGCGCTGAGCCCTTAAAAGAGCACCCTACTGAGGTCCACTCACCTGTCCACCCCGCCCTATCTCTGTAACCCCATAACCTAACCTGCACATCCCTGGACACTAAAGCCAATCTAGCGTGGCCAATACACCTAACCTGCACATCTTTGGACCGTGGGGGGAAACTGGAGCACCCGGAGGAAAGTCCCGCAGATACAGGGAGAACGTACAAACTCCACATAGACAATGACCCAAGGCCAGGATCAAACCCGGGTCCCTGGTGCTGTGAGGCAGCGGTGCTAACCACCGTGCCACCGAGCCACCGTGCCACCGTGCCACCCTTAAATCTAGCTGCATAAATCGTAAATATCTGGCTTCAATGGTATATATCTGGCTATACACATCGTAAGTATCTGGCTTCAATAGTATATATCTGGCTATATACATCGTAAGTATCTGGCTTCAATAGTATATATCTGGCTATATACATCGTAAGTATCTGGCTTCAATAGTATATATTTGGCTATATACATCGTAAGTATCTGGCTTCAATAGTATATATTTGGCTATATACATCGTAAGTATGTAGCTTCAATGCTATGCAACTCCAAGGTAGGATTTTTATTTGGATCTCTCAGTGTATTGGATTACCGATCTCGGTATACTCTCATCAAATCTGAGTGTTGTTTGATCAGTAACAGAACGACCAGCTCCCGGGCAAAAGGGGTTTTGTGGTGACTTTCCGATTCCGGGTCCTGATAATGCTTGAAGTCAAATTCAAACTACATCCGGTACCTCTGTCACTGCTGAGCAACAATGATACTACTCACTAAGCTCAACTGCTCACTTCCATATTTTTAATGTGTAACACTCCTGCTTCATGAGAAAACCAAAAATTATTTTAATTCCGCCCCACCCTCCCCCCGCTACCTGTCTCCTGTTCCCAACTCCCCCTTGATCAAGTGGATGTTTTATGATTTGCATTTCAAACATAGAAGATTTAGGTATGCATGTCCGTTCTCTGTAAATTTCATACTTTTTAATATGCATGTCCTAAAGACTGGCATTTCATATCAAACAGCACATTCGCAAGGTTGTTTGCAACAGGCACAGTACTGACCATACCCTTGCAAAACTCAAAACCCAGTGTCCAACATGAGATATGATTCTGCAATTGGACAGCACATGCTAAACCATCCTGACTGTGCAAAGAATTACAATGACAACCACTTCAGAAGATTATCAGTCCAGCTCACAGTGTGGCTAACTTACTTTGCCTGAAGCTGCATAACTTCACACTCATGGCCCTGTCATTTGTAAACAGAATGAACATGCCCACGCATTCTGCCCTTTTCGCCTAAACAAAAGCTTGGGGGACAGCCATTCCCTGGTGCATTCCCCACGACAAGGCCTTGACCAGTCGCAGCCAACCTGCCTGGTTAGAATTGAAATAAAAGCTTGGCAGTTAACTGTTCCCTGGTGCATTCTTCGTGGCAACACCTGCACCAATCAGAGTCCACTTGCCAACCCCGTTCTCTTGCAGTAAAAACTGTTGTACCCTTTAGAATTGGGGTCCTTGTTAATCTGACCTGATGCGTACAAGATAAAAAGACTTTGACAACATCTCTCTTTTTTCAGCAATACTCAAGTTCTGTCCGACCAAGTGACCACTTTTTAATCCTTTGTAACTTTTTAACAGCTAAGTAAAGAATTTATTTCCCAAAGTAAAATTTTGCGCTGGGCGAAACCGTGAAAGAGATTATCTTCAGAATATATTTGGTGACAATATTATTGGTTAATATCTTCCCTTCTCTTGGTAGGTTTTGTTCACTGTTATTTTTTTGATCCATTAGTTCTCTATATGTACAGTAGTTCCTCAGTGGTGTATTTGTAGCCAGCCGGTCCTTACAGTCACTATCTGTTGAATGCCATTTGTTGTTCTTTCTACGGCTTGGTAATTTTTGGGGATGTAATCTTAATGTCTCATCTAATACACAGTGTGCACTCTCTTGAACATTACTTAGCTGCACCGTGTTGATCTGAGTATTTGATTTCTTCCTTGGACAGGTTGACAGGACAGAGGTTATCCGCACCTGCATCAACCCAGTCTTCTCCAAAGTTTACACAGTGGATTTTTACTTTGAAGAGGTTCAGCGCTTGAGGTTTGAAGTCCACGATATCGGCAGCAATCACTTGCACAATGGGGTTAAGGACAACGAAATCCTTGGCGGGATGGAATGCACCCTCGGCCAGGTAAGCATTTCAAGGCGAGTTTGCCTCCATGGCCCACTGTGAATTTTCCGCGTGGCTCTGAGTGTACGTTATTAGCGTACGGTCGGCCTTGACTCAGTGGCCGAACTCTCACCTCTGAACCCGAAGGTTGGGGATACCAGTCCCAATCCAGAGGCTTGACCATATAAATGTGGGCTGACTCCTTGGTGCCAGTACTGAGGGAATGCTGCACTACTGGAGGTAGCGTCTTTCAGGTGAGATATCATCATAGAATATACAGTGCAGAAGGAGGCCATTCGGCCCATCGAGTCTGCACCGGCTCTTGGAAAGAGCACCCCACCCAAGCCCACACCCCAGTAGCCCCACCCAACACTAAGGGCAATTTATCACGGCCAATCCACCTAACCTGCACATCTTTGGACTGTGGGAGGAAACCGGAGCACCCGGAGGAAACCCACACACACACGGGGAGGATGTGCAGACTCCGCACAGACAGTGACCCAAGCCGGGAATCGAACCTGGGACCCTGGAGCTGTGAAGAAATTGTGCTATCCACAATGCTACCGTGCTGCCGTGAGATGTTCAACCAACCAGAATTCTCTCTCAGGTGTATGGAATAAAAGCTTGGCAGTTAACTGTTCCCTGGTGCATTCTTCATGGCAACACCTGCACCAATCAGAGTCCACTTGCCAAGTACCACACAGGACCAGGCCCTCCAAGCCTGCGCCGATCATAATGCCAGCCTAAACTAAATCCTTCTACACTTCCAGAGTCCGTATCCCTCCATTGCCATTCCGTTCATGTATTTGTCAAGATGCCTCTTAAACGTCGCTATCGTACCTGCATCCACCAGCTTCCCCCCCCCCCGGTAACGGGTTCCAGGCACTCGCCGCCCTCTGTGTAAAAGTGAATGTCCTGATAGCTTCCTCAGGGGTATGTCCTTGTATTCTGTCCCTGCCCACTTTGACACAGTTAATATTAGAGATATGGTGGAATGATGGATTAAATGCTTTGATCCTGTGGGAGGATGACCTTATCAGAGGAGAGAGATGCAATGAAAAATATTTAACTAACCCCTGCCCACCTTTTTTGAAAAATAACCAATTTTAAAACTATTTTTGAAATAGACAGTTTGCCGTTTAGAGAGCAGCTGAACTATAACCTGGAAGATGATAGCGAGGGGGCTCCAGGTGTACTTCCTTAAAACTACAGCCATTGACCGTCTTTCTAATGAATGTAAGGTATACTGCTTTGAGAGAAGTAAGGGGCCCTAAAAAGGCCTCCAATACAGTGAATGGCTGATGTTCAGATTACGTTAATTAATTACCTGTCTGATAAATAATTAGGTAGTATCCCCGATCCCACTTGCTCTTTGCTGATTCCTATTGGGTCGTATTTGTGAGTATGGGTAGGAGGAGGATCAGATTTGGTGCTGGTGTGTTCTGCACACACGGTGACTTTGCAAGTTATGGGCTAGCTCACACAAGAGGAGTGAGCATTTAGACAATGCATTGGAGGACGGGAGAACCATAGCGGGGGTTGGTGACATCAGGAAGAGAGGGTGGAAAATAATTGAGTATGAGAGAGTGACAGCAGGTTGGAGATTTCAGTATGAGAACAATAGGAGGTTGGGGAGTGAGTGTGGGAGAGAGGGTAGGAGGTTGGGGAGTGAGTGTGGGAGAGGGGGGTAGGAGGTTGGAGAGTGAGTGTGGGAGAGTGGGTAGGAGGTTGGGGAGTGAGTGTGGGAGAGTGGGTAGGAGGTTGGGGAGTGAGTGTGGGAGAGAGGGTAGGAGGTTGGGGAGTGAGTGTGGGAGAGGGGGTAGGAGGTTGGAGAGTGAGTGTGGGAGAGTGGGTAGGAGGTTGGGGTGTGAGTGTGGGAGAGGGGGTAGGAGGTTGGGGAGTGAGTGTGGGAGAGTGGGTAGGAGGTTGGGGAGTGAGTGTGGGAGAGTGGGTAGGAGGTTGGGGAGTGAGTGTGGGTAGGAGGTTGGGGAGTGAGTGTGGGAGAGTGGGTAGGAGGTTGGGATTGAGTGTGGGAGAGTGGGTAGGAGGTTGGGGAGTGAGTGTGGGAGAGTGGGTAGGAGGTTGGGGAGTGAGTGTGGGTAGGAGGTTGGGGAGTGAGTGTGGGTAGGAGATTGGGAAGTGAGTGTGGGAGAGTGGGTAGGAGGTTGGGGAGTGAGTGTGGGAGAGTGGGTAGGAGGTTGGGGAGTGAGTGTGGGAGAGTGGGTAGGAGGTTGGGATTGAGTGTGGGAGAGTGGGTAGGAGGTTGGGATTGAGTGTGGGTGAGTGGGTAGGAGGTTGGGGAGTGAGTGTGGGAGAGTGGGTAGGAGGTTGGGATTGAGTGTGGGAGAGTGGGTAGGAGGTTGGGATTGAGTGTAGGAGAGTGGGTAGGAGGTCGGGGAGTGAGTGTGGGAGAGTGGGTAGGAGGTCGGGGAGTGAGTGTGGGAGAGTGGGTAGGAGGTTGGGGTGTGAGTGTGGGAGAGGGGGTAGGAGGTTGGGATTGAGTGTGGGAGAGTGGGTAGGAGGTCGGGGAGTGAGTGTGGGAGAGTGGGTAGGAGGTTGGGGAGTGAGTGTGGGAGAGTGGGTAGGAGGTTGGGATTGAGTGTGGGAGAGTGGGTAGGAGGTTGGGATTGAGTGTGGGTGAGTGGGTAGGAGGTTGGGGAGTGAGTGTGGGAGAGTGGGTAGGAGGTTGGGATTGAGTGTGGGAGAGTGGGTAGGAGGTTGGGATTGAGTGTGGGAGAGTGGGTAGGAGGTTGGGGAGTGAGTGTGGGAGAGTGGGTAGGAGGTTGGGGAGTGAGTGTGGGAGAGTGGGTAGGAGGTTGGGATTGAGTGTGGGAGAGTGGGTAGGAGGTTGGGATTGAGTGTGGGTGAGTGGGTAGGAGGTTGGGGAGTGAGTGTGGGAGAGTGGGTAGGAGGTTGGGATTGAGTGTGGGAGAGTGGGTAGGAGGTTGGGGAGTGAGTATGGGAGAGGGGGTAGGAGATTGGGGTTTGAGCAGGATGGAGAGGTTTGAAGTTGGGGAGAAAGTGCGGAATAGAGGTAGGGAACTGGGGAGTGAGTATCAGAGAGAAGAATGAGATTTGGGATTGAGTGTGGGAGAGTGGGTAGGAGGTTGGGATTGAGTGTGGGAGAGTGGATAGGAGGTCGGGGAGTGAGTGTGGGAGAGTGGGTAGGAGGTTGGGGAGTGAGTGTGGGTAGGAGGTTGGGGAGTGAGTGTGGGAGAGTGGGTAGGAGGTTGGGATTGAGTGTGGGTAGGAGGTTGGGATTGAGTGTGGGAGAGTGGGTAGGAGGTTGGGATTGAGTGTGGGAGAGTGGGTAGGAGGTTGGGGAGTGAGTGTGGGAGAGTGGGTAGGAGGTTGGGGAGTGAGTGTGGGAGAGTGGGTAGGATGTTGGGATTGAGTGTGGGAGAGTGGGTAGGAGGTTGGGGAGTGAGTGTGGGAGAGTGGGTAGGAGGTTGGGGAGTGAATGTGGAAGAGTGGGTAGGAGGTCGGGGAGTGTGTGTGGGAGAGTGGGTAGGAGGTTGGGGAGTGAGTGTGGGTAGGAGGTTGGGGAGTGAGTGTGGGAGAGTGGGTAGGAGGTTGGGATTGAGTGTGGGAGAGTGGGTAGGAGGTTGGGGAGTGAGTGTGGGAGAGTGGGTAGGAGGTTGGGGAGTGAGTGTGGGAGAGTGGGTAGGAGGTTGGGGAGTGAGTGTGGGAGAGAGGGTAGGAGGTTGGGGAGTGAGTATGGGAGAGGGGGTAGGAGGTTGAGGAGTGAGTGTGGGAGAGGGAGTATTTAGGACCGAGACAAGGAGAAATTTCTTCACTCAGCGGGTGATGAATCTTTGGAATTCTCCAGCCCAGTTCAATCCTTCGGTTTATTCACGGTGGAGATCAATAGATTTTTGCACACCAAGGGAATGATGGAGATCGGGAAGGTGGAGTTAAGGTAGGACATCTGTCATGGTTTTTCTGAATGGGCGGCACGGTAGCACAGTGGTTAGCACAGAGTCTCAGGTTCTATTCCCGGCTTGGGTCACTGTCTGTGCGGAGTCTGCACGTTCTCCCCGTGTTAGCGTGGGTTTCCTCCGGGTGCTCCGGTTTCCTCCCAAAAGTCCTGAAAGACGTGCTTGTTAGGTGAAATGGACATTCTGAATTCTCCCTCTGTGTACCCGAACAGGCGCCGGAGTGTGGCGACAAGGGGATTTTCACAGTAACTTCATTGCAGTGTTAATGTAAGCCTACTTGTGACAATAATGAAGATTATTATTATTGTGACAATAGCAGAGCAGGCTCGAGAGGTCAATAACCACCTCTTGTTCCTCCTATTTCTTATGTTCTAATAACACAGTAAAAAAGGAGAACTGTGAGTGGTTATTAATGTGCAAACCAGCTGACAATTTCAGTGGAATAAGAGATACGCCGTGTGTCTCCAGAACTGTTCTGGTCATTGTAGACTAATTGTTCTCAAACATTATCTCGCTCTCAATCTCCCTGTTACTTTGAAGAATTTGCTGGATTGGATTTATTGACATTGAAAATTAGGTCTGGTATTTAATAGTGTAAGCACATTTTTTTGTTCATAAACTTAGAGTACCCAATTCTTTTTTTTTCCAATCAAGGGGCAATTTAGCGTGGCCAATCCACCTACCCTGCACATCTTTTTGGGTTGTGGGGGTGAGACCCACGCAGACACGGGGAGAATGTGGACACGGGCCGGGGTGTGAATGCACACTTTAAATGATCCCATCAGGCCAGAAGGTGAATAATTTGAACAGACCTGCCCGCTCCAGCTGATTCCAGCGCACTAACGTCTGGAGACTTGGGAAGCGGTACAACAGGCCCAAGGCCACAGGGTTGAAGCACAGACTATTTTTCGTAACCTTTTGATTGAACTTGACACGGCAACGTGACTTTGCATGCATTGCTACCATTAGTGTTTGCAGAGTATAGCTTGACCCAGGGAAGATAAGTGTTGGGAAAGCTATTGGAGATGAATTGTTTCAGAATGAAAGGTTCATTAGTGGAAGGCACCAGAGCCTCAATTATTGGTGAGTAAGCCTTACACATCAGCACAGGGGCAACAATATTAGACTGGATCTTAACTCTTTCGCGCTGGTTGCTTGGCAGGTGAGCGATGAGGAATTCACAAACTCCTGGGTCCCAGCTAGGTCCTGGCGCCTGACTTTCTGCCCACTCTGCCCAGGCTTCTGGCAGGAAAGCCAGAGGCCTGGACTGGCCTCCAGGCCTGTCCAGTCGGAATCTCACAATCAGAAGAGAGAAGAGATGTGGCGGGAGGGGAGGGTGGGGGCGGAGGGGAGGGTGGGGGGGGGGGGGGGGGGGGGATGGGGGGGGGGGAAGAGGAGCATTTCAGCTCTCCTTGACTCCGTAAAGGGAAAACTGTTTTTGGGCTTCTTCTGGCTTCGACCCTTTGCCCTTCTGTCTTCACTTGACAGGAAATGCGCTGCACCTTCTCATCAAAGTCACTGAGCTAAAACTATAGTTCAGTCCTGCAGCAGTCCTCATAGAATCAGAAGGAGGCCATTCAGCCCATCTGTACCAGCTCTTAGCAATATCTATCCAATTCGTCCCATTGCCCTGCTGTATATCCCATGATCCTGCAATTTTTCCCCTTCAAATATTGATCCAATTGCCTCTCGAAAGCAGGATCAATAACTACTTCCACCGTCCTTTCAGTCAGTACAATCCAGATGACAACATTAATGGTGGGCGTGATTCAACGGCCTCGCTGTGCCCGACGTGGTGTCAGGACGAGGCTGTTGAATCTCACGAGAGAGGCCCCTCATGGGATTTGCGACGCTCGCAACGTCTCGCGGGATTCAACGTTACAGGGTGAGATGTCGCGATCTGGATCCCGCTCTCACTGGGCATGATCCAGACCAGCTTATTTAAATGAGCCGTATGGGTCAATTAAATATACATTCGCTGGATTCACCCAGTACCCGGGACTCAACGGCCGTGCACGGGAGCCCGTGCCAGGGCGCCGATTAGTATTGGTCCACACAAAAATGACCCAAACGTAATGACACCTAGTGGGCGGGGGGGTCGCCCTAGCCATTGGAGACTCCCAGGTGGTTGGGGACAGGGCAGCGTGGCACCCTGCCTCCTCTCCTGGCACCTGGGCAACTTGGCACTGCCTGGTTGCCAGACTGGGGGTGCCAGGGTGCCAGGTTGGCAATGCCAGGATGCCCAGGAGGTGCCATACCAGGTAGAGCAGGGGTGAGGCGGGAGCTTCTACAAGGTGAGAGAGTGTGGGATTCTTTGTGCTGCTTACTTCGGATGGATCGTGTAGGGTTTCGCAAAGACCACGGTACAGCTTTTACTGAAACAAAGCTATGATTTTATTCACACAACTAAACTGGGTCCTTTTAGAATACAGAATTGGTCAATAACATCTAACTCCACTCACCCACTGCTGATCTCACTCACTGGTATGACTATAATCTAACCTCCTCAGACTGGCGGAGTAGCGCAGTGGTTAGCACTGTTGCTTCACAGCTCCAGGGTTCCCAGGTTCGATTCCCGGCTTGGGTCACTGCCTGTGCGGAGTCTGCACGTTCTCCCCGTGTCTGCGTGGGTTTCTGGTTTAGCACAGCGCCAAAGAGCTGGCTTTTAAAGCAGACCAAGGCAGGACAGCAGCACGGGTTCAATTCCCGGACCAGCCTTCCTGAACAGGCGCCGGAATGTGGTGACTCGGGACTTTTCACAGTAGCTTCATTTGAAGCCTACTTGTGACAATCAGCGATTTTCATTCCTTTCATTTCCTCCGGGTGCTCTGGTTTCCTCCCACAAGCCCCGAAAGACGTGCTGTTAGGTAATTTGGACATTCTGAATTCTCCCTCTGTGTACCCGAACAGGCACCGGAATGTGGCGACTAGGAGGTCTTCACAGTAACTTCATTACAGTGTTAACATCAGTCTATTTGTGACAATAAAAGATTATCAGCTGCTCTTCTGACTTTCACTAGCTGTCTCCTGCATACACCCCTCCCCTATGGTATCACTGCTTTATATAGTAGTATCTACAGCACCCTCTAGTGCCTATTCATGGTCCTACATTAACCCTTGCAATGCTGATAGTTATGATAATACCACAGAGGGGTTGGAGGATCTAAAAGTGGGGGGGGGCTAAATTAACGGGGGAGAATAACGGGTCAGCCAGACAAAATGGCGCCCGCGATCTGCGAGGAGCCTTTCAAATTCCTCTCAGTGTGGCTGGCGGAGAGAATCTCCCAGAGACCAAAAATAACCAGCAAAGTGCCGTTGAATCGCGAGATGCTTCTCGGCGTTGCAATACCGAGGAACACCCCCCTAAACTCGCCGTTCAGCAGACTTTAACTCAAGTCCGCTGAATCATGACCGTTACTTATTTTTTGCGTTAATTTTATTGTCTCCTTCAACCTCTGGTTCTTTTGCCTATTGCCTTAAATCTGGGTCCTCTAGCCACTAATCCTGCTGTCACTGGAAACAGTTTCTCTTAATTTGCAAAGACCGCTCATGATTTTGAAATAAAAAGCAGAAAGTGGTGGAAAACCTCAGCCAGTCTGGCAGTACCTGTGGAGAGAAGAACAGAATTAACATTTTGAGTCCAATGTGACTACTTCAGAACTCTCATGATTTTGGACTCCTCGAGCAAACCGCTTCTTAATCTTCCCCTGCTCCAAGGAGAGGAGCCCGATATCTCTAGTCTCTGCCATATAACTAAAGTCTCTCAACACTGGTACTATTCCAATAAATCCCTCTCGAAGGCTGTGACGTCCTCCCTAAAGTGTGGTGCCCAGAATTGGATACAGAATACCAGCTGGAGCCTAACCAGTCGTTTCAGAAAAAAGACCCGACCAATGTTGGGCAGGGCTGGCAGTGGTTGGCACTGTAGTTAACACTGCTGCCACACAGCGCCAGAGACCTGGATTTGATTCTGACCTTGGGTCACTGTCTGTGCGGAGTCTGCACGCTCTCCACGTCTCTGCGTCGGTTTCCAACGGGTGCTACGGTTTGCTCCCACAGTCTAAAGATGTGCTGTTTAGCTGGATTGGCCATGCTAACTTGCCCCTTAGTGTCCAAAGGCCAGCTAGAGTAACGAGGGTAAGGTGGGGGAGTGGGCATAGGTAAGGTCCTCTGTCGGAGGGTCGTTGCAGACTCGATGGGCCGAATAGCTTTGGTCTGCACTGTCAGGATTCTATGATCTTTGCTACTTGGCCAAATGAGAAGGCTAAAATCACACTGGTGCCTCCGATTGGCTCCTAAAGTGGGGAAGTAAAGTGGGTGATTTAGAACATAGAACATAGAACAGTACAGCACAGAACAGGCCCTTCGGCCCTCGATGTTGTGCCGAGCAATGATCACCCTACTCAAACCCACGTATCCACCCTATACACGTAACCCAACAACTCCCCCCCTTAACCTTACTATTAGGACACTACGGGCAATTTAGCATGGCCAATCCACCTAACCCGCACATCTTTGGACTGTGGGAGGAAACCGGAGCACCCGGAGGAAACCCACGCACACACGGGGATGCCTACCCACCCAATTTCTGACTGGGAGGTGTGATTGAAATCGCCCCAGTGGGGTTGCAATTTTAACTTCACCCACCCATCGGAAAACTGACATGTTTGGCTACAGCTCTAACTTTAGATCTTGCCTGTTTTTACTCTCCACAAAATAATATTGGGCAGAATGTAAAGCTCACCTTTCATTTGAGTTCATGTGTTTCCTGCGCCACAAGTTGGGTTGGAACGACCCCCAATGCACCTGAACTTTGTAAAGAATCCCAGCTGAGCAGCTAAAGTTGATTCCTGTGGATCTATTGGTCTGCCAAATCCGGCCGTACGTTCCCCACAGGCAGCTGAGAATTCAAGTCATTGGAAAGCTGCTGCGGCAATGAATCATTCAATAAATCATTAAACTCATTTGAATATGCGTAGCCTGTTGGAGGCGGGAATCTCCCGCCTTTCGGGATTCACCAGCCCCATTGGTGCAGCCCGAGGCTGGCGTCAATCAGTGTAGAAACTAGATGTGATGGACACGCCGGGGGGCTCGGAGGCCACTGCAGCCCCTGGGTGGTCAGGGACAGGGCAGGGCAATGCCCTGGTGCTGCGTCTGGCACCCGGGCAGTGCAACCTGGCACTGCATGGATGCCACGGGGCAGTGCCAGGGTGTTAATGGGCATTGGCGAGGGCCAGGGCCTGAGGGGGGACATGCCCATGATGGGGTGGGGCGATCTGAAGGAGTGTATGAACGTGAGGGGTGAAGGGAGTATGGGGAGGGGATATGAAAATTAGCAGGGCCAAAAGCGGGCGCATAGATGGGGGGTGGGGGTGCCTTGAAAGGGGATGACCCGAGAGACTTTAAGGGAGGGGTGGTCTTGGAGTTTGGAGGGGGGGGGGGGCCTCAGTGACCCCGTAGAGGGGTATACTCACTTGGGGGGTGGGGTGAGGATCACGCAGGCATTTAGTTGTGGGGTGGGGAGGTTGCCCCTCTGGGGTCGAGGGTGGGGGGTTGTTGCCCATGGCTGCAGGGGGTGGGGGGGGGGGGCGGGTAGCGCTGTCTGTGGATGGGGATGGGCCTCGAAGGAGCCGGTCTTGCCTCCCACTTTAGTTCCCCGCTGCAGAAAAAATTCTAAGCGTGGGATCTTCCAGTGAGAATCTTCGCCAGCTCCCAAACAAATGACTAAGTGTGGGTGAATCGCCATCTGGATGGTGCCCAGACACCCAGCGGGAATCACCCCGTCAAACCCGCACAAAGCGACACCTCATCATTTTTTGGGATAATCGCGACCTAGTTATTTTTAAATTCCAGATTTAGCTCATTCTGTCGGCGGGGGGGTGGGGGGGGGGGGGGGACCTGTTGTGTTTCGGACTCGCTGTTGTGAATGGACAATTAAATGGGGAAGGGGGGGGGGGGGTAATGATCAGGCGTAAGCCCTGATAATGACATTTAAATATACTTGGATGGGGATCCCGATGTTTAATGTTGGGATAGCCCTTACATCCCTGGGGGAGGAGCCAGGGACAATCACAACAGGAACACCGCTGGTGTAAAAGGTGTTTTGGGATTCCCGTGGGATTGTCTGCCCCATCGCCCATCCCATATCTCAAAAGTGGGAATGTGAAATCCCCCCCCCCCCCCCCTTTTATATCCCCCTGTCAATTGCTCCTCTGTGACAGCTGCGAATAGAGCTGGCATGCAATCTGCCCCTTTATCCTCATCATTGATATTGATTGGAAAATCGGTGAGGACCCGCTATTGATCCCTGAGGCACTGCACTCGTTATAGCTTATCAACCAGATAAAGGCCCCTTTGTCCCTACCCTCTGCCTCCCGTTAGTTAACCAAACATCTATCCAACCTGTGCCGTTCAAAGGAACATGACAAACATGAATTGTTCACTCGCACTGGGATTTTTGTCTTTAACACTACGATAAGAGGAACAAGCAGTATCCATTATATTACCATCTGCCTGTGCACTTCAACTGAACCACGTCCTTTATGGTGCCTTGAGGTGAAATCTTCTGCTCTGGTACACCCTGCCTGGAACTGGAAATGCACTTTTTAGAATTTGTGCTTTGCCCTTTTTGCACCCACTGGAGGGAAAATCAAGGACAGGAGGTCAATCATTTTTTTTTTTTTTAAATACGTGTTTCCAGTGCATCAGTGATACTGAAATGCAAAATTTCCCCAATCATTTAGTGAGTGACAATTTAGTGCCTTCTGTTTTTATTTCTGAGTATTGACCCATAGCCTGGCAGAGTAGAGCGTGCCAACCGGACCTCATTTTTGTAGAGCGCTGATTTGGTCCTGTTGAATTCCGCCCAGCGCTTGGCCAGGTCGGCACCGATGTCCTGGTACAAGTAGATGGGATGTCCTTCCCACCTGCACCCTCTCACGCTCTTTGCCCACCCCAGGATCCGCACTTTGTCCTGGTACTCATGCAGCCTCAGGGTTATCGGCCGCGGTGGTTCCCCAGCCCTGGCCACTGCCGCTGCCGAAGTCTACATATGCGGACTTGGTGAAGCCCTCCTTGTCGACCAGCTTCCCGAACATCAGTGCAATGTATTCTGTTGGGTACCTCCCCTCCGTTGCCTATGGCCACCCCACAATTCTCAGGTTTTTTTCGACACGGTCGGCTCTCCTGGTCGTCGAATTTATTCTTCAACCTCTTCCATGGAGGCTTTTTCAGGTCCCGTGTCATCGTTACCTGGGCCACTCGCCTCCGCTTCATATTGTCCATCGCCTCCCTCATGGAGGGGCCGTCGCGGCTTCCACTATCGCTTCAATGCTTGCTAGGGGGTCTTTTTATATCTCCTATAACTCCGTCTCAGGAGTTTGGAGGGGATGAAACACATCAATGTGTCCATCAGTGCCTGGGTCTGCGCTGGGAGCTCTTGAGAGGTCGACCGTCGCCGGTTCTGTGCCTCCACGTGCAGTTCCCTACTCCGAGGCTGAGGTTTCCCTCCCCTCGTCCTTACCTGCTTCTCGGTTGGGCGGCTGATTCTTTCCCATCCTGCTTGGCAGTGCGGTCAGTGGGGGGTTAGTCTGGGGATTAACAGTACTTTCGGTGCCTGTTTGTTGGGGTTAAAAGGCCTTAATCGATATTCTTAGATGAGAATCGCCTTCCTTGTGACCATGGCAGCCACCGGAAGTCCAATCACAACAATTTAAACCATAGCAGAAAAGGGTGCTGATTGGTTAGCAAGTCAATTCTGATTGGCTGAGGTGTGGCCCTGCATAAAACAACAGGGGGCAGTAGGTTTACCCAAGTTCCCTGGTAATTCAAAAAAGATGCAAGGCTTGAACATATTCCTTTTGTTTGCAGAGAATGGTTCCCTGCAGTATACAAACCTGATGAGTACACGATGAAAAGCTTCAGCAACATGTCTCTTTTCAGCAAGTTTTAAGTTCCGTCAGTTCTCAGTTGAATTGTTGCTGGCAGATGGGAAAGGACGAAACGCACGACCCCTTCACTCACAAGTATATCTGCTGGTCTAACAGCCGTGATCGTGAGTTCAAATCCCATCCTAGCAAGTTACACCATCGCACTGGGTAAATTCGGTACGGCCAGAGCTGCTGAGTGGTGACAAAAACCCAGCCATTTCAATCATGTCCACCAGCGCCTTCAGCCACACATTGAATGGGACTGGGTCAGGGTGGGAGAGTGGAGACATGGGGTTGAATGAATATCATGGAGAGTGTTATTGCTTTGTTCCCTTTGTGAATCAGCGAGTATTTATAGAACGTTCCCTTGGGAGATGTAAATGCAATGCGGTCCACGACAGAGTGGATTATCCATGGTCCGTGGACCGACGGACTCAATATCATTTCTCATCCCCAGTTTTTTCTTTTCAATGTTCCTGTTCTTATTCATTGAGCAATAAGCTTGTTACTTGATGCATAGGTTCGTGCATCCAGCATGCCTATTAACTAATTCAACCCCTCAGGACAAAGCTGGCTGTTAGCTTCGTTAATTGAATTAGGAATATTTGGATGTTTTTGGTGCATTAGTTTCCCGCTTAGCAAAATGAGCTATATCATTGCTGCAAACGAAATATGCACGATCAAACAATTCCACCTCATCGCAACAAAGAATCCTTTGCTCTTTAATAATGCTTCAAGCTCAGGGTCTGTGGGACATTGGGTAGCCCCCCTACCTCAGGGCCAGTCGGCAACGGCAAAGCACTACAGTACTTTGCCAAGCGTGATCACAGGGCAATCCATGCCCGAGAGGACGGTCCCCATAGTAGGAAGAGGCACTCCAAATTCAGAGGGCTAACAGCATCAGTGTGCATTATTTCCACTCCCTACATCATATTAAAGGGGAGGAAGTTTTGTTTTTGGCTATACCTGAAGTCACTGTGTACAGTTCAAAAAACACAATACTCCAGGTGTGGCCGCACTAACACCTTATACAATTGCAACATAACCTCCCTAGTCTTAAACTCCATCCCTCTAGCAATGAAGGACAAAATTCCATTTGCCTTCTTAATCACCTGTTGCACTTGTAAACCAACCTTCTGTGACTCATGCACTAGCACACCCAAGTCTCTCTGCACAGTGGCATGCTTTAATATTTTATCGTTTAAATAATAATCCCGTTTGCTGTTATTCCTACCAAAATGGATAACCTCACAATTGTCAACATTGTATTCCATCTGCCAGACCCTAGCCCATTCACTTAACCTATCCAAATCCCTCTGCAGACTTCCAGTATCCTCTGCACTTTTTGCTTTACCACTCATCTTAGTGTCATCCGCAAACTTGGACACATTGCCCTTGGTCCCCAACTCCAAATCATCTATGTAAATTGTGAACAATTGTGGGCCCAACACGGATCCCTGAGGGACACCACTAGCTACTGATTGCCAACCAGAGAAACACCCATTTATCCCAACTCTTTGCTTTCTATTAATTAACCAATCCTCTATCCATGCTACTACTTTACCCTTAATGCCATGCATCTTTATCTTATGCAGCAATCTTTTGTGTGGCACCTTGTCAAAGGCTTTCTGGAAATCAAGATATACCACATCCATCGGCTCCCCGTTATCTACTGCACTGGTAATGTCCTCAAAAAATTCCACTAAATTAGTTAGGCATGACCTGCCCTTTACGAACCCATGCTGCGTCTGCCCAATGGGACAATTTCTATCCAGATGCCTCGCAATTTCTTCCTTGATGATAGATTCCAGCATCTTCCCTACGACCGAAGTTAAGCTCACTGGCCTATAATTTCCTGCTTTCTGCCTACCTCCGTTTTTAAACAGTGGCGTCACGTTTGCTAATTTCCAATCCACCGGGACCACCCCAGAGTCTAGTGAATTTCGGTAAATTATCACTAGTGCATCTGCAATTTCCCTAGCCATCTCTTTTAGCACTCTGGGATGCATTCCATCAGGGCCAGAAGACTTGTCTACCTTTAGCCCCATTAGCTTGCCCATCACTCCCTCCTTAGTGATAACAATCCTCTCAAGGTCCTCACCTGCCATAGCCTCATTTCTATCAGTCACTGGCATGTTATTTGTGTCTTCCACTGTGAAGACCGACCCAAAAAACCTGTTCAGTTCCTCAGCCATTTCCTCATTTCCCATTATTAAAACTCCCTTCTCATCCTCTAAAGGACCAATATTTACCTTAGCCACTCTTTTTTGTCTTATATATTTGTAAAAACTTTTACTGTCTGTTTTTATATTCTGAGCAAGTTTACTCTCATACTCTATCTTACTCTTCTTTATAGCTTTTTTAGTAGCTTTCTGTTGCCCCCTAAAGATTTCCCAGTCCTCTAATCTCCCAGCAATCTTTGCCACTTTATATGCTTTTTCCTTCAATTTGATACTCTCCCTTATTTCCTTAGATATCCACGGTCGATTTTCCCTCTTTCTTCCGTCCTTCCTTTTTGTTGGTATAAACCTTTGCTGAGCACTGTGAAAAATCGCTTGGAAGGTTCTCCACTGTTCCTCAACTGTTCCACCATAAAATCTTAGCTCCCAGTCTACCTTAGCTAGTTCTTCTCTCATCCCTTGTAATCTCCTTTGTTTAAACACAAAACACTAGTATTTGATTTTACTTTCTCACCCTCCATCTGTATTTTAAATTCCACCATATTGTGATCGCTCCTTCCGAGAGGATCCCTAACTATGAGATCATGAATCAATCCTGTCTCATTACACAGGACAAGATCTAGGACCGCTTGTTCCCTCGTAGGTTCCATTACATACTGTTCTAGGAAACTATCGCGGATACATTCTATAAACTCCTCCTCAAGGTTGCCTTGACCGACCTGGTTAAACCAATCGACATGTAGATTAAAATCCCCCATGATAACTGCTGTACCATTTCTACATGCATCAGTTATTTCTTTGTTTATTGCCTGCCCCACCATATCGTTACTATTTGGTGGCCGATAGACTACTCCTATCAGTGACTTTTTCGCCTTACTATTCCTGATTTCCACCTAAATGGATTCAACCTTATCCTCCATAGCACCGATGTCATCCCTTACTATTGCCCGGACGTCATCCTTAAATAACAGAGCAACACCACCTCCCTTACCATCCACTCTGTCCTTCCGAATAGTTTGATACCCTCGGATATTTAACTCCCAGTCGTGACCATCCTTTAACCATGTTTCAGTAATGGCCACTAAATCATAGTCATTTACGATGATTTGTGCCATCAACTCATTTACTTTATTCCGAATACTACGAGCATTCAGGTAAAGTACACTTATGTTGGTTTTTTTACCTCTGTTTTGAATCTTAACATCTCCAGTTTTATTCCTTTTGTTATTACTGGGCCTATTCACTGAGCTCCCCTCAGTCACTGTACCTTGTACTGTCGCCCTTTTAGATTTTTGACTATGTCTTCTCTGCCTTGCACTTTTCCCCTTACTTCCTTTTGCTTCTGTCCCTGTTTTACTACCTTCCAACTTCCTGCATCGGTTCCCATCCCCCTGCCACATTAGCTTAAACCCTCCCCAACAGCTCTAGAAAACACCCCACCCCTAGGACATCGGTTCCAGTCCTGCCCAGGTGCAGACCGTCCGGTTTGTACTGGTCCCACCTCCCCCAGAACCGGTCCCAATGCCCCAGGAATTTGAATCCCTCCCTCTTGCACCATCTCTCGAGCCACGCATTCATCCTATCTATCCTGACATTCCTACTCTGACTAGCTCGTGACACTGGTAGCAATCCTGAGATTACTACCTTTGAGGTCCTACTTTTTAGTTTAACTCCTAACTCCCTGAATTCCGCTTGTAGGACCTCATCCCGTTTTTTACCTATATCGTTGGTGCCTATGTGCACCACGACAGCTGGCTGTTCACCCTCCCCCCCCAGAATGTCCTGCAGCCGCTCCGAGACATCCTTGACCCTTGCACCAGGGAGGCAACATACCATCCTGGAGTCTCGATTGCGCCCACAGAACCGCCTGTCTATTCCCCTTATGATCGAGTCCCCTATCACTATAGCCCTGCCATTTTTCTTCCTGCCCTGCTGTGCAGCAGAGCCAGCCACGGTGCCTGAACCTGGCTGCTGCTGCCTTCCCCTGGTGAGCCATCTCCCTCAACAGTATCCAAAGCGGTATATCTGTTTTGCAGGGAGATGACCGCAGGGGACACCTGCACTGCCTTCCTACTCTTGCTCTTTCTTTTGGTCACCCATTTTCTATCTCCCTCAGTAACCTTCATCTGCGGTGTGACCAACTCGCTAAACGTGCTACCCACGACCTCCTCAGCATCGCGGATGCTCCAAAGTGAGTCCATCCGCAGCTCCAGAGCCGTCAAGCGGTCTAACAGGAGCTGCAACTGAACACACTTCTTGCACGTGAAGGAGCCAGGGACAGTGGACGTGTCCCTGAGCTCCCACATCGCACACGAGGAGCATGACACGGGTCTGGGATCTCCTGCCATGTCTTAAACCCTAGGTAAACTTAAACAACTAGAATTTCAAAATAAAAATAAATAAATTAGACAATGAAAAGAAAAAGAGAGACTACCTAGGCTCGTGTTACCTGGAATAGAGAAGATTAAGAGGTGATTAGTGGAGGTTTTACGGGTAGGGGAGGAAAATAATTTTTCAACTTAGGGAGGGGAGATTGGCCCAGGGCAAAGAGAATTAACCTTAAAATCAGAATTAAATCATTCAGGACTAAAGTTTGGAAACTCTTCTTCGTGCAAAGGATCCATTTGCCAGTGAATTTTTACTGCTTGGGCTGGGAGGCTGATGGTCACTGTTTGGTCATCTTCTTGACGAAGGAGCAGGAATAGGCCATTCAGCCCTCGAGTCTGCTCTGCTAGTCAATAAGATCACAGCTGATCTGATGGTGGTATCAAGTCCACTTTCCACCTACTCCCGATAGCCTTTGACTCCATCGTTAGTTAAGAGTCCATCTACCCCACCCTTAAGAATATTCAGTGACCCTGCTTCCACCGCAGTCTGGGAATTCTGAAATTCCCAAAGGAAGACCTCCCCCCCCCCCCCCCCCCCCCCCCCCCATAAACGAACGACAACCCCGTCTCGCGACAGCGCACCTCCCGGTCAGCTGCGATTATCACCGATTGCAACCTAGCAACAGAGCGGAGTGGCAAAGTCCCACATTCAACCCTCCACAGCAAATCTGGACAACACTCAACTGCTTGAGGCTGGCCCAGGGACGATGTGGCCACTTTCTCCACAAGTGGAATGTAAATATCAGTTCAGATTGCGACTGTGGCCGTCCGCGTCAGACCGTCGGCCGTAACACTGAACTCCCGCCCTGGGAGATCCATTCAAGGGGCCATCACAACCCCATTCAGACTGTGCCGGCCGAAACCGCTGGCTGGGTGGTTAACCCACTTCCTCCCACAAACAAATTAAAATGCAAATGGAGGTAGAATTGTGGAACTCCCTTCCAAAAAGCTCAATTAATACTGTTAAATCAGAGGTCGGTAAACAAACCTAATAAAGGATATGAAGCTGAAGTGGGGTGGGTGGAATTAATAAGATACAAATTAGCCATGATCGCATTGAATGGTGGGCAGAACTGGCTCAAGGGGCTGAATGGCCTAATTTAGTTTGGTCTCAGGCACCTTTGCTCATTAACATCGTCGACTCCTGCCATCAGTTTGTGCCAAAGAATCGGGCGGTTTTATGGAGCCGCCACTCCTGCGTGGAGGAACTCCCTAATCGGCAGGTCTATTAACTACTTGAAATGCAAACCCTAAAATCCGAGAGGCGAAAAGACAACATTCTAAGTGAGAAACCTCACGACTTAATTTACAACCCACGCCGATGTTTATCACACCAACCGCCTGATGCACAGATTAAGGCTCCATTCTGACGTACAGATTTGAGCTTTTCTGGTCCGCTCAGCAAACACGGTAGTACTCGCAAACTCAAGCTGCAGGTTCATGCCCTCCCAATCAAAACGTTGTGACTTAGAGGCCGCGATTCTTCATTCCGGAGTCAAAGTGTTCCTGCCAGTGGAGAATCGAGTCTGGTCTCCGATGGCACTAGGATCAGTGCCCAAATGCCATTCACAGTCCATGGCCGGGCACATTTATGGACGGTGGAGACCACGCCTGATTCCATTAAAATCCCGGCACGGGCCACCATTTTGAATGGGCGGCTCAATCCCAGAGTCCAGCAGCAGGCCTCCCTCCCCCCCCCCCCCCAGACCGCAAAGCTTGACCGCCCCGATGACATGTCGGACCCCTCATCAAAAAGGGGTATCCTCACCCACCGCCCCCACCACGGGAATAATGGGTCACCCCCCCACACACTATTCATGCATGAGGGTTACCCGAACCCCCCTCAGTCTCTCCCCCCCCCTCAGCCCCCTCATACGTCACCCCCCCCATTCAGTGACCCCCGCTTTGGCCACCCCTTCAGTCCCAGCCCCCAGTATTGCAAATGGTGCACCGCCTTGGCACCTTGCCACCTACACCCTGGCAGTGACACCCATGCAAACGCGGTGAACCCCGTGAGGGGTCGAGCGAGTCAGGCCGTAGGTCTGCCACTGCCAACGTGCAGAAGGAGGGTCCCCTAAGGGTCCTGGGAGTTGGGTGGGTGAGGGTTGTGAGTGAGAGGTTGACCCCAGGAGCCCCCCCCCCCCCCACCCCTGGTTGCTCCTTCCAACCCTAGGCAACCTGAAGATCACCCTTGCCATGATGATC
Organism: Scyliorhinus canicula; assembly: GCF_902713615.1. Taxonomy (NCBI): domain Eukaryota; kingdom Metazoa; phylum Chordata; class Chondrichthyes; order Carcharhiniformes; family Scyliorhinidae; genus Scyliorhinus; species Scyliorhinus canicula. Next base: position 10,699,531 of record NC_052150.1, on the reverse strand, counting down.
TCAGGCAGCCCTCTGCTCAACAGCATCCTCCTGGTACAACTTTTTCAACTCTTGAGGTGGCCTCCCCAGTCGCAACTGCTGTGCCTGACTGCTGAAGATTCAATGCAGGAACACTTTCTCTATCTACCTTTCACTAGCCTGTGATTGACAGCTTAATGGTTCAGACTCAGCTGCTTAGGACATTTCTTCAGTTATCTTTCCCTTCATGCTTGAATGGATCTCAAATGGCCTGCTTTGATGTGAACCACAATGCTTATAAACACTCTTGCCGTGATTGACATATCCTGACCACATGAAGGCAGCTAAGTGTTTTCAACTGTTCAAAAAGAGGAAGTAAAACCTGCCCTGTGGATTTCCCGCTGTGGGGGTCGGAGCAACACGCGCGGGGGTGCGGGGGGGGGGGCGGAGAGGAGAACTGGGTTTCCCGCTGAAGTACGCTGGTCGCTATTTTGCATTCACTCACTGGGGAGGGGCAGCAGCGTACTTCGTCTTGTGGCAGGGAACAGAGAACGGGAGCGGGTCTGGCGCCTGACGCCGATCCCGTTTATCTGCAGACGTTCCATTCTCCATCCAATCGGGATTCCCAATCCCAGCGGGGGTGAATGGAGAATCCCGGACAGAATCAATTGTACATCAGGGCCGGAATTCCCGGTCCCCAGCCGCGTGTTTGCTGGAGGCGAGATTCTCTCTTCCCGCCGCTAGTCAACGGGATTTCTCATGGAAGCCTCCCTATGCCGCCAGGAAACCCGGGAGAATCCCAAAGGCCGGAGAATTGCGGCCCATTTACATTTCTTATTGTTCCTTTCTGACTAATTCTCTCTCTCCATCTCTCTCTCTCTCTCTTTCTCTCTCTCTTTCACTCTCTCTTCTCTCTCTCTCTCTCTCAACCCAAACTTTCTTTCCCTCTCTTCATCGCACTTCACAACTAATTTGACTTTTATTCACCCTGTTCCCTCGTTATCATCCCTCTGTGTTCTCCAACTTTATTGGTTCCGGTGACCTCAACGTACCTCACTCCCAATTTCTGTGAAATCGGTGAAGGAGTTTGGCAAATTCTCAAGTGGGTGTATGATCTTGCGCTGTGCATTAACGAGGAGGCTTTTACCCAGGGAGGAGACAAATCCAACGGGGACAAGAACACCCTTTAAATCTCCCAGCAATTGTGATTCTGAAATGGGAATAACGTTTTCGAATTCGATAAATCGAGCAAGCCTGGAGCTTAAAAAAAAGTTATTTTATACGTTTGATGTCCAAGAATTGTTTGCATCTGCTCTCTTCATCTCCTCACCTGATAACAGAAATGAGCTTTGAACTGAATAGAAATCCGAATTTATCTATTAAGTACAGTCCCTGAATTAGTCTACACTTCACGCCCCATCTCATCTTTCTCACAGTTTCAACAAAACATAGTGATGCATTCACTCTGGCAATTCATATTTGATGTCCCTGCTGCTGCGTTATGTATGTTTAATTTATCTAAATGTAAATGACACAGGAGTCATCAGCCAATGTTCAATATGCTTTAGCCTGTGTATTCAGTTTGCCTGCTCAATCTCCCTCTATTATATACCTGTGTTCAATTATTCCAGGCCAAATCTTTGTGATGGTTTGCAAGGTTGGCTCTCGCTTTCTCTCAATCTTGCTTCCTCTTGCTCCATTACCCCTTTCCCTCCTTCAGTCTCTAATCTCAGCCTCACTCTCCATCTCTTTTTCAACCTCTGTCTCTCCTTCATCTGTCTCTCTCCCTGTCTTTCTCTGTGTCGCGCACACGTTTGTTATCAGCCTCTTTCCCTCCCTCTCTGTGTATCCCTCTTTCTGTTTCTCACTTTCCGTCTTTGAACGCTCCCAATTTCTCTGTCTCATGCATTTATTTTAATCATTTTTTTCTCCACCTGACTCTCGGCCTGTCTCTCCCTGCATGTCGCTCTCCCTTGTTTCCATCTTCACTCGCATGTTCTCCTTGTCCCTCTTTCTCTCTGTGTCTCTCTCTTTGTCTCTTTCATTCTAATCCACATTCCTCCCAAACCATCCCCAACCCCTTCATCAAGATCGTGGACTGGATTCTCCGCACCCTCGCGACTAACCCCCGGCCGGCTCAGGGGCGGAGAATTGATGTTCCCGTGAGAAATCGGGGGCCGGCACTGGGTCACCGATTCTGCAGGCCCCGAAAAGCGGCGAACTCGGGGAGCACGCCGCGCTGCCTGGGTGCCATTGCCAGAGGCCCCCACTCCGACATCCTCCACCCCCGACTGGCCGATTTCCCGACGGTGTGGAAGTAATGTGCTCCAGCCGGTCGGGATACTCGCCTGGCAGCTGTGGACTCAGTCGGCGGCCGACCTGGTCGGAGGCGGGCGGATCGGAGTCCGGAGGGGAGGGCAACATAGGCGGCCGGGGAATGTTCATGCGGGATTTGAGGGATGGGGTGCGGCCGATATGGGGGGGGGGGGTCTCTTTCTTGGGTCTGGCTCTGCGGTTCTGATCCGCCATGGAGCGCAGCGCGGCCGCTGGAGGCCGCTGTGCGCATGCGCGGAATCTGACCCTGAAGTACGGGGCCCCGTATCTGCAGAAAAAGCTGCTAGGTCTACACCGGGTCCCTGCTAGCCCCCTGCAGGGCTAGGAATTTGCGGCCCTTTCACGCCATTTTTTCTGGCGTGAAACTCCACCATTTTGACGCCGGCGAGGGGGCATAGCCCCAATAATGGAGAATCCAGCCCTGTGACATTTGAGCTTCCTCAGTAACCTATTGGAAACCGATGTTGCCCTCTGGTGGCTGGCTTACCCTACTGCAGCAATTCACTTCCTCTGGAATGTGTTCTCTGTGTGTGTGTGTGGGTGGGAGGGGGGAATACGAATCTGTTCTTTAGCTTTTTATACTACCATCGAATGGCTCGAGCACGTCACACATTACTTCTTAAGTGTCGTCGCTGTCATAAAGTAGGAAACACGGGAGCCAATTGGTGCACAGTAAGATCCCACAAACAGCGATGCGATAATGACCAGGTAATCTATTTTTAGCGATGTTAATTGAGGGATGAATATTGGCCAGGACACTGGGGATAACACCCTGCTTGTCTTTGAAGTAGTGCCACGGGATTATTTACATCCACCCGGGCAGGCAGATGGAGCGGAGGGCTTGCCAACCGTGAGTTGGTGGCTTCGTCACATGACTAGGCCCACGCTCATTGGCTGGGACATCCTTTCTTCTGACGTGCCAACTTCCTGTACCATTTGGAAAGCAGAGAGATGCGTTACCCAGCTGGGTGACGCTTGACTGTCGAACAGCTTGATTTTACTCCCCAATTTCAACATTTTTATCCCCGAGAAATGTTCAGAGAAAATGACAAGAAATTTACAATTTTTAACACCCTGATGACTTTTCTCCAGGGTTGCAGACAGCAATTCCCGGAGACTCCACGCCAATCCTGGATTGCTGGCAACCCTCGGGGTGGCAATGAAACATCTCACCCAAAGGATGGCTCCTGTCATGTTGCAGCATTCCCTCGGGATGGCCCTGGAGTGTCAGCCTCAGTTTTTATGCTCATGCTCTGGAACCATGCGACTCAGCCCCATGACTGAAAATGTCTCTCATTCACACCACCCGGCTCATTAACTCCTCCCTCGCCTTCCTGATGATGTCATTGAAAACTCACAGTGCCATTTGTGTCTGAGTCGGTCGCACTATGGCGAATCCTGCTTTGGAGACCATGAATTAGTCTTTTATAATCATCTTTATTATTGTCACAAGCAGGCTTACATTAACACTGCAATGAAGTTACTGTGAAAAGCCCTGAGTCGTCACATTCCGGCGCCTGTTTGGGTACACTGAGGGAGAATTCAGAATGTCCAAATTACCGAACAGCACGTCTTTCGGGACTTGTGGGAGGAAACCGGAGCACCCGGAGGAAACCCACGCAGACACAGGGAGAACGTGCAGACTCCGTACAGACAGTGACCCAAGCCGGGAATCGAACCTGGGACCCTGGAGCTGTGAAGCAACGGTGCTAACCACTGTGCTGCCCTTGAGTATATTAACAGAAAGTTTTGTATCCACAGCTCATAACTATGTATTTATATATGACAGAGGGTACAGATCTGGAGCTGATTCCCTCCTAGATCTTTATACATATTCCGTCCATCTCTACACTAACCCTGGTTTTGAGTCATGTGTTTTCTTCCATCACTGTGCGGACGGTACTGTACTCACTCGCACATTAACCCTGTACATACCAGACCCCTACTCCGGCAGCACTCTTTCCACTCAGCCAGAAGGTCATTGTGTTCAAGCTCAGTCCCAAAGAATTGAGCACAAAATCGAGGCCGAGGTTCCAGTGTGACACAGAGGGAGGGACAGACGTCCAGCTCCCAGGAAAAATGTGCAGTCAAGGCCCTGCCTCTCAAGCCGGATGTCAGAGATCCCATGGCACTGGGGCTTTGTGATTGGAGCAACGGAAATCTCACCCGCGTCCAATAGGGGCCAATATTATCCCTCAACCAACGTCACAAAAACAACCTGGGCATGATCACATTATGGGAGTTTACTGCGTGCAAATTGGCTGCTGCATTTCCTACGTTGCAACACTTCCAAAGTAGTTTGTTGGTTGCAAAATACTTTTGAACATCCCAAGGTTGTGCAAGGCCCTATATAAACGAAAGCCTTCACGTTGATTCAGTGTTGCAATCTATTCAAAAATCTACAGATGGGGAAAAATAAGCATTTGGCTGTTCCAGTTCTTCAGAAACATTTATAAATGCCATTATTACAAGGATAATCTTTCACGTAAAGCACAGCTGTTTTTTTTTTGGCTGTGGCAGCTGTTTTGTGTAACACAAAAGATGCTGATCCTTTGTGGTCTGAACTGATATCCTGTTTTTTTTTGTTACAGATTATTTCCCAGAGAAAGCTTTCTAAATCATTGTTGAAACATGGAAATACGGCAGGAAAGTCATCGATAACAGTAGGTGACTCCAGTGTTTAATATTACCCTTGGCGGGACCCACGGTGACATGTCCCCCCAGTTGGTCAGTGAGTCAATGCAGCCTTTGGAAAATCACAAGTGTTTGAAAATAACCAACCTGTCCCAAGTCAACCTCAAGAGTTTCCCCTTTCTTCCACCCTCCCCCCTCCCTCACTTTGACTTGAAGCACTAACAAAATCATTCCCTTGCAAGAGGATCCTGCTCCCAAGTTTTAAGATACGCAAAATCAATTCAACTCAAATTATATCAAATGGCATCAATATCTTTTCAAAAGGAAAAGATCCGGCATTTTAGCGAATGAAAGCTTTGAATGAAGTAATAATGCTGTTGATTCAAATGATACAATCATTGTGGCCAGATAACGGTAAGTGTGATAATGTGAGGATGATTGCAAATAATTGCAACTTTGTCAGAAGTCGCGGGTTGAATCTAATCATAGGGTCCTGCAAGCTCCAACATCTAACTGTCTGTTGTATTTAGGGATATCGTTACTTAAAATAAGGATCAGGAGTGGACTCAGCTGTCGTAAAGTGTGAACAGAAAACTAACTTATCTATTAAGAATCAACTTGTAAAATCTCAGCTGCACAAATCTAGTGAGAGCTTGGAGAAGCAGATTCAATCATAGAATTTGCAGTGCAGAAGGAAGCCATTCAGCCCATCGAGTCTGCATCGGCCCTTGGAAAGAGCACCCTACTAAAGCCCATGCTTTCCCCCTATCCCCGTAACCCTACCTAACCTTTTGGACACTAAAGGGGCAGTTTAGCATGGTCAGTCCACCTAACCTGCACACCTTTGGACTGTGGGAGGAAACCGGAGGAAACCCATGCAGGCACGGGGTGAAAGCACAAACTCCACACAGACAATCACCAGAGGCTGGAATTGAACCCGGGACCCTGGAGCTGGGAGGCAGCAGTGCTAACCACCGTGACGCCCCAAGAGTTGTCTTGCAGGGGCCGGGGATCGAACCCAGGCCTCCCGCTGGGCAAGCGAGAATTCTGCCACTGAACCACCAATGCAAACCACAAAGGCAGGGCAACTTGACAGAGAGCGGAGAGAGTCAGCACACGGCCTGATGCTGAAACCCGGGATTGAACCAGGGACCTTTAGATCTTCAGTCTAACGCTCTCCCAACTGAGCTATAAGTACCAGAAAGGGCAGCACGGTGGCACGACGGTTAGCATGGTTGCCTCACGGCGCCGACGTCCCAGGTTCGATCCCGGCTCTGGGTCACTGTCCGTGTGGAGTTTGCACATTCACTCCGTGTCTGCGTGGGTTTCGCCCCCACAACCCAAAGATGTGCTGGGTCGGTGGATTGGCCACGCTAAATTGCCCCTTATTGGAGAAAATGAATTAGACACTCTAAATTTATAAATTTAAAAAGAATAACTACCAGAAGGGGAAATTATTATAATCGATTGTTTCATTGGGAAAGAGATATCATGGCAGCAGGTGGCAAACTGTGAAGCTGCTACAACCAAAAGCATCATGATGCTAAACATAGTCATACAAACCATTGAAATAAAAATGTGGTTTCAAATATTAAAGGATTGCACAATTATGAACATTTCAGTATACAAATAATGACAATATGTTGCAGGCTGCAGGTCTTAATTTACAAGACAAAAATGAAATTTATTCTGCGTTTTGTATTGAAATGCTTGGTCAGGCTGGATTCATTAAATTCTCAATCATTTGCATACGGTTTCTGAGTTTTCTAAAGCAGTGGATTGGGCTGTTTATTCATTCTATATCTGATTTACAGTATGGTGTCTTTTCTCTTTGACTTTGTCGCCCATTTACTTCTGCCTGGTTGTGGTAAGGGACAATGGGCAACGGGAGGTGGCATTTAAGAGTTCAGACGGAACATTTTCCACCTTTTAGGAAGGGAACACATATTCGGTTATTTGATGGCTATTTGTCAGCTTGGGGACGCGTTGTCCAGGGTCAGTTTCGGTCCCTGTTTCCCCACTGCTTTAGAGTTTGTTCACGGTAAGTCGGGCACTCCAAACCAGCACGGCCCATTCGCCAGTGGCTCTTACGTAACAGGTGAATGCAGTGAGTCGGTCAGCCTGAGACGGGTTGTGATGCTGGGGAAGATGTGGCACACGCAGCCTTCCACTTGCTCGGCAGGTTCTCTGAATCCAGGTGGCAATTGCAAAGAGCCAGCACAGGCCGAATGGGCTGAATGGCCACCCGCTGTGCGGCATCATTGTTTGAATCAAATGGCCTGATTTTACATGATGTATAAATCTTTCTGAGCGAAGGCTTTTCTCAATACGCCTTACAATGGCTTTCTGATTTAAAGGTCAATGTTCTGATTCCAGCATTAGAAAATCTCAATCAATAAATGGGTCGCAGGCGAAAAGCTGTGATTTTCTGAGTGAGTTTGCTGGCCCAGACCTGACATGACTGATTTGGCCATTTAACAGGTGGAATGAAGTTCTAGTTATACCTCTTGTTGAAATGTTAATTTAAGCCCAAGCAAACCTGCTCATTGCTGCAGGCGTTCCTCAGGAGAGTGTCCTAGCCTCAACCATCCTCAGCTGCTTCATCAATGACCCCCCTTCCATCATAAAGTCAGAAGTGGAGATTTGCGCTGATGATTGCACAATGTTCAGCACCATTCACAGCTCCACAAATAATGAAGCAGTCCATGTCCATATCCAGCAAGACCTGGGTAACATTTTGGTTTGAGTTGTGAAGTGGCAATTAATATTGGTGTCAGCGACCATCTTCAATAAGAGATCATCTAACCATCTACACCATCACCATCACAACATCCAAGAGTTACCATTGACCATGAACTGAACTGAGCTAGTGATATAAATACTGGGGCAGGTCAGAGGTTAGGAATTCTGCAGTGAGTAACTCACTGCTTGGCTCCTCAAAGCTTGTCCACAATCTACAAGGCAAAGGTCAGGAGTGTGATGGAATACCCTCCACTTGTCTGAATGACTCTCAAACTCTCAAAGACTCTGGACTATCCAGGACAAAGCAGTCCCCTTGATTGGCATCCTATCTATCACCTTCAACATTCACTCCCTCCCCCCCCCCGACGCACAGCGACAGCAGTGTGTACCATCTACATGATGCAATGCAGCAACGCGCCAAGATTCTTTTGGGATTACCCAAACCCGCCACCTTTACCACCTGGAAAAACAAGAGCAGCTGGCACATGGCAACACCACCACCTGCAAGCTCCCCTCCAAGTCACTGACCAGCCTCAGTTGGAAATATATCGGCCGTTCCTTCACTGTCGCTGCATCAATATCCTGGAGCACCCTCCCTGACAGCACGGTGGGTGTGCTTACACACAGCACACAGACTGCCGCGGTTCATGAAAGCGGCTCACCACCACCTTCCCAAAGGGAGCGGATGGCGATAAATCTGACTCTGCTGGCGACATTCACCTGCCAATGTATGAAAGAAAACCTGCCAATGCCGGTTCTGTCTGTTGGGCGACAGGGCGGAAGGGGAAGAAAAGTAACAAAGGAGAGAGAAATAGACAAGAATGCCACAGTGACTTTCGGTCTGTCAAATTGCTCCCTCTATGACCAGGTGCCAGAATAACTGTCAGCAGCATTATCTCATGCTTAACGCATGAAGCTCAAATTCCTCGGCCTGCTATTAAGCAGAGGGGTTAACGTTTTGCTTGAAATGGATTCGGGAGGAATTTTATATAAATAGTTAGACAACAATATCATTAACACTAATTTCCAGCTTTATGGAATTATCAGATAGAGATGAGCAATTCTCTTGACTTCAGTGACTCCCGTGCTGGCCTGTGACCCAGCCCCCCCCCCCCCCCCCACGCCCCCCACCCTCACCCTCTGACCAACCCATCACACCGTTGTTTTGTGTGGTTTGACCAGTCACTTCCACAAGAGATAGGCAGTTGAATTATTCAAACCAAATCTCATGAGTAAAGCTGAGCCTGATCTAAATTTTGGGACTGTTGAAAGGTGAAATGTCCCAATCCTGATTCTTGGGGCCTCGTTTACAAAGAGCTGGCAAACACTCACACATCTCACCCACCTGCCACCTCACCCACCTGCCACCTCACCCACCTGCCACTTCACCCACCTGCCACCTCATCCACCTGCCACCTCACCCACCTGCCATCCCACCCACCTGCCACCTCATCCACCTGCCACCTCACCCACCTGCCACCTCACCCACCTGCCACCCTGCCACCTCACCCACCTGCCACCTCACCCATCTCAACAACCTGCCACCTCACCCACCTCATCCACCTGCCACCTCACCCACCTGCCATCCCACCCACCTGCCACCTCATCCACCTGCCACCTCACCCACCTGCCATCCCACCCACCTGCCACCTCATCCACCTGCCACCTCACCCACCTGCCATCACACCCACCTGCCACCTCACCCACCACACCCACCTCTACCCTACCAAGCCCATCCATTCACTTATTCACCCATCCACTAACATCCATTCACTAATCTGCAAAGACCATACAGTAGCTAGTGCTGTATAACGGGCTGAGTCCTGTATTCCCCTGATTCTACTCTGCTTCGAGTTAGTTCCCTGGGGGACTTCGCGCAGCACCTTTCTGCAGAAATTGGGCTCGTGAAGGTCCTGGTTGAAATATGCAGCAGATCCAATTCAGCAGGAATTTTCAATCACAGGCACAATCCAATGATCACGGTCGCTACACCAAAGATACGAGTCAATGTGATCATGACCAGATCACCCAGCTTTTTTGTCCGATGTTGATTGAGGGATGAATATTGACCAGCACACTGTGCCTAGTTTTCAAAATAGCACCATGGGATCACATATCCACCTGAGAGGGAGGATAGGGCCTCAGTGGAACAACTTATCTGAAAGGCAGCGTCTCCAACAGTGCATAGTAACTAATTATTAATAAATATGGCAAAAGGAAAGTAGCCCCAGTAATGGGACTATCACTGAAGCTGACCTTCATTATTGTAAACATCCAGCTAGTTCACAAAGGTCCTTTCCAAGAGCTGGGAGGTGGAATTCAGCACTTCCTCAATCGGTATGGTACATGATGGACCAAATGGCCTCCTTTGGTCTCATGGATTTTCTGAGATTCTAGAATTGTACAGTGGTTAGCACTGTTGCTTCACAGCGCCAGGGTCCCGGGTTCGATTCCCCGCTGGGTCACTGTTTGTGCGGAGTCTGCACGTTCTCCCCGTGTCTGCGTGGGTTTCCTCCGGGTGCTCCGGTTTCCTCCCACAAGTCCCAAAAGACGTGCTGTTAGGTAGCTTGGACATTCTGAATTCTCCCTCCGTGTATTTCATCCACGGGACTTGAGGATGTTTTTGTTAGAGAGGAGAAGGCTGAGAGGTGACTTAATAGAGACATATAAGATAGTCAGAGGGTTAGATAGGGTGGACAGTGAGAGTCTTTTCCTCGGATGGGGATGACCAACACGAGGGGACATAGCTTTAAATTGAGGGGTGGTAGATATAGGACAGATGTCAGAGGCAGTTTCTTTACTCAGAGAGTAGTAGGGGTGTGGAACGCCCTGCCTGCAACAGTAGTAGACTCGCCAAATTTAAGGGCATTTAAGTGGTCACTGGATAGACATATGGATGAAAATGGAATAGTGTAGGTCAGATAGGCTTCAGATGGTTTCACAGGTCGGCGCAACATCGAGGGCCGAAGGGCCCGTACTGCGCTGTAGTGTTCTATGTTCTATGTATCCAAACAGGCGCCGGAGTGTGGCGACTAGGGGATTTACACAGTAACTTCATTGCAGTGTTAATGTCAGTCTACTTGTGACACTAACAAAGATTATTATTATTATTCAGTCTGTTGGGGGGGGGGGGGAGGAGCGTATCACTGGGTGCAACTATATCGCTGAATTTTCAGAAGAAGCTTAATAAGCCACCACGTAGAGAACGGTTACTGGGTAGTTACAGACCTTGAATCTTGCTGAAAAAAGGGACACGCTGTTGAAGCTTTTCACCTCACACTCATCAGGACAAATAGCAGAATTGCATCGATCGCTGCCAAGGGCACTTTCCCGATGGTAAATCCTCAGCTGACCAGAGTTGACTTACCAACTAATTGAGATGAGCTTCACATTCCAGATTTATTAATTACATTTATATTTCGCCAGTTGCCAGGGTGGATTACAAACCTGTTCCCCCTGAAGATTAGCTTTGGCTTTGAGATGACTAGTCCTTTTCTCCTGCAGTATAAATTGTTGTTTGAAATGTGGGATTCTTGCATTCATCGTGATGGGTGCAAGGTGAAAAAGCTCCAGCAAAATCTCATTCACTTTGCAGCAATAAAAACTAATTGACATAAAAGGAATGTAGTCCTATGGATTGAACAATGAGGATGGGCCAAAGCGCCAGGAGAAATGGATATCTTGCAGTTTGGCACAATCAATGAGAGCACCTCCCAGCTACGACAAGCATCCCTACTCAGTGAGGGAGCACATTGGGGATACGAGGGAGCAGCCGGCTGCCGCTATAATTGTCCCATTCCCGCCGGGAGGAAATCGGGACCCGCAGGGTCGCTGGACCTCTCGCTGGAGGCTTGTTTCCATCATTTCTGCCTCGCCCGCCTGCCTGTCGTCGCAGCCTGCGCCTCAGAATGACCTGCTGACAACATCTGGAATGGGGACAGCTGCACCGGGAGAACCAAGCTTTGTCACAGCTTGACCATTTCCTCCTGCTGAATGATTTAAAATCACCTCGGGGAACATCTGTCACATCAGGCAGTTTGCAGTGCAGCCTCTCAGCACACAGGGATGGCGCGTCCCAAAGCTTTTCCCACCGTGACCCTGTCTCAATAGGTGAGAGTTGCTGTGGGAGTGGGGTGGAGGGGTGGGGGGGTGGGGGGTTGGGGGGGGGGGGGTGGGGGGAGGCAGAGTTAGCCACTGCACTGCTGTGGGTCTGGAGTCACACGCGTGCTAGACCAGATCTGAATGGTGGGGCGTCCCCCTCTCCTCGAGGGCAGCAGCAAACCAAGTGGGCTTTTACGACAACCGGCGATAGTTTCAGGGTCACAATTACTGAGACCAGCTTTCAATTCCAGATTTATTTATCAACGGAACTTAAATTCCGTCAACTGCCCTGGCGGGACTTGAACCCATGTCCCCGGAGCCTTAATCTGGGCCTCTGGATTACTAGCTGTAAACCCCCGCGAGAGCTCCGTGGACGATACGATTGACCTCCCCCGTAGGGTTCACCATGTACGAGCTCCCCCGCTAAGGGGCGGAGGTCCATCAACGGGCTCGTTAATTCCATTAGATTAAAGCGAGCCCAGGCCGGAGCCGAGATCTCAGAATGGTCCCCGGCTGGGACCTGGGCTATTGCTTTGCATATACCTATCCTCATCGAGAGTTGGAAATAAACCACTTTGACTCTCCTTTTCCGGGATCTTCCTTGATTATAATCCTAATCCAGTAACTTCACCAAGATGCCGCCATCTCCCTGCAAAGGACATAAAGATGTCAGGATTATTCCCTGACCTCTAATCAGCCTGAAAGTTGGGATGATGGCATTTACATCTGAACTGTTGCGGATCTTTATGGGGATGGTGACCCAGTGACAATGAAGGATGGTACGTGATTTGGAAGTGGTGGGTTTTTTTCCCGCAGTGGTGGAAGTGACAGGGCAGGAAGGTGCTTTGAAATAACCGGTGTGAGTTACTGCAGTAACTCCATTTAGATGCTGCAGTCACAGAGCCTTGATGTTGAAGAGCAATAGTCATTAAAGCCAAGTGACAATGTTAGTCAAGACAAAAGCCCCCCCCCCTGGTGGCGTCAATCTTGTGTGGGGCTATGCTGCCTCCATCCTGGTACCAATCCTGGAATTACGCAGGAGGGCTTGCTCGACTGGGGAAAATATGCCGGAATGCCATGGACAGAGGTTAGGTACAGTGGATGTTCAAAGAGATTTGGGGGTTCGGATGCATAGGTCCTTAAAATGCCAGGAACAAGTGCAGAAAATAATCAAAATGGCTAATAGAATGCTAGCTTTTATATCTAGAGGACAGGAATATAAAGGCACAGGGATTATGCTGCAGCAATACAAAACCCCGGTTAGACTCCACTTGCAGTCACTGAGAGTAGTTCTGGGCACCACACCTTAGGAAGGATATTTTAGGCTTGGAGGGAGTGCAACGTGGGTTTACAAGATTAAGCATTGGCCTGATCGAAGTATTTCAGATATTAACAGGGAGAGACAGGATAGATAAAGATCAGGGGCGAAATTCTCCGACCCCACGCAGGGTCGGAGAATTGGCGGGAAGCGGCGTTATTTCCGCTCCCGCAGGTTTTGTAATTCTCCCGCCGGTCAAAAACCGGCGTTGTGCAAATCCCGCCGGCAGCCTGTGAAAACAGCTGGCGCCGGCGGGATTTCATTTGTTAAAAAACTTACACAAGTCCCGCCGCTGGGAGGCCTTCTCCCGCCGCCGAGGTTTAAACCACCTCTGAAACGGCGGGCACAGCGGCGCGAGCGGGCCCCCGGGGTCCTGGGGGGGCGGGGGGGCGATCGGACCCGGGGGGGTGCCCCCACGGAGGCCTGGCCCGCGATCGGGGCCCCCCGCTCACTCCGCGGGGCAGTGCCGTGGGGGCACTCTTTCTCCTTCCGCTCCGCCACGGCCTCCGCCATGGCGGACGCGGAGGAGAACCCCGCATCGCGCATGCGCCGGCAGTGACGTCAGCGGCCAGCTGCCGCTGACGTCACTGCCGGCGCATGCGCCGACCGCCGAAAGCCTTTCGGCCAGCCCCGCTTCCGACGGCGCCGGGTGTTTGCGCCAGTCTTCTGGTGCAAACTGCTCCGGCGCGGGGCTGGCCCCCAAAGGTGGGGAGAATTCCCCACCTTTGGGGAGGCGCGACCCCTGAGTGGTTGGCGCCACTCCCCTACGCCGGCACCCTCCGTCACGCCGGGTAGGGGAGAATCCAGCCCCAGGAGTGGGTTCTCCCCTACCCGGTGGGGCAGAGGTCCCGGCGGGACAGAGTGGCGTGAACCACTCCAGCGTCGGGCCGCCCCAAAGGCGCGGAATCCTCCGCACCTTCAGGGGCTAGGCCGGCACCGGAGTGGTTTGCGCCGCACCGGCCGGTGGGGAAGGGCCTCCGCCGGCCGGCGTGAGTTGGCGCATGCGCGGGAGCGCCAGCGTGTGCTGGCATTATCCCAGTGCATGCGCGGGGGGGGTCCATCTCCACGCGGCCATGGCGGAGGACTAGCAGCCGACGCGGAGGAACAGAGTGTCCCCACGGCGCAGGCCCGCCCGCGGATCTGTGGGCCCCGATCGCGGGCCAGGCCACCATGGGGGCACCTCCCGGGGCCAGCTCCCCCCACGCTCCCCCGAGGACCCTGGAGGCCGCCGGCGCCGCCAGGTCCCGCCGATAAGGACCTACTCTAATTTACGCCGGCGGGACCAGCAAAAAAACAGGCGGCCACTCGGCCCATCGCGGGCCGGAGAATCGCGGGGGGGGGGGGGGGGGGGGGGGGGGGCTGTCAGCGGCCGCCAACCGGCGCAAATCCCAGCCCCGCCAAATCTCTGGCGCCGGAGAATTCGGCAGGCGGCGGGGTTGGAGAATCCTGCCCAAACTATGTCCACCACTTGGCAATACTTAAACAAGGGTCATAGTCTAGAAATATGGGCTAAACCATTCAGGAGAGATGTTAGCAAGAACTTCCTCACTCAAAGGGTGGTAGAGGTTTGAAACTCTCCCACAAACAGCAGTTGAAGCTAGTTCAGTTGTCAATTTTAAATCGGAGATAGATTCATGTTGAGCAAAGATATTAAGCGATATTTGGCCAACGGCAGGTGTAGGGAGTTGGGTCACAGATCAGCCATGATCTCATTGAATGGTGGGACAGGCTTGAGGGGCTGAATGGCCTACTCCTGTTCCTCTGTTGCTATAAGTGTGAAGTCAATCTGAGAGAACAGAAGACTGCACACGTCAGTCTTGTACAGTTTATAAATTGGAATTGCCCAGAATATTCAACATTTCCCAACTTTCCTGATGGGGTCTCACTTGCAAACTGGAGCTGCATTACTAGGGTTGAATTTTATCATCGCGTCAGGGGTCCTGATGAAGGTCCAGAAAACCGCGGGCCACCCCATCCAGACCATTTGTGAGACTGCCCCCAGTTAAATTTCTCCAGGGACTGGAGACCAATTGGTTGTTGTTGGGCTGCTGTGCCCTTTACAGAATGGCCACCCACCCAGAGAAGCTGCCAGCCAATGACAGCGCCACCGGGAGTGATGGCCACTGCTGAGTTTATCTGGAAGGCGGGGAGGCAATGGGAGCCCACTAGCCAGGTAATTGGGGTCGGGGGGGGGGGGTGGGGCACTGGGACCAGTCAGGCAGCCAGAGGCCTGGTGATGTGGAGGAGATGTTGTGTTGTTACATAGATGCATAGAACATGCAGTGCAGAAGGAGGCCATTCGGCCCATCGAGTCTGCTTAAGCCCTCACTTCCATCCTTCCCCATAACCCAATAACCCCTCCTAACCTTTTTGGTCACTAAGGACAATTTATCATGGCCAATCCACCAAATCTGCACATCTTTGGACTGTGGGAGGAAACCGGAGCACCCGGAGGAAACCCACGCAGACACGGGGAGAACGTGCAGACTCTGCACAGACAGTGACCCAGTGGGGAATCGAACCCGGGTCCCTGGCACTGTGAAGCAACAGTGCTAACCACGTGTGGTAGGTTCTTCCCTGTTGGTGAGGGCAGGTGACACCCACTGTATATGGCTGCCAGGATTCACCAGGTAGTCTTCCTCACCAGACAGAGACTCTGGTAAAATGCCAGTGCTGGTGAGAATAGGTCTTGAAGTGGCTCAGGTAGTCTCTGGGTAAGAGGGCGGTCCTCCAACTCCCCCTCTTCCAGATCTTCCACCTTCCAGCCCATTCCCCAGCAACCCACCCTTTACCATTCCCAATTAATTTGCATGACCCATGTGGGTTCCTTTGGGTTCCGTCCTCTTTTGACCCTTCACCAGGGAATAGCCTTCAATGGCAAACATCTTTGGCACATTCCTGCGGCAGAATCCTTAAATTTAGCATCGGGAGGCGCAATAGTGCCAATATATCTCTGCTTTGTCACTGTGAACAGACACGTCCAGTTCGCACCATCACTGCAACTTCCGCTTCAACATCGAACAGTTGCCCTTTGAACCCAGACAGCCACCATTGAGCTGTCTCTTCTGTGGCAGCAGCTTATACAAAATTCATCTGCCTCGCCAGGGAGACACACAAACTGTAGCAGAGCGCGCCTCTGAGCTGCTGCTGCTCAGCGTGGCAAGAGAGATCCACGGCATTTTCACAAATTCACAAAATCAGGCTTGTGTGGCCAGAGTTTGAATCTCGTACTGTACTCAGGAGAAAATGTTGAGCCGGGGAGCTGTTTACAGATGCAAACTGCAGTCTTTTAAGTCAGCCTGTGATCAATCATTAATACTCTCCACCCTGCTTTCCCATCTGTCACTTCTATTCAATCTGAGCTGCCTCCTGATGAGCCAGTGATATTTTCAGCTCGTTGCTCGCCCTCCCTCCCCGTCTTGGGTTTTTAAAATGGATATCTTGGCAGTGATCCCTCGTGTGAATGAAAGTGGAGGACGTTGGTGCTGAGGGGTGGGATGTTTATGTCCAATGTTGCACCCAGCAATCCCAGGTCCCAGTTGAGCTTTGTCCCCACTTTGCTGACTTATTCCCACTTCGGCAAAGCAGCGCCGACTGTGGGAATCCCCACTTGCCCAACCAACCATCCTTCCGGCCTCCTGGAGCCAGGTTGATGTGAGGAGCCAAACTTTGGGCCTTTTTCCTTCCCCCTTAGTCGCTGGAGTGGCAATATTCAGACCTTCATATAAATGTGTTCACTAATGGGGTGGCACAGTGAGACCCAGAGTAAGGCTCTGGGGACCCGGGTTCAAATCCCACCACGGCAGCTGGGGCAATTTGAATTCAATAACAATCTGGAATTAATAGTCTAACGATGAACCACAGAGCCATGTACAATTGTTCTGGTTCAGTACATAGAAACATACATAGAAAAATAGAAGCAGGAGGAGGCCATTCGGCCCTTCGAGCCTGCTCTGCTATTCATTATGATCATGGCTGATCATCAAGTCCAATACCCCGATCCCGCCTTCCCCCCATATCCCTTGATCCATTTAGCCCCAAGAGCCATAGCTAATTCCTTCTTGAAATTGCACAATGTTTTGACCTTCACTACTTCCTGTGGTAGCGAATTCCACAGATTCACCGCTCTCTGGGTGAAGAAATTTCTCCTCACCTCAGTCCTAAAAGGTTTACCCCTTGTCCTCAAACTTTGACCCCTAGTTCTGGACTCCCCCACCATCGGGAACATTCTTTCTGAATCTACCCTGTCTAATCCTGTTAGAATTTTATTAGTTTCTATGAGATCCCCTCTCACTCGTCTAAATTCCAGTGAATGTAATCCTAACCGACTGAGTCTCTCCTCATACAACAGTCCCGCCCTCCCAGGAATCAGCCTGGTAAACCTTTGCTGCCCTCCCTCCATAACAAGAACATCCTTCCTCAGATAAGGACACCAAAACTGCACCCGATACTCCAGGTGTGGCCCCACCAATGCCCTATACAATTGCAGTAAAGCCTTTAACGGAAGGAAATCTGGTGTCCTTACCCGTTCTGGCCTACCCGGGACTCCAGACCAAATACCCACTGAAATGCCACCCAGTTCATGGGCAATAAATATCAGCTTTGCCAGCGACACCCAGATCCCAGGAACAAGTAAAAAAAAAATTAAATGTGACAGGAAGACCTAATCCCATTTAAAAAAGAAAATCACCCATGTTTATTAAAATCCTCATGGATCTCGATATTCTGCACTTGAAACGCCACAGCACATAAGGCTACGGGCCAAGTGCTGGAAAATGGGATGAGAGTAGGTCGACTCATAGAGGTTTACAGAATGAAAACAGGCCCTTCGGCCTAACTTGTCCATGCCGCCCAGTTTTTACCACTAAACTACTAAGCTAAGCTAAACTAAGCTGAAGTAGAAAGGTGCCTGATGGCCGATGCAGACATGATGGGCCAAAGGATCTCTTTTTAATGCTGTAAAACTCCACACACACGGAGTTAAGGCACAATGAGGTAAACTGAGTTTTCAAGCATTGCCTCCGCTACGTTACACTGGCATAAACCCAGACCTGGGGCGTGATTCTCTGTCCCGTGCACGTTCCCGCCGGAAGCGGGATTCTCCGTCCCGCCATCGGGCCAATGGGGTATCCCATTGTGGGCAGCCCCACGCCGTCGGGAAATCCCTGGGCGTGGGTGCGGCGCCGGCGTAACGGAGAATCCCGACAGCGGAGAATCCAGCCCCTGGGGTTTCAAAGCTCAAAAAGCCTATTTCAAGCAGAGTAGAGAAGCTTTAACTTATCCTGTCCACTCAACGCTGCAACCAATAGGAATCTCAGGATTATCACATTCAAAACCACTTTTACAGCCCTGATGTTAATTATCCCGGCGTGAAAGACATGTCACACAACCGCAAATGATAGTCATCTTTGATTTGAAATCACTCCACTGCCTCACCTCCCACAGTCTCTGTAATGTCCCCCAAATTGCTGACTCCGTGATCTATGCACTCCTCCAATTCTGGGCTTTTGGACATCGCTGATTTTGAAACCTTTTGTTGCTCAGGGTCTAAGCTCTGGGAATTTATAGCCACCATTTCCCTCTTCCTTTCTCTTCTGCTTTAAGATATTGCCTAAAACCAATGTCTTTGGCCAAACGTTTGGTCAGTTGTCCATGCGTCACATTGCGTGGCTCACAAATCCTGTTTGACAAGACTCTTGAGGAGAAGCTTGCAGTGTTTTACTATTGGCAATACCAGATAAATGTAAGTTGTTGCTCCTCCTCCTGACGGCAGGTCCGGTGTGTCCGCACTGTGACCTCCACCATGGCCAGGGCAAGGAGGCAGGTCCCTAATCCATCCCAGCCGGAATGCGGGTCGATCCCCCTGTGCCGCAGCACCAATCTGATCCACATCCGCTGCCCAGGAAACTGAGCTGGATTGCCCTCCAGCAGGAACTTCCGCTCCCGCCCACGTCTATGGCATTTTATCCCGGCTCGCTAATCCCACCGCCGGGGAACCCATGGCGGAGGCCGACTTTGGCGGTATCCCACTGGTGGGAAGGAACAGGAAATCCCAGCCCTGGAGTGGGACTGGAACCTGGATCCTCTGGCTCAGAGGCAGGACTACTGCCCGCACTCTGTCACACGATCTCAATTGTTGTTTAGTCAATCGTAAAGCAAAGCCAGACGCCATAAAATAAATTAGCTGACAGAATCCTGACCCCAATTGTTCAACAATAATGCCCTGGTTCCCGTCTGCCTCTTTGCTTCTGGTATTTATATTCTTTATATTGTAACTGCTTCTTGACTGAAGAAAAATAGCCTCTTTAAATGTGACTGTGCCATCTGAGACCACTTCTCCTTGGCACACAGGCATCATTCTGGTGCCAGGTTAAATTGGCACTCTCTGGGACATGTCACACAAAAGTGTGCAGAGCGTAGGTGACAACTCTACAAAACTGCAATATTCTGCCTCACACGTTTACTGGCCAGGAGATAGTGAAGGGATCTGCAAACGGCTTTTCACCCACTGTATTTATTCACTACCTTTATAATAATTAGCTAGACTTCCTTGTGCCTTTTGTCCACGTTTATTATTATTGACGGCACAGGAAGTGTAGGTGCAAAGAAAAGAAGAATGATTTAATTGAAGTTAAACATGCAAAATGGTCAAGCTTTGGGAGCATTCTATGTTGGTTTTATATTTATTCTCACTTGCATTCACATATGATAGAAGTTTTTTGTTACATAAAATACGCTATTATTGTACCATGGGGTGTAAAATTGTCAGTCTAAAACACTGCATAGTTTTTTAATATCATTTTCTACAACCCATTAAGAGGCCATTTGGCCCATTGTTGGTATTTATGCTCCACACAAGTCTTCTCACACCCCTTTTCATCTTGCCCCATCCAACATGTCCTTCCATTCCTTCCTCCCTGGTCTGCTCATCTAGAACAGATACGGTCCTGACACCCAAGAATCTTTGAAGTCTCCATCCCAATGGTCTCCCAACTATGTGATCTTCCTGGCCAATACCAGGGGCTGGTTTAGCACACTGGGCTAAATCACTGGCTTTTAAAGCAGACCAAGGCAGGCCAGCAGCACGGTTCAATTCCTGTACCAGCCTCCCCGAACAGGAGCCGTAATGTGGCAACTAGGAGCTTTTCACAGTAACTTCATTTGAAGCCTACTCGTGACAATAAGTGATTTTCATTTCATTTCATTTCATTAAAAAGCCGGGAGCCCCATCCAATCAGGGATAGAAGATGGGTTCCCATCAGGTAGTCCATGTTTGCGGGTAGCTGGCAGCGTCGCTGGGAGAGTGACGCGTCACCACTGATATGAAGCAGATCTTGAGGCACCCTCCAAAGAATTAAAAAAGTTGATTATGTTTGGCCACTTCTGCCAGGTCATCAAGTGTGGAGGGATAGCCCGACACGGCGTGGTCCAATGGGAGGGAAGGAGGCCTTGCTGTGCCTGGCCTGCGATTGGATGGCAACCTCCTGCCATCTGCTAGCATTTTGCCTCGGTGGGGAAGGGAGGGGATGGGAGGGGACGGGAGGAGATGCGTGCATCTCCCTTTAGGGAGATTCAAACAGTGTTCCGCTTCCAGTTGGACACTTACATGCCAATAATTGTCAAGGCCGGTGGTCTTTGCAGGTCTTAACCCATCTCAACAACAACATTGGGAGATGGAACCATATCTGGTAAATGGCCTGATTTGCACACTTTTCGCTCCCTCCGAAGTCCCCTCTGTGTGGGACTCCCCCTTAAATACATCAATGGTCTATGCCTCAACTCATTCCTGTTGTCGCGCATTCCACAATTCTAACCACTCTTTTTGTATTCTATCTCTGTTATACTGCGCTGTATTAAACTTGTGCTTTGACAGTAGTTTGGGCATCAAATCCATCACTCTAACACTGCAGGGCTGGTATAAGGGGCGGGATTCTCCGGCACCAGAGATTCGGCGGGGCGGGAATCGCGCTGTGCCTCTCAGCCCCCCCCCCACGATTCTCCGGCCCGCGACCGCTGTCATGTCGGTCCCGCCGGTGGGAATCAGACCACCTCCCTTACCGCCAGGATCAGGCGGTGGGCTCCGGGGTCCTGGGGGGGTGGGGCAATCTGGCCCCGGGGGGTGCCCCCACGGTGGCCTGGCCCGCGATCAGGGCTCACCGATTGGCGGGCGGGCCTGTGCCGTTGGGGCACTCTTTTCCTTCCGCGTTCGCCATCGTATTCACGCTGGCGGACGCGGAAGTGACCCCGTCCCCAGTGCATGCGCGGGGATGATGTCAGCAGCCGCTGATGCTCCGGCGCATGTGCGGACTTCCGCCGGCCGGTGAAGTCCCTTCGGCCCCGGCTGGCGTGGCGCCAAAGGCCTTTCCCGCTGGCCGGTGGGGCGCCAACCACTCCGGCGCGGGCCAAGCCCCTCAAGGTTAGGGCATGGCCCCTAAAGTTGCGGAGAAATCCGCACCTTTGGGGCGGCCCGACGCCGGAGTGGTTCACGCCACTCCATTCTGCCGGGACCCCCCGCCCCGCCGGGTAGGGGAGAATCCCGGCCATGATGTGCTTGTGCTATTGAGGAAGAGAAAAGTTGGTTCAACTAGTAAGAACTTTTCTTTTCCTTTAGGAGAGGAATTTTTATATTTATGGCAGAGCCACAGTATTTGGAAAACTAGAAGCACAGATGGATCCAAGGTGGTTAAATATTAATGAAAGTGGTATTTCAGTGTGCGATTCCATGTTGTTTTTGGTAATTGAACCTTATGAATGGTGGCTTCTGCATTGGAAAGAGTGTTTAGCACAGTTCCAATGTTAAGCATGAAAATTTGCTATTTCATATCTTTGAATGTTAGATTGTTAGAATGTTATAATTTTAGATTGACACTCAGTTTTGTACAAGCCTTCGAACTAGCTCCTCTCCCATGAAAGGAATTTACCCGAAAACTATTGCGTGTATCCAATTGAACAGCACCTGGCACTGTGCAGCAGTTATGGTCCAGAATGATTTGGCAGTATGTATTTTATTGCGAAAGCAGACTGCTGTGTTGTTTCGGAAACCATAGACTGAAACCTGTGCTAAATGTATAAAAGGGAA
This sequence comes from Scyliorhinus canicula, assembly GCF_902713615.1. Taxonomy (NCBI): domain Eukaryota; kingdom Metazoa; phylum Chordata; class Chondrichthyes; order Carcharhiniformes; family Scyliorhinidae; genus Scyliorhinus; species Scyliorhinus canicula. The sequence goes on along the minus strand of NC_052150.1, from coordinate 10,677,365 downwards.
GTCAGATTAAGTCTCCATACCTTTGCGTTAGTGCAGTAGGTTTTTTTTCATCATTTTCCTTCAAGCCGCTCAAAGATCAGTTTAATTTGTTTGGAACAGGCCACTCAGCCCAACAAGTCGATGCTAGCATTTAAGCTCCACACAAATCTCGTCTTCATCTAGGCTAATCAACATAGCCGTCTATTTCTTTCACTCCTGTGTTTACCTATAGTTCCATGCTATTTACCTCAAACACTCTTTACCGTAGCAAGTTCCACATGTTCTGAGTTCCTACTGAATTTTCCGCTGGATTTATATTTATTATTGACAACTTTACCTCTATGATCCTTAGTGGGTCCAAGCTCAGATATAATTAATGCATTCATTTAGAACATAGAATAGAACATAGAACAGTACAGCACAGAACAGGCCCTTCGGCCCTCGATGTTGTGCCGAGCAATGATCACCCTACTCAAACCCACGTATCCACCCTATACCCGTAACCCAACAACCCCCCCCCCCTTAACCTTACTTTTTAGGACACTACGGGCAATTTATCCTGGCCAATCCACCTAACCTGCCCATCTTTGGACTGTGGGAGGAAACCGGAGCACCCGGAGGAAACCCACGCACACACGGGGAGGACGTGCAGACTCCGCACAGACAGTGACCCAGCCGGGAATCGAACCTGGGACCCTGGAGCTGTGAAGCATTTATGCTAACCACCATGCTACCGTGCTGCCCTTTGAACCCATTGTCGCTGCATTGTTTGGCTAATGATAAAAATTAACTCATTAGCAAAGCGTCTCATTTTGCGTACTCCCCGGGCTTTTTAAATTCATTTATTGAGGTGAGAAGCCGGCTGAGGTGGTGGGGATGCTTCAGATTAACAACAGCACAGTCGGTAACCAGCTGCCTGATTTTTAAATGGTGCTGAGGTGCTCACTAACTCCAGTGCCCCCCCCCCCAACCCCCAGGTCCCGGCCAAATCGCATGGAGCCTGAAGAGGAAACGGTTTCTCCTTGTGATCTCCTGTGCCTCGTTTGGAGATCCCTGTTTTCTAACCCGAGGTCCCTCTGCCCCCTCTCTGCCCGTCGGAGAGTTGTGACTGGATGTGTCGCCAACGTTGTTGGGCTAGTTGTCTCTTGATGGTGCACGCTGCCTTAGGCTACTAAATTAAATGCCTTTTACTGCTCTGCCTTCCATCAATTATCTTAATTCTTTGGCGAAGAGGAATTATTCACGTCAAATTTTACATTGTGGAGTGGGCCTGGCGTTGTTTAATTGAAATGTTTATGGTGCTGCTGTTTATACTGCAGGGCACATTTAGCGATGAAAACCTGCACAACCCCAGTTAACGTAAAGTTATCACTTGAATGGCTGAACATTGAGGTCGGACCTAAGGTAGCAGAGCTGATGCTGAGAATCATCAGCAAGAGCTGTTTATTTTTGTTGCTGACAAATCCCCGGCTGAAAGAACACTTTCAGCACCTTGGACAGTAACACTGACAACTCACATTATGGTTCCCTCCAGTAGTCTGCTTGTTGGTGGTCCAATAAATAGGGGAATGGGTAGAATTAACCCTATCGCAGGCTACTCTTTTCTAATTCCCTGGAGGAGGCCACAGCCACAGGTAAGCCACCTGCTGCGAGGGAGAGTGTGGACGGGCTCTGATACCAGGTATGGGTGGAGGGGGTGTGTATAATTGGGGGGGGGGGGGGGGGTGGAGCGTTTAGAGGCCTGAGATTAAGCATTTACATTCTCCGTAGAGGGGTCCCTTCAGCTTCTGAGTTTTACTCGAGATTTGGGAACCCTGGCAGATAGGGTTCACCTGCAAAACCTATTAAATCTGAGGCTACCAGTCTCATTATGATGTTTAATTGGCCAACCAGCTACCGAGGAGTGGGTTGACTGCCCATATCTTGTCCTATCTCCGTTAAACCCGGCCATGGTTCCAATTCCTAGTTGTTAGCTGGCAAGTCATGTTGAAATATGGATGTCAGTTGAGGACTGAATGAGACTTTAACTGTGATACTCCTCTTGATTAAAGAGGCTATTGACAGTTACTCCCTCTGTCCACACTATAGTGAGGCTTTGCACCCCAGTGCGAGATACGATTCAGAGCAGGAGTAGGTGAAAAAAGTAGAAGAAAATAATTGGCAATCCGGGGTTTCAGATTGCTAAATTTACTGGACCTCAATATTAAATAAGCCAACATTAGGGAAATGGAGGATTGTCTCCAAGGCTATTGGTAAACATGTCCTTCAATCCACCTTAATTCCACAAGCTTCCTGGGACGATTCTCTTGCCCTTCTCTTTAGAAATGGTCATTGTAAGTCTGGTGCCAGTCCACTGAATAGAATTCCTCAATTTGTACTTGCGGACAGAAGGTGAGTGGCAGAGTTCAGTGTACTTGAGTAGCCACAGGAAGGCCATGGTGCTTTCCAAAGCAGATGTGACAGAATCATGAAGATCAATGCTATATTGTAGGTGGGAGGACTTGTGTCGCAGTGGGTAGTGTCCCTACATCTGGGCCAGAAAGTCCAGGTTCAAGTCCCACTTCACGGCCGGATAGCCATGAAAGGTGTATGAATAACGTGGCCCAAACAGGTTGATTATGAGCCTGTAAATCCTTCCAATACACCTGCTGGCAGGTGGTAAGAGAGGCCGAGTTTCATGGTCAGTTATACTGCAGAAGGCAATGGCAAACCACTGCCCCACCAAGCATAATCATGGACCAATCCAATGAAATCCCATGGTCGCCAATGCCCTCTTAGGGCAAAGACATTTTTAAAGTTGTAGCATCTAGATTTCTATACTTCAGAAAGCTGCTTGTTTATCATAATATTTATTTAGTTTGGGCCAGTATTTATTGTCCACCCATTCACTATGAGATTGCTCACCTCTAGTACATTTCTGTGCGAGTAAGTTTAGTTATTTACGGGAATGGGTTTGTATATCTTAAGACAACTTGATTCTATCTCCCCTGAATCTACCTCCCCTCGCTCTTTACCCAGATTCTAAACCGTACCCAAACTCTGCTGCATCTGCCCAAACCCAACCATCTCTGAATTTGTTTGGTTAGATCATCAAATGAACCGGGTTTTAGTCCCAGTGGGAGGGGGGTATATATTATTTATATAGACGCAATTATAAGGCATTGAGATCTGTAGGAGCCAGCAGAGGTTGGGAGTGGAGGAAGGTGGAAGGAAAGGATTGTTCCTTCTGTTACAAGGCACAAGTCAGGAGTGTGATGGAACACTCTCCACTTGCCTGGATGGGTGCAGCTCCAGCAACACTCAGTTAAGATTGACACCATCATCATGGAGAGCATTAGCTCCATGCAGGCGGGGAAGGCGCCGGGACCGGACGGATTCCCGGCGGACTTCTACAAAAAATTTGCGGCAGCGCTGGCCCCGCACCTGCGGGAGATGTTCACAGACTCGCTAGCTAGGGGCACGTTGCCACCCACGTTAGCACAGGCCTCAATCTCGCTGATACCTAAGAAAGACAAAGACCCAACGGAATGTGGGTCATACAGACCCATATCTCTGCTGAATGCAGACGCCAAAATACTGGCCAAAATCCTAGCCAAAAGGCTAGAAGACTGTGTACCTGAGGTGGTCACAGAGGACCAGACGGGCTTTGTCAAAGGTAGACAGCTGACCGCGAACATCAGGCGCCTGCTGAACGTGATAATGACCCCCTCCGGGGAGAGAACACAAGAGGTGATCGTCTCCCTGGACGCAGAAAAGGCCTTCGACAGAGTCGAGTGGAAATACCTCATAGAGGTACTGGAGCGGTTCGGGCTTGGAACAGGGTTCACCGCTTGGGTAAAGCTCCTGTACAACGCTCCCATGGCGAGTGTACAGACCAACAATACCAACTCCCAATACTTCCAGCTGCACAGGGGCACCAGACAAGGATGCCCACTGTCCCCGCTGCTGTTTGCACTAGCAATTGAACCGCTAGCAATCGCGCTCAGGGCAGCAAAAAATTGGAGGGGGATCCGAAGGGGAGGTAGAGAGCACAGAGTCTCACTCTATGCGGATGATCTGCTCCTCTATATCTCGGACCCACAAAGCAGCATGGACGGAATCATCGCGCTCCTGAAAGAGTTTGGAGCCTTCTCGGGCTACAAACTCAACATGAGCAAAAGTGAGATCTTCCCAGTACACCCGCAAGGGGGGGGGGGGGGGGGGGGGGGGGGGGGGGGGGCAGCACTAAAGGGGCTGCCGTTCAAACAAGCCCGACATAAATTCCGCTACCTGGGGATCCAAATAGCCCATGACTGGAAAGGGATCCACAAATGGAACCTCACCAGCCTGACGGAGGAAGTTAAAAAGGACCTGCAAAGATGGAACACACTCCCGCTCTCCCTCGCGGGGAGAGTTCAGACGATCAAAATGAACGTACTGCCCAGGTTCCTCTTCCTGTTTAGATCCATTCCGATCTACACCCCAAGGCCTTTTTCAAAGCGCTGGACAAACTCATCATGGCGTTCGTATGGGGGGGTAAAAATGCTAGGATCCCAAAGAAGGTCTTACAAAAAACAAAAACCAGGGGAGGGTTAGCCCTCCCGAATCTACAATTCTACCACTGGGCAGCAACAGCCGAGCGAGTAAGGGGATGGATCCAGGAGCCAGAAGCTGAGTGGGTGCGTGCGGAGGAGGCCTCCTGCATGGGAACCTCCCTCCGGGCCCTCGCCACGGCAGCACTCCCATCCCCACCCAAAAAACACTCCAGCAGCCCAGTGGTGACAGCCACCCTCCAATCCTGGAACCAACTGCGGCAGCAACTTGGCCTGACCAAAATGTCGAACAGGGCTCCCATCTGCAACAACCATAGGTTCAAACCAGCACTGACCGACGCCACCTTCAAAAGGTGGAGGCAGGACGGGGGGACACTGACAGTCAGGGACCTATACACGGACGACAGGATCGCAACACTGGACGAACTGACAGAGAAATTTCAGCTAGCTGGGGGGAACGAGCTACGGTACCTGCAGCTCAAAAACTTCCTACGAAAGGAGACAAGGACGTACCCACAACCGCCACGACAGACACTACTGGAAGACCTACTGGACGCAAGTATCCTAGAGAAAGGGAACTGTAGTGACATGTATGACCGACTGGTAGATAGGGACAACACCGTACTGGACGCAACAAGGAGGAAATGGGAGGACGACCTGGGGATGGAGATCGGGTGGGGACTCTGGAGCGAAGCACTGCATAGGGTCAACTCCACCTCCACGTGCGCAAGGCTCAGCCTGACGCAACTAAAAGTGGTACATAGAGCCCACTTAACAAGAACCCGTATGAGTAGGTTCTTCCCGGAGGTGGAAGACAGATGTGAACGGTGCCAAAGAGGCCCGGCCAACCACGCCCACATGTTCTGGTCTTGCCCCAGACTCGTGGAGTACTGGACAGCCTTCTTCGAGGTAATGTCCAAAGTGGTGGGAGTGAGGGTGGAGCCATGCCCGATAGTGGCGGTCTTCGGGGTTTCAGAACAGCCAGATCTATTCCTGGGGAGGAGGGCAGACGCCCTTGCCTTTGCCTCCCTGATCGCCCGCCGTAGAATCCTGTTTGGCTGGCGGTCAGCAGCACCGCCCAGAGCTGCAGACTGGCTGTCCGACCTCTCGGAATCTCTCCAAATGGAGAAAATCAAATTTGCCATCCGAGGGTCGGATGACGGCTTCCACAGAACGTGGGAGCCATTCATGCAACTGTTCCGGGACCTATTTGTGGCCAATGTAAAAGAGGAAGAATAGTCGGGGGAAGGTAGCGGGAGGGGGGGGGGGGCTACAGGTTCGTTACGGGGGTTCGATGGCTAGCTAAGGCCCAAAACCAAACTAAATAAACATGTTGAGGGGGGGGGGGGGGGGGCGCAGTTACTACTACGAAGATGCTTACCTGTAAATATGTATTTTTGCGTGTTTGTTTTTTTCTTTTTTCTTTCTCCTAACAATTTGTAATTTGTTCAATATAAAATATGAAAACTGAATAAAAACATTTATAAAAAAAAAAAAGATTGACACCATCCAGATAAAGCAGCCTGCGTGTTTGGCACCACATCCGTCACCTTCCCCACCCTATCCCTGTAACCCCACCTAACCTTTGGACACTAAGGGGTAATTTAGCATGGACAATCCACCTAACCTGCACCTCTTTGCTGCAGATTAGGCTGCTTTAACATACAGGCAGTTGGTGTGTCTGCAAAAGGTGCAGTTAATATGTCATACAAGTGTATAATCATTCATTAACCAACTTACCTCTTTACAAAGAGATGCCTAATGGAACTTTATTATGATTGCTGGAGATTCCCTGGAGAGTAGATAATTTGAGACAATGGGCGCGATTCTCCGACCCCCATGGCGGCTTGGAGAATCGCAGGAGTGCCGGGCGATTCACGCCACGCCGCCCTGGCACCCGCACGCGATTCTCCCACCCCCCCCAAAACGGCGTGTCGCATTTTGCGACAGGCCGCTCAGAGAATCGCCGCTCCAGTCGAGCGCCGATTCTCCAGCCCGTATGGGCCAAGCAGCCTGCCTAATCCAACCGGTTCACGCCGGCGCCAACCACACCTGGTCGCTGCCGGCGTTAACAGCGCGCGACCGCTGCATGTGAGGCCTGTGGGGGGGGCGGAGGGAGGATCGAGCACCAGGGGGGTGCTCAGGAGGGGTCTGGCCCGCGATCGGTGCCCACCGATCGTCGGGCCAGCATCTCTGAAAGACGCACTCTTTTCTCTCCGCCGCCCCACAAGATCAATCCTCCATGTCTTGCGGGGCAGCAGAGGGGAGGACGGCAACTGCGCATGCGCGGGATGGGGCCGGCCAACCTGCGCATGCGCGGGTGACGTCATTTAAACGCCGCTGGCCGCGTCATTCAGGCGGCGCCGCTTTGACGCGGTCGCCAAGGCCCGGCACGCGAGATTGACGCGCCGCTGCTCCTAGCCCCCTGGGGGTGGGAGAATAGGGGGCGAGGAGCGGCCTCCGACGCCGGAGTGAAACACTCCGGTTTTCACTCCGGCGTCGGCACTTTGTCTCCCTTTGGGAGAATCGCGCCCATTGTGTTTAGATTTAGATAAGCAGATCATGGGATTGGAGTGGGAAAGAGATGATGTAATTAATGGGATGAGCCAGGTCTGTAACAAACAATTTTTGCCATAGGATCTTTAGTCTGACAGAGACGTTCACCAGAAGGTGGTACTGAAAAGCATTCTGGGAGAAATCAGTGCAGTCACCACAACGTGGAAGGGGATTGAGGAGGACCCACTGCCAAAGACTGGAATAGCCCCAAACGTTACATTGCTGTAGTGTTTCCATCCCTCCTTCCTCCTCAAACCAAAACAAAGAGGGAGTGATGTAATACTTTAGGAGAGCACCAGACCTGCGAGGGACATTCTTCTGAGTGTGATTTTAAGAAGACAGCTGATTGGTGAGTAGGTCCTCATGAGTGTTTTTGTTTTATTAAAGTAATTTAATATTTAACAAAGGGTTAGTCATGACAGTTGGTGGGACTTGGTGTTCCGCCTGCGTCATGTGGTCAATCATGAATGCTGACAACATCCCTGACAATTACATCTGCGGGAAGTGTATCCAATTGCACTTGTTGACTGAATGAATGGACGGGTTTGAGCAACAGCAGGACGTACTAAGGAGCAACCAAAGGGTCGTACCCAAGATACAGGAAGATAGATGGCTGAGGATGGGTTTTAGGTGTTCCTTGTGGCTGTGCCTCTCTCTAACAAGTATGCCCTTTTGGACACTGATGAGGGGGGACGGCCCATCAGATGACAGCAGCAGTAGCCAGAGCGATGGCACCATGGCTGGCCCTGCTGCACAGAACAGGGGGCAAAGCATCATACAGCAATACTAATTGGTGATTTAATGGTCAGGGGCACAGATGGGCACTTCCGTGGTCATGAAAAAGACTCCAAGCTGGTGTGTTGCCTCCCTGGTGCCAGGGTCATGAATGTCTCTGAGTGCATACAGGACATCCTGAAATGGGAGGGCAAACAAGCAAACATCATTGTCTCCCCATGCCATGTGCTAGTGAGGCGAGGAACAGGGAGATACTACAGTTAAACATGTGGCTAAAGAGCTGATGTAGGGGGGAGGATTTCAGATATGTGGATCATTGGGATGTGTTCCAGGGAAGGTGGGACCTATACAAGTAGGACAGGTTGCACCTAAACTGGAGGAGCACCAATATCCAGGCTGGGAAGTTTGCTAATGTGGTTCAGGAGGGTTTAAACTAGTATGACGGGGGTGGGGGGGAACCAGAGCAGCAGAGGTGGGGGGGGGGGGGGGGGGGGCAGAGCAGCAGGCCAGCAAGTGTAGAGATTGGAGAAGAGCTTGAGACTAAGACAAATATAGCTAAGTGGGAGAGTAGACAGAGGAAAATCACTGATCTCAGTGGGTCTGGAGGTCTGGAGTGTGTTTGCTTCAACGCAAGAAGTGTAACAGGTAAGACGGATGAAATTAGAGCTTCAATTAACATGGGGAATTGTTGCTATTACAGAGACATGGTTAAGTGAGGGTCAGGACTGGCAGCTTAATGTGCCGGTATATCAATATTTTAGACGAGATAGAGGAGGTAGCTGAAAGGATGGGGGATTGCATAACTGGTTCAGGAACATATCACAGTTGTGATGAGGGAGGACATCTTGGAGGAATCATGCAGTGAGGCATTATGGGTAGAGCTGACAAATAGGAAGGGTGCAATCGCAATGTTGGCTTTGTACTACAGGTATCCCAACATCCAACGGAATATAGAGGAACAGATATGTAGTCAGATTCTGGAAAGATGTGAAAATAGGATTGTTATTTCAAAGATAGAATTTACAGTGCAGAAGGAGGCCATTCGGCCCATCGAGTCTGCACCGGCTCTTGGAAAGAGCACCCTACCCAAGGTCAACACCTCCACCCTATCCCTATAACCCCACCCAACACTAAGGGCAATTTTGGACACTAAGGGCAATTTAGCATGGCCAATCCACCTAACCTGCACATTTTTGGACTGTGGGAGAAAACCGGAGCATCCGGAGGAAACCCACGCACACACGGGAGGATGTGCAGACTCCGCACAGACAGTGGCCCAAGCTGGAATCGAACCTGGGACCCTGGAGCTGTGAAGCAATTATGCTATCCACAATGCTACCGTGCTGCCCACGGTGGTGGGTGAGTTTAATTTCCCCCATGTTAACTGGGACTCTCTTAGTGCCAGAGGTTTGAAAGAAGAGCAATTTGTTAGGTGTGTCGAAGAGGGTTTTTTGAAACAATACGTTGATAGTCCAACCAGGGAGGGGTTACTAGACCTGCTATTGGGAAATGAGCCCGGATAGGTGAGCAAAGTTTCAGCAGGGAACATTTTTGGAATAGTGATCATAATTCCGTATGTTTTTGAATACTCACGGATAAGGACAAGAGTGAGCCTCGAGTGAGAGTGCTAAATTGGGGGAAAGCTAACCGTAACAGAATTTGGCAAGAGCTGGAATGTGTGGATTTGGGAGCGGTTGTTTGAGGGTAAATCCACATTTGATATGTGCGAGTCTGTTTTTTTATATATAGAGTACCCAATTCGTTTTTTCCAATTGATGGGCAATTTCAAATGGCCAATCCACCTGCCCTGCACATCTTTTGGGTTGTGGGGGCGAAACTCACACAGGCACGGGCAGAATGTGCAAACTCCACACGGACAGTGACCCAGAGCCGGGATTGAACCTGGGACCTTGGCGCCGTGAGGCAGCAGGGCTAACCCACTGCGCCACCGTGCTGCCCATGTGTGAGTCTTTTAACCAGTTGCTTAGAGTGCAGGACAGGCATGTCCCTGCGATAATGAAAGACAGAAATGACAGGATTAGGGAACCATGGATGACAGGGGAAATTGTGAGATTAGTCAAAAAGAAAAAGGAAGCTTACATCAGGTCGAGGCAACTAAAAACAAACAAAGCTTTCGAAGAATATCGGGAAAGTAGGGACAGACTCAAATGTGGAGTTAGCAGGGCTAAAAGAGGCCATGAAATGTCATTGGCAAACAGGGTCAAGGAAAATCCCAAGGCCTTCTATACATATATAAGGAGCAGCACGGTAGCACAGTGGTTAGCACTGTTGCTTCACACGGTGAGTCCCAGGTTCGATTCCCGGCTTAGGTCACAGTCTGTGCGGAGTCTGCACGTTCTCCCCGTGTCTGCATGGGTTTCCTCCGGGTGCTCCGGTTTCCTCCCACAAGTCCCGAAAGACGTGCTGTTAGGTAATTTGGACATTCTGAATTATCCCTCTGTGTACCCGAACAGGCGCCAGAGTGTGGCAACTAGGGGCTTTTCACAGTAACTTCATTGCAGTGTTAATATAAGCCTACTTGTGACAATAAAGGTTATTATTATAAAAAAAGAGAGTAGCTAGGGAAAGAGTAGGCCCACTCAAGGACAAAGGAGGGAAGCTATGCGTGGAGTCAGAGATCCTTAATGAGTACTTTGCATCGGTATTCACCAAGGAGAAACACATGACGATGTGGAGGTTAGGGATAGGTGTATGAATACTCTCGGGCATGTCAGCATCGTGAAGGACAAAGGATATCTTAAAAATGCATTCAGGGTTCTGTCCAGTTTCCTAACATAAGTTATGGGTCTGGTCCAGTACAATAACAAAACAGGTATCCTGAGAATTAACATGAATGATAAAACCTTTGCCTACACCAAACTAATTGGCTTTCTTTTCAGTGACCCTACAAACAACATTTAATAATTGGATCAGTGAGGTGGACTTTTCCTCCTTAATGAGGAGTACACCAAGGCAGCAAGGACTCTGGTTTGGAAGTAGCATTTTGCATATCAGACACAGACACCTTTGACTTTTCCCTTGGACACTAATCTGGGCTTTGTGACACCAGATCATGCTTTCATTCTCTAATTGCAATCTACAAACTCCCTGCCTTGGCCTCTTTAAGATCGCTTGTTCCTTTTTCCAATTTCACCAATTGTGGCATTTGCTCGCTGTTTTACCTCATGAGGTTTCTGTTTTCCCCTTGTTCTAATTGCTATACTGGTATTTTGACCTTACGTGCTTGAGATTCTTTGTTCTAGTTGTTGGTTTCTCTTGTACCATGCTTGCCTTTGTTCTACTTTGCATCATTAAACTCTGCTTGTTTTCATTGTCACCCAGTGTTTAGCTGCTGGATTCGAAAATTCATTTAGTGGTGAAAACATATAGTGATTATTTTTAATTGTTTAGCTTGTGCGCCCTTGGAATTCTCAACTGTCTCACATTGAGCCCTTAACTGTCTCACATTGAGCCCTTAACTGTCTCACATTGAGAGTCTTTAACTGTCTCACATTCTGAGTCTTTAACTGTCTCTCAAATGGTTCCAATCGCTTGTTTCTTGCCGAGTTCTCTACCGCTGTGTGTCTCTCTTTTTGGACCCTACAATCCTCCGAGATGCTGTAGTCCTCCATTCCGTTCTCTAATCAACCCCAGCTTTTAATCTCTCTGCAATTAGCGGCGGATCCTTCAGCTGCCTGTGCCCTGAGCTCTCCATTCCCCTTCCTGAACCTCCCCGACTCTCTACCTCTCTTAATTCCACCTACAAGATGCTTCTTAAAAAACTAACCTCATTGACCAAACTTTACATCATATCTTGTACTTGTCGTCAGCTTCAAGTCTGTTATGTCAAAGGCAGTGCACAAATGCACATTATGGTACAACAACAATGTTGTACCATAATCCTTCAAATGTCTGGGGAAAAGGAGCAATTGTCCTAAACTAGCAACACAGCACAATAGAGATTTTGACATCAGTTAGTGGCTTGTGGGGGGGGGGGGGGGGAGTCATTAATGATTGAAGAATGCTTTCTCTGAAAAGGCAGACGTTCAATAATGTTGTTTACATTGCAATTCCCTCGCAGCTCAGTGATTATAAAATAGAGTTTCCTTCAAAGCTGCTACTGTGTGTTAGTCAGATTAAGGACACTTGACACAAACCATGAACAGGGTTGTGTGGTTTATCGTCAATTGCAGATTTGTAGAGGTATGTAATGGCCATTAAACCTGCAGTGATGAAGCATGGTGTGGTCCACCTGTCAACTTCAATTCAACGCATTAAATGGAGATCAGAAGGAAAGCTGTCAGCTTGTCCTCAGGGAGCTCTGGGACTATTAATTTGTGACTGGCTTGGAATAATTACGCCAATAAATGTTCCTTAAATCCTTTAAATTCAAGTCATCCGTATTGTGCCTTTCATAAAGATTAAGAGTTGAGGAGGAACTTCAACAGTTCAATCGCTTTAACTGAACGAGGTGAAGAAGGCACAAGTTAATGGCACTAATTTTCCAGCAAGACTGGGTCAACGCAGAGAAAGGTTTGATTTTAGGTTCGTGGCCTGAATTAAGTATTTTGCCACTTTGAGTCAAACCCATTCATTTGGATCACAGAATTTGGAAGAATAATTGGCTCACTTTTCACCCCAGGTTTTAGCCCCCTGTTTTAACACGTGGTATGGGGGAGGGGTTGCACAGTGAAGGGAGGAAGAGACAACCTCTCGATGCCTGTTAAGACTGTCAGTTACTTTGCATAAAAATGCAGTTGACCAATAATGTGACAGTGACCCGGGTTAAAGGCATTGGCTACAAAGTAGAGAACCTCTTGATGAAATGGGGGGTTGGATTATTTAAACTCTTCCACCCCAAAATTGTCCATATTCCCTGCCTGTGTGCATCCCTCTCATGTCTCACTCATGCAATTACCCAATAGTCCCGTGTTGATTAAATCAGCAAACCTCTGGAAGATCGGTGCCTGTTTTACAAGATAAATGGGCTCAATGGTTGGACTGACTATTTCTTGATTTTGCCAGGAAAATAATCAAGTGATTAGGAAAGCTAATGTTTGCTTTGTTCAGCAATGATATTAAGGGATACGGGCCAAAGGCAGGTATATGGAGTTAGGCTATGGGTCAGCCATGATCCCGTTAAATGATGGGACAGGCTCGAGGGGCTGAATGGCCTGCTCCTGTTCCTACATTTCCAATAGAATGTTATATATTGTGAGGGGAATTGAATACAAAAATAGGCCCTTATGCTTCAGTTGTGCTGGGCACTAATGAGTGCACATCTGGAGCACTGTGTACAGTGTTGGTCACCTTATGAAAGGAGGGATGTAAATGCATTGGGAGCTGTTCAGAGAAGGTTTACCAGACCAATACCTGGAATGGATGGGTTGTCTTTCAAGGAAAGGTTGGACAGGCTAGGCTTGTGCTTTTCCTTAAACTGCGCATGCGCAGAACGATCTTCATCCAATGTGACAGTGCATGTGCGGCTTCCGTTTCCCGCGCATGCGCAGAACGGAATTTTGCCGGTTTGCGTCCTTTGTTGATGTGCGCATGTGCGGACAGTTTTCAGGCTAGGCTTGTATCCGCTGGCGTTGATTAAAACATATAAGGTCTCGAGGGGTTTTGACAGGGCGGATGTGGAGAGGCTGTTTTCCCTTGTGGGAGAATCTAGAACTAGGGCTCACTATTTGAAAATGAGGGGTCACCCATTTGAAATGGAGATGAGGTGAAATTATTTCACTCAGAGGGTTGTGAGTCTTTGGAACTCTCTTCCTAAAAAGGTGGCAGAAGCAGAATCTTTGAATATTTTTAAGGCGGAGGTGGAGAGACTTTTGGCAAGCAAGGGGGTGATTTGTTATCAGGGGGAGGCAGGATGCAGATTTGAGGTTTCTATCACATCTTATTAAGATGGCAGAGCAGGCTTAAGGGATGAACCACTCCTGTCCCCCGATTGTGTATCAATTTTTGAATTAAAGAATGATACAGCATGATAGGAGGCCATTCAGCCCACTGTCCCTGTTCCAGCAAGAGCTATCCAAATATATCCACTCTCTCTCCATCATCCTCAACTTGAGTTCCTGCCCAATGGCAGTTCTGATCCACTCCCACCACCACGGATAGGGCAAGGAGAAGGGTTGCAAATCCACCCAGGCTATCCAGGTGCACGAAGGGGACCCAGTTGCTGTGGCAACATACGCTTTTAAATGCATGTTGTAGCCTGAGCCAATGGCAGAGGCTCCAATTTCTTTCCATCACCCATGGCTGACCAGGAATCTCTCCCATTGTGTTTAGAAGGATTTCCAGGTGATTATTCAACCCGTTTGACCTTATAATGGATGCACCTTCCTTAGATGTCAAGTCTTGGGGGTGGGACGCAAACCTGGAGACTCTGGCTCAGAAGCAGGGAATCTGTCACTGAGTCAGAAGACCTTACCTTTCCCACAGCCGGGAAAATTTCCCCTTTCAATTATATTTTTCAATATGGTTTTGAAAGTTATGGTTCAATCACCACCCTCTCAGGCAGCAGGTTCCCCATCACAGCACCTCTCTGTGTAAAATAAAAATTCTTCTCATCTTCCCTCTGGTTGATTGACATATCTTTTCATTATTTCAGTGGTGCCTGGGTCACTATTGCCCAGTATTTGTATATTCCTTTTGTCTTTACACACATTTTTATTTTCCTGCTGTAACAATGGACGGTCGATTTATACCCACTGTGCACAATAGTGCAGTCCCCAGAATTCTGCCCAAAAAACAGGAAGAATTCCATGGCCTTTTGCAAAATTGAAAGGAATGACGATGAATTTTCCAATTTTTCCAAGATCCAAAATCTTTTAAAAAAATAAATTTAGAGTACCCAATTTACTTTTTCCAATTTGCAATTTAGAGTGGCCAATCCACCTACCCTGCACATCTTTGGGTTGTGGGGGTGAAACCCACGCAGACACGGGGAGAATGTGCAAACTCCACACGGACAGTGACCCAGAGCCAGGATCGAACCTGGGACCTCGGCTCCGTGAGGCAGCAATGCTACGAGATACAAAATCTTGGGGCGTGATCTACCGGCCTCGTCGCGGCGCCCGACCCGATGACGTGCCGAGGCCGTTAAATGCCGCGAGAGACCTCTCGTGAGATTTGTGGCACTCGTTACAGGCATTGCGATCTGCCAAGGTGCCCATGTTCCAGGTTGCCCATGCCGGGGATCGGGCCTGGGAGTGCCCTTCCCTTATGAGGTGGGGTGGGATGGGGGGGGGTGGGGGCTCGAGGACCTTCTAATTAATAGTTGTTGAGGGGGGGTCCTTGCCTTGCCAAGTTGGAAATCCCACAGGATCACGTCGAATGCTGATTATACAGCCACCCAATGGGGGAGCTCTTTTAAACCGTCCATCCCAGCAACGGGGAAACTGGGAAGGTCGAGGGTAATGTTGGTTTCACGTCCCAAACCCCACCGACTTTACTCTCCATCGGAATCAGAGTAATATTGGGTGGTTGAAGACCCTGTGTTTCTCTGTTCTACGATTCCATGGGAGGGGTTTTGCGGAGGCGATGGGTGTGGGAATCTCGGCTGCCTCGTTGGGAGCTGGCGAGAGATGCGTGCTGCCACCTGCCAAGAGCTCTCGACCAATCAGAGGCTGGTGGCTCATATCCTCAGCGGCACCACCGGGGATGGGGGGGCGGGGGGGGGGGGGGGGGAGTGGCTGCTGCCAGAACGACACCCACTAAAGACCCAGGACTGCAGAGTGTCCCGGGCTAGAGGTCTGTGATGGTGGGAGGGTTTTTTTGAAGAGTTGACAGGGGTGGGTCCCCCTTCCCCCCCTCCCCCAACTTCCCGACACTGAGTGCGTTGAATGAGGCCCCCCCCACCGAGGGTCCTGAATGATGCGAGGATATTGCGGGAATGGGGAGCTGAGGTAGCAACCATCAATGATCTTCTTGAATGGCAGAGCAGACCCAGGAAGTTGTCTAACCGACTCTTGTTTCTATTTCTTATGTTCACCCACCTAACTTATTTTTCTTTATTCATTCATGGGAGGTGGGTGTCATTGGCAGAGCCAACATGCCATCCCTGAGAGCATTGCTGTGGGTCCGGAGTCACATGTAGGCCAGACCGGGTAGGGACGACAGATTTCCTTCCCTAAAGGATATTAGTGAACCAGTTGGGTTTTTACGACAATCGACAGTGGTTTCATGGTCACCTTTAAACTTTCAAATCCAGATTCTTATTGAATTCAAATTCCACCATCTGCCCTGGTGGGATTCGAACCCCAATCGCCAGAGCATTACCCTGGGTCTCTGGATTATTAGTCCAGTGAAAATCCCCACAAAAATGGCATCTTTTACTCTTGCGACCATTTAAAATAGATTTCCTCTTCACTCTGTCTTAGGCCTTGACACTCTTGGTAAAGCCCAGAATTGGACACAATTTCCCTGACGTGACCTTGCTGAAAATATTCCATAATTTATCGAGTACTTTCGGCTGTTCCAAAACTATCACTGCCAATTCATTATCTTGGAAATGTGATCATTGTTCTTGTGTTGGCCGACACAACAGCCAATCTCCTGAGTTGTTGAAACTTGACATCGAGTCAATTGGGAGGTATTGGGTCAGGTGACCAAAAGCTTGGCCAAAGAGGGAGGAGTTAGGGCAGGGGTGGGCAAACTACGGCCCGCCAAAGGTTTTTATGCGGCCCACCAAGATCAAGTCATAAAAAAAAATATTTTTTTTTAATTTAAAAAAAAATTTCTTTTTTTTAATAAGGTTAATTGGGGGGGGGGGGGCTGTTGGGTTACTGGTATAGGGTGGATATGTTGACTTGAGTAGGGTGATCATTGCTCGGCACAACATCGAGGGGCGAAGGGCCTGTTCTGTGCTGTACTGTTCTATGTTCTATATGAGGCGCCCAGAATCATAACCGGGTGAAGCGCCATTTTTGAAAAGTAGAGAAAAAGAGGGCTAAAGGCAGGATGCCGCCGGGGGAAGCGCTGAGGTATATGCCGCACGCTAATTGGTTACAACCGGGACTATTAATTAATATACTATGCGGCCCTTTAAAATTGTGAATTTCTGAATGTGGCCCTTGCACGGAAAAGTTTGCCCACCCCTGAGTTAGGGAGTGTCGTAAAGGAGCTCAGTGAGGTAGAGAGACGGAGAGGCTTAGGGAGGGAATGCCAGAGGTTGGTGTCTCGGCGGATGAAGGCAAGGCCATCAATAGTGGAGCGATCAAAATCAGGGATATTCAATTGGCCAGAATTAGAGGAGCGCAGATACTTATGAGGATTCCAGGGCCGAAGGAGACTACAGAAATAGGGAGGTGTGAGGCCACGGAGGGATTTGGAGTGGGAATTTTAAAATCAAGGTGTCGATTGGACTGCGGAGCCAATGTGGGTCGGCAAGCGCTGGGGGTGATAGAGGAACGGGTCTTGGTGTGAGTTCAGACCTGGGCAGCAGCGTTTTGGGAAGCATGGTAACACAGTGGTTAGCACCGTTGCTTCACAGCACCAGGGACCCGGGTTCGATTCCCAGCTTGACTTACTGTCTGTGCGGAGTCTGCACGTTCTCCCCGTGTGCGGTGGGTTTCCTCCGGGTGCTCCGGCTTCCTCCCACAAGTGAAATGAAATGAAAATCGCTTATTGTCACGAGTAGGCTTCAATCAAGTTACTGTGAAAAGCCCCTAGTCGCCACATTCCGGCGCCTGTCCGGGGAGGCTGGTACGGGAATCGAACCGTGCTGCTGGCCTGCTTGGTCTGCTTTAAAAGCCAGCGATTTAGCTGAGTGAGCTAAACCAGCCCCAGGTCCCGAAAGATATGCTTGTTAAGTGAATTGGACATTCTGAATTCTCCTTCTGTGTACCCTGGAGTGTGGCGACTAGAGGATTTTCACAGTAACTTCATTGCAGTGTTAATGTAAGCCTACTTGTGACACCAATAAAGATCATTATGATTATTATTATGGATGACCTCCAGGTGGTGATGGCGGGTAGAATGTGAGAGACCAGCCGGGAATGTGTTTGAATAGGCAAGTCTCGAGGACACTGAGAGAATTGACTGCTCATTGTTACACCTCCCCAAAGGGGAACTCTTGCCCCTCGAACCGATCAGCCCTTTCTCAACTTGATTTGTATCTACAAGTCTCAAATGGTGTGAACATCTGTGGACTAGAAGCCCTATTTGCACATTGCTCCTAATTTGGTTTTGTCTTTAGAAACTGATTATGCTGATTCAATGCTCCAATCTATTCCCTCTGAATCAGCCCCACCTATAGTGGACATCCCCTTTAAAGATGGTCACAAATGGGCAACCCAATCGTGCAAATTTTAAATCCGAGCCCCTGAAATTGACATCAATTGGAAGAAACAGCAATTGGAGATTTAACTTAACGCGAGTAGGGTTTAATCATCCGGAAGGTCTATATGTACCACTTGTGATGCCTGGCAAACTGGTCCAATCTAATGGTAAAATCTAGTTGGTCAATAGATTAATTTTCTGTGTGGCCCAGACTTTACATTGGGAAATTGATGGAAACTCGGATATGAAACAAATTGCCTTTTCAATTCCTGATTACTTGCCAGTGTTTGAATGAATTTTGCATTTGTAACGTTTATGTTTACACTCACCAGGGGAGACCACCCGGTGACATTTTAGAACATTGAATCACAAAATTGTTACAGTTCGGAAGGAGACCATTCAGCTCATTGGCGAGAATTTTACACCCCCGCACCCCCGGCCCCTTGTATGGACTGCCCATCCCATGGACAGGGAACCTGCCGCAGCGGGCTGGTGGGAGGGGGGAGGGAGGGGGGGGGTCTACTTCAACAGGCCCAGAAGATCGAGTCTTTGGGAAGGGCTGGATGATCCCACCCTTCGGCCGGGATTCTCCAAGCCCGCGCCAGCTCGGACAATCGGAGTTGATGCCGAGACGGCCCACGACACCGGTCCGATGCCGGGACATGATTCTCCGGAAACCGGAGACGCGTCTGGTCGACGTGGCGCTGGTCGGGGGCCATTGAAAGAGGCCCCCGCAGCGATTCTCTGTGGTCGACCGGCCGAGTTCCCACTGGCTTAGTTCTAACATGGTTCCACCCGGTGGGAGCTCGGACCCACGGCAGCAGTGGCCATCCTGGTGGGGGACGGGGGGGATCAGACTCCGGGGGGGGGGGGGGGCACCACGATGGCCAGGCCCGCGATCAGGGGCCACGTTCGGCGGGCGCGCGAGATCCAGGGGGCCGCCCGCTGTGTGGCTCCACCATGTTGTGCGAGGCCTGTGCGGAAGTGGCTGCCGGGCGTTTACGCGGACCTGCGGCCGGCAGTACAGGGCCACGTATTGGCACCAACGCTGTGTGGAGCACTCGGGCACCGTGCTGGCCCCCTGTGGGCCACGGAATTACACCAGCATCAACACTTAGCCGCCATGTTGCAGAATCCCGGCCTTCATGTATGCACACAACAATTGAATTGCGCCTCGATTTGACTTCCTTCCACCACACTCTGAGGCAGCGCATCCCTCATCCTAAACACTTGCTGTGTGACAAAGTGTTTTCTCCTTTTGCCAATTACCTTCAATCTGTGTCCCCTGGTTCTAGATGCTTCCAACAATGGGGAACAATCCTCTCCCTATTTACACTGCCCAGACCCCTCGGGCGCGATTCTCCGAAATGGAGAGAAACAGCCGACGCCAGAGTGAAACCAGGAGTGGTTCGCTCCGGCGGCGGAGGCCGCTCCTCGCCCCCTATTCTCCCCCCACCGGCGGGTGAGGAGCGGCGGCGCGTGAATTCCGAGCGCCCGGCCTTGACGCTTGCGTCAAAGCGGCGCACCGGGAATGACGCGGCCGGCGGCGCCTAAGTGACGTCAGCCGCGCATGCGCAGGTTGGCCGGCGCCAAACCGCGCATGTGCGGTTGCCGTCTTCCCCTCTGCTGCCCCGCAAGACATGGCGGCTTGATCTTGCGGAGCGGCAGGGGGAAAAGAGTGCGTCCTTTAGAGACGCCGGCCTGACGATCGTTGGGCACCGATCGCGGGCCAGATATCTCATGAGCACGCCCGTGGTGCTCGATCCTCCCTCTGCCCCCCCACAGGCCCCACACTTACCGGTCGCGCGATGTTCACGCCGGCAGCGACCAGGTGTGGTTGACGCCGGCGTGAACCGGTCGGGTTCGTCAGGCCGCTCGGCCCATTCGGGCCGGAGAATTGCCGGTCGCCGTGAGAAACGGCGAGCGCCGATTCTCCGAGCGGCGTGTCACAAAACGCGACACGCCATTTTTGGGGGGGGGGGGAGAATCGCGGGGGGTGCCAGGGCGGCGTGTCGTGATTCGCCCGGCCCTCCCGCGATTCTCCCACCCGGCGTGGGGAGCGGAGAATCGCGCCCCTCGTGTTTTTGAACATCTCGTATCAAATCTCCTCTCAACCTTCTCTTCTCCAAGGAAAACAGTCCCAACCTCTCCCATCTATTCACGGAATGAAATAGTTTTGGCTACTCCTGCAAAATCACCAGGATATCTGAACTAAATGGATCCACAAATTAGCTGCTAAATAATGACTAAAACAAAGGAAGTTAGGTTCTTGGTCAAAGCTGCAAGATTTAAAACATCGCTCAGAGTTGTTGTCAATTATTACCGTGATATTGGAGACAGATGTAGGGATGTGATTGTGATCACATTTGTTGTTTTATAGTCTTTACACACATTTCAGTCGGACCCTTGCAGTCACCTTAGCATGTCTTATGCTGGTCGTAAACGTTATGTGGCAGATGGTCTGAATTTATGGTGTTGTAAGTCTCACTTACCCAATCACGGAAGAATGGTGAAGATGTGCATTTCCATTTTTGTTTAGGTTTGGAATTATTCTTACAAAGTGACATTCGTGTTCGCAAAGGACACCTTGAATTCATCAGCTAGACAGCAATAAACATGTTGCACGTGTTCAAATGCTGACTCAATGCCTGGCATTCTGATTTGCAGTGCATCGCACTGAACAAGGTAACCCAGACATGGAGGGTGCAAACTGCAGCTGAGGATGAATTAGAAGAACTTCTGTTGCAAATTCTCTGGGAGTTTCTGGAGAGTTTCTGGAAGTGCAGAGGAGATTTACCAGGATGTTGCCTGGTATGGAGGGAAAATCTTATGAGGAAAGGCTGATGGACTTGAGGTTGTTTTCGTTAGAGAGAAGAAGGTTAAGAGGTGACTTAATAGAGGCATACAAAATGATCAGAGGGTTAGATAGGGTGGACAGCGAGAGCCTTCTCCCGCGGATGGGGGTGGCTAGCACGAGGGGACATAGCCTTAAATTGAGGGGTAATAGATATAGGACAGAGGTCAGAGGTGGGTTTTTTACGCAAAGAGTGGTGAGGCCATGGAATGCCCTACCTGCAACAGTAGTGAACTCGCCAACATTGAGGGCATTTAAAAGTTTATTGGATAAGCATATGGATGATAAGGGCATAGTGTAGGTTAGATGGCCTTTAGTTTTTTTTTCCATGTCGGTGCAACATCGAGGGCCGAAGGGCCTGTACTGCGCTGTATCGTTCTATGTTCTATGTTGCAAGTTCCTGGATTTGGCAGGGACTGTTGCTGCTTCCTCACGGGGAAGGGCAATGGATTTGATGATCTGTTCCCACAAAGACTGCGACAGATATGGGGTCAGCAGGGGATCAGGGGTTATGGGGGGGAGGCAGGAGAATGGCGATGAGAAAGTATCAGCCATGATTGAATGGCGGAGCAGACTCGATGGGCTGAGTGGCTTAATTCTGCTCCTATGCCTTATGATCTTATGGGCCTGCAGCGTGACAGGGGAATGGGGCAGAGGCTGAGGAGAGGGTAAACTCTGTACGATACCCTTTGCCAACCTGGAGCTGGACTCCTCCATGCTCCGTGACACTGACAGGAGGGTGTCTGACAGGACAGGCAATGGATGCCCACTGTCAATCTCCTGCAATCTTCTTGAGGTCATCCTCCTGAGCCCTCCGGAACAGGTCTATGATCTCCCCAATCGGCTGAACTGGCGCATGAACGTTCCCCCTGACTTGGTGACATCCCAGTGACATCCCACTGGTTCCCAGTTGATTCACTACCTGTTGAGCCCAATTCTACACTTGCTGCAGTGCCAGTTGGTGTCATATCAAGTAACAGGGCCTCTTCACCACTGCTATGCTGTTGCTCTTTCTCTGCTTCTTGAGCTGCTGCAGTTGGGCAGATGACATTCTTGGCAGTCTGAAATCGGGAACTCAGACGGGGAAGGCTAGGTTAAGTAACGAGCGGTGACTCCACAGTCTTACCATCGGCAGCTTCCTCATGAAGCTAAATAGCAGGGCAAGTGTGGGCCATGAGTTGAGATGGGACCGAAGGCAGGAACGTACAATCATCCCCAATGTTCTTAGTGGCACTGGGTGTTTCAGGTGTCTCCCTGATGCTGAGAACCATGAAAATGAAAATCGCTTATTGTCACGAATAGGCTTCAATGAAGTTACTGTGAAAAGCCCCTAGTCGCCACATTCCGGCGCCTGTTCGGGGAGGCTGGTACGGGAATCAAACCGTGCTGCTGGCCTGCTTGGTCTGCTTTAAAAGCCAGCGATTTAGCCTAGTGAGCTAAACCAGCCCCTAACCATTTGCTCCATTGGGTTAAGTGGATGCGAGTGACCTTGTCACCAGCCCCTCACCTCCCCCCCCCCCCCCCCCCCCCCCCCATGCCAACCTCCACCATGCTTTTAGTGCCGTACCCATCACGCTGGAACCCTGTCTTTGCCCAAATGTTCAATTTTGCATGTTTTAAATCTCTGCAGAATTATTTGGTGCAGTTTCCCTTTAAGAGGGACAGACCGTCTTTAAGAAGAGCAGGCCAGTTGCACCACATAATGTTGATTAGCCACCTGGTGGGTGCAGAGGCAGTCAGTAGTAACAAAGAGGAAACCAGCAATGAGGATCTGCTTGACCCTGTGGTTTTTTAAAAATGTATTCTTTCACAGGATGTGCATGTCACTGTCTAGGCCAGCATTTATTGCCCATCCTTACTCGTCATTGAGAAGGTGGTGGTCTTTCTAGGTGATAGAGGTTGTGGGTTTTTTTAAGGTGCTGTCGAAGGAGCCTTGGTGAGTTGTTGCAGTGTGTTTTGGAGATGGTACACACGGCTGCCACCATGTGTCGGTGGTGCAAGGAGTGAATGTGGTGTTGGATGGGGTGCCAATCAAATGGGCTGCTTTGTCTTGGATGGTGTCGAGCTTCTTGAGTGTTATTGGAGCTGCACTCGTCCAGGCAAGTGGAGAGTATTCCATCACACTCCTGGCTTGTGCTTTGTAGACGGTGGACAGATGTTGAACTTTCCAAAGGAGCCCCATGCACAATAAACAGGGCTGGCAAAGTCCTCCTCTGGAATGCCAGGAGATATTCCTTTCGCCAATGCAGTGGTGAGCCAGACTCTCAGTGACAGAATTCAGTGAGCGCCGCCAAAGAGTCACCCAACCGAGAAACGTTCGCTCCCTTCTCTCAACACAGAGGCTGTCAGACCTGCTGAGAATGTTCAGTATTTTCTGGCTTTGTTTCAGATTCCGGCCTCCGCAGTCATTTGCTTTTATCTCAGTGACTTATCCCAGCAGCGATCCCTTTAAGTGATTGCTTCCATCTTCACATATGTTACAAGGTAATAAACAGGCCGAGTGCTGATTATAAATGTATTGGGCCAGAGCCAAGGTGTTTAATCAAACACAGGAAAAGATTCATTGCGATGGAGGCCCTGACATATTGAAGTCGTCTTTTTATAATGGTTTAGGAAGTAGATACCTTTAATTTGATAGTGTCTGAGAAATTTGAACCGTTTTAAGAAGTGGAGCCATTAGCAAAGATTGCGAGATCATGTCAGTGCGGATTTAATGCCTTGATGCTCTCCTTTCCTACAGCTTTCTAGCCATTTCCAAACATAGGTAACAGAAACAGGAGCCAGCCTATTAAAAATATTTTAGTGGGGGGGTGGGGGGGGGGGGGGTCACGTGGTATACGTGTGGGAGCGGCTGCGCTTTCTCGAGAACTGACTCTCCTCGTCTTTTAATCTTTTATTTTATCCTCGTGCACATTACATAGTTGTCTTTTTTGGGGACATATGTCTTCCACTATGTCCCTGGGTGATCCTGATTGGAGTTTTGCGATGAGGAGTCAAGTTAAGTGGTTGAGACTTTGGCGGTTGGAGTTGGGGTTGTTTGGGAAGGGCCCCAGCTCGCAGTGGCGTTGCTGGTGAATGGGCATTCACCCTGATGTGTTAGGCAGGTTGGTTCGATGTGGACTGCACTCGATGCAGGGAAGTTAGAAACAGACGTCTAACACTGGAGAAGATCCAACACTGTTTTATTCAACTATAGAACTGCTGTACATATTCAGCTGTGGGTCGACACTATACTGATCTGACTGGTGACCTTGTAGTATCCTGACCAGGCTTACTAGCTACCGCGTGGTGTTTGCACTTGCTAGCTCGTGGACTCTGACTGTCTCAGTAGCTGAGTCCCGAGAGAGCGGGAAACCTAGTGCCCTCTGGCTTTATAGTGGCTGTGTCCTGTCTGGTGATTGGCTGCACTGTGCTGTGGGCTTACTGGTCATCCTGTGTGTCAATCACTGCCTGTCTGCATCTCATTATATACATGAGTGGATATTATGACACGCCCCAGTGGTGCTGTGTACATCGCGATGATGGCCGTTATTGCGTATGTTGTTCGAGATGAGAATCTGGGCCCCGTGGTGCAGAACGTTGGAGTTCACTCTGAGGAACAGCGAGGTATCCTTGGGAGAATGGTGGAGGCGCAGGAGAAAATGCTCGTATTCGATAAGAGCGTTTTCCCTGGTAAGGACCTGCCTTGGTGTCGTTGAGGTCCTGCTGCATGGTGTGTCAATCTGCCCTGGCAGGATCGGGAGGTCGGGGCCAGACAAGGGCTATCCGTGAGCCCAGTCCATGGTGAGGAGTGAGAGGTGAGTTCCCGCTTGTGTTGGTGTATTGGTCTGCTCCTGAACATGGCGCAAAATGTTTGTCCTGAACGCTGATGGTAATTGCGAGTATTCGCTGATTGGGAGGGTGTGAACCATTTGACCATGTTTACATGACCTTGTCCTGTTTCTCCCTTGTTTTCTGGTTGGGTTTATAGAGGCAGCAAGTTATGTCCGACGATTGTACCGAGCTCATTATACTCATGTCCCCCTCTGTATCCATGTATGCTGAGCCTTTTCTCGCTGTGCCGTTTTATTCTTGTGGTTTTGTTGCGTTGTCATAATAAACATACTTTAAAAATAGATATATTTTAGTACAGTCGTCACCAGCAACCACGCGTATTACAGATAACTGTTCCAGCCAGTTAAATGGGAACTTCTGTTCAAGATCATTCCCGTTATACCGATTTCAAATCTTTGATTATTTGAAGCTTCTGGCACCTGTTCAATCAGCTCTTTGCTCCTTGTTAAGTGTGACTAGCTTCTGCACAAAATCTTCTGTCGTCGCCAGTTTAACAGCTCCAGATTTATTTCAGGCAGATTGGGATTCGATCACCCGAGACATTTGATGCTGCTCCCCAGGAACATGAGGAGATTTATGTGGATGTTGCCAATGGAATTTTTGAGATGAGGAAGGAGTGAAGAGGCTGGGGTCTGGAATTATTCGATTGGCTAGGATCAGGGCGATAGAACATAGAACATAGAACAGTACAGCACAGAACAGGCCCTTCGGCCCTCGATGTTGTGCCGAGCAATGATCACCCTACTCAAACCCACGTGTCCACCCTATACCCGTAACCCAACAACCCCCCCCCCCCCCCCCTTAACCTTACTATTAGGACACTATGGGCAATTTAGCATGGCCAATCCACCTAACCCGCACATCTTTGGACTGTGGGAGGAAACCGGAGCACCCGGAGGAAACCCACACACACACGGGGAGGACGTGCAGACTCCGCACAGACAGTGACCCAAGCCGGGAATCGAACCTGGGACCCTGGAGCTGTGAAGCAGATGTGCTAACCACAATGCTACCGTGCTGCCCCATTCCCGACCTTAGCCCGATTGGATGGCTAGGATCAGGGGGATTGGATTGGCTAGGATCAGGGGGATTGGATTGGCTAGGATCAGGGGGATTGGATTGGCTAGGGTCAGGGGGATTGGATTGGCTAGGATCAGGGGGATTGGATTGGCTAGGATCAGGAGGATTGGATTGGCTAAGGTCGGGAATGATTGGATTGGCTAGGATCAGGGTGATTGGATTGGCGAGGATCAGGGCGATTGGATTGGCTAGGCTCAGGGGGATTGGATTGGCTAGGATCAGGGGATTGGATTGGCTAGGATCAGGGGGATTGGATTGGCTAGGATCAGGAGGATTGGATTGGCTAAGGTCGGGAATGATTGGATTGGTTAGGATCAGGGGGATTGGATTGGCGAGGATCAGGGCGATTGGATTGGCTAGGATCAGGGAAATTGGATTGGCTAGGATCAGGGGGATTGGATTGGCTAGGATCAGGGGAGGATTGGATTGGCTAGGATCCGGGGAGGATTGGATTGGCTAGGATCAGGGGGCTTGGATTGGCTAGGATCAGGGGAGGATTGGATTGGCTAGGATCAGGGGGATTGGATTGGGTAGGATCAGGGGAGGATTGGATTGGCTAGGATCCGGGGAGGATTGGATTGGCTAGGATCAGGGGGATTGGATTGGCTAGGATCAGGGGAGGATTGGATTGGCTAGGATCAGGGGGATTGGATTGGCTAGGATCAGGGGAGGATTGGATTGGTTAGGATCAGGGGGATTGGATTGGCTAGGATCAGGGGGATTGGATTGGCTAGGATCAGGGGGATTGGATTGGCTGGGATAATTTTCTTTATAATGGAAGAATCTGAGCAGATATTTAATTGGTGGATATGGGGCGGATTGGAAGGGACCTATTCTCCTGAGTAAAGGGTTCAATAACCAGGCGACATTGATTTGAAATAATTGGTGAGGGGATGAAAGGGGACTTGAATAATTGATTTTTCACCCAGAGGATGGTGAGAATCTGGAACTCACTGCATGAAACAGAAACCCTCAAGAATTAAAGATAAAGTACCTGGACATGCCACAACCTATCGGCTACACATCAAGGGAAGTTTTGGCTGATTCTCCGTTATGACAGACAAGATGGGCTGAATGGCCTCATTCTGGGTGGACATTTTTGCTGCGTCCATGATTCTATCTGAGGATTTACTGATTACCTCATATAACTGATAATCTCTGTTAGTAACCAGTCCGGTAACTTTAATCAATGGGCTGCCACGGCCCCCTTCTCGAAATGGATACTCATTGCTGTGGCCAGGGTTCTGTTTATTATTAAAGAGTACGGTTTATGTAGTTGTGTTCACTTGACGCTTCTTTTTATTTCTGCATCGTGCAGTTTGCTGGATCCAGGAGCAGGGAGTTAGTATAATGGGGTGGAACCCCAGAAACTGGTGATTGCTGACATTGGACATCCAGCGTTGACTGCAAGGGGAGGTTAGCCATGGCTGAGATGGAGCCATGGTTTGGGTTGAATTGGAAGGAGAGGCTGGTGGCCATTCTTTGTGTCCAACGAGCGAGGCACCTTCCTGTCAGTACCCTGGCCCTCTACCTCATTTCTCCAGGTGGTACTGGCAAGATGGGAGGATGTTAATCACCCAAATACCAGCTCTGGTATCCCACCACATCTCCGTGTGACCAAGGAAGAGGCAGCCAGCAATGGGTATGAGCACAGAGTGATTCAGATCGGTATAGGAACATGAGGGCTGACAGAGTTGTCTAGTTTTACTCCCTTTTCCATTCCAAACACACTCAATGGGCTGGCAGAGGACAATCCAGTCCATCGTGTATCCAAAGCTTCTTAGTGTTTGTCTGTGAAATCAGAACATAGAATTTACAGTGCAGAAGAAGGCCATTCGGCCCATCGAGTCTGCACCGGCGCTTGGAAACAGCACCCCACTTAAGCCGCACACGTCCACCCTATCCCGGAACCCAGTAACCCCATCTAACCTTTTTTGGACACTGAGGGCAATTTAGCATGGCCAATTCACTTAACCTGCACATCTTTGGACTGTGGGAGGAAACCGGAGCACCCGGAGGAAACCCACGCAGACACGGGGAGAACGTGCAGACTCCGCACAGGCAGTGACCCAAGCCGGGATTCGAACCTGGGACCCTGGAGCTGGAAAGCAACCATTCTAACCACTGTACTACTGTGCTGCCCCTTAACCCTGACTCTAGTTGCTTCTCTGAGGTACTACCTGACCAACAGGACTACATGAGTTTTTACTGCTGGATATCAGTCTGAACCTTTTTGAGCAGAGGCGACCTCTGCTCCCAGCACCCAAGTCATCAATCACTGAATCTTAAATTTTACAGAACAGAAGGAAGTAATTCAGCTCTCAACACCTGTAATGACTCTCTCCAAGATCAAATTAACTCGGTCCTATCCCCCTGTCCTTAAACATTCCTTTATTGGTTCTGCTTCCTGGACTCTTTCTGGCAGGGTATTACGTGATCAAGCAAAACCACAGATTAGAAATTCTCCTAATATCTTCATTTTACAGACAGCAAGATGGTGATGTAGTGGTAATAATAATCTTTATTAGTATCACAAATAGGCTTACATTAGCACTGCAAAGACATGACTGTGAAAATCCCCTCGTCGCCACATTCCGGCGCCTGTTCGGATACACTGAGGGACA
This sequence comes from Scyliorhinus canicula, assembly GCF_902713615.1. Taxonomy (NCBI): domain Eukaryota; kingdom Metazoa; phylum Chordata; class Chondrichthyes; order Carcharhiniformes; family Scyliorhinidae; genus Scyliorhinus; species Scyliorhinus canicula. The sequence continues at coordinate 10,648,887 of NC_052150.1, read as the reverse complement.
ATTCAGAATGTCCAATTCACCTAACAGCACGTCTTTCGGGACTTGTGAGAGGAAACCGGATGAAACCCATGCAGACATGGGGAGAATGTACATAGAATATACAGTGCAGAAGGAGGCCATTCGGCCCATCGAGTCTGCACCGACCCACTTAAGCCCTCACTTTCATCCTATTCCCGTAACCCAGTAACCCCCCTAACCTTTTTGGTCACTAAGGGCAATTTATCACGGCCAATCCACCTAACCTGCACTGTGGGAGGAAATCGGAGCACCCGGAGGAAACCCACGCAGACACAGGGAGATCGTGCAGACTCCGCACAGACAGTGACCCAGCGTGGAATCGAACCCGGGTCCCTGGCGCGGTGAGGCAACAGTGCTAACCACTGAGCTACCGTGCCGCCCTAAATTTAAACCTAATTTCTATTTCAATGATTGTCTATAACAATGTTTAGCATCATGATTCTTTTGGTTGTAGCAGCCTCACAATTTGACACTGTGAAGCTGGGACCCTGGCGCTGTGAGGCAACAGTGCTAACCACTGTGCTGCCGTGCCACCCATCATAATGTCACCAGACCTGTACACCAGGTCACCGCTTTGAGGCTATAGGTTCAAATCCCAGCATGCCAGCTGGCAGAATTCCAAAACCAATTAACAAATACATAGAGCTTGTGACCATGGCAACAATCATCAGCTGTTTTTATTTTAGTAATCACAAATTATGTTTCATTTGTCCTCAAATACATTTTGTTACAAAAGACAAATACTGCAGATGTCGGAAATCCAAAACATAAACTGAAATTCCTGGGATCACTCTGCAGATCAAGCAGCACCTGTTCATTATCGTTAACTTGGCCATCGAGCAAGCGACTGGCGGGCAGCCATCACGAAAACCTGGAGCCGGGAACGCAGCCTGGCCGGCCACTGGATCAGGATCGTCTTCTTGCCGGGCATGTCGGCCGCCGACAAGGAATGGAGAATCCTGAAAAAGATTCCGGATCCGATGACCGGCTCTTCAGCGACATCCTGCAGTAGGCCTTCAGACACTTTCTTCAATCCGATCCGCAAGGAGGTGAATTTCCTCAAGTGGTTCAACATCTACTGCCGCCAGACCCGCATCATTCTCTTGGTTGACAGATGTCCGTGAGGGAAGGAAATCCGCCATCCTTCCCTGGTCTGGCCTACGTGTGACTCCAGGCCCGTATTTGCCCTCTGAAAAGTCTCAGCGGGCCACTTGTTATTGGGGATCATCAGCCATCTCTTGAAAGAAAAAAGATATCGTTTTGGCAATTTCAGCTACTTAGATGGCCTCTCGTCATTAGATCATTGGCCAGTGAAATGGGTCTTCAGACGGCGAAGAACCTTCAGAATTTTAATCACCAAGATCAAACCTCCTCTTTACTTGCTTTGCGTGCTCAAAGGTATCTCTCATCTGCTCTTGGAAGGAAATCATCTCACCCCTGGTATCATGGTTTCCTCCCACAGTCCAAAGATGTGCGGGTTAGGTGGATTGGCCATGCTGAATCGCCCTTAGTGTCCAAAACATGTTAAGTGGGGGTTACTGGGTTACGGGGGTAGGGTAGATCCGTAGGCTTCAGTAGGGTGCTCTTTGTAAGGGCCAGTGCAGACTCGATGGGCCGAATGGCCTCCTTCTGCACTGTAAATTCGATGATTCCACGATTAGCCTTTTCTGCACCTTCTCCATGACCTCCATATGCTCCCTAAAGTAAGGAGACCAAAAGCATTGGGGAGGGATCATCACATCGCAGCAGAAACCTGATCAATTGTTAATGTAGGTTTAGCATTATCACTGCTCCTTTTATATTTCATATTTTATTTATCAACGCAAGAATGCAAGATCTTTGTGGCTTTCTTGACTAATTCCCCCACATTTATTCTCGATCCCAGGGTAATTTGTTAGGCAGTTAAAAGCCGACAAACCAAGTATGATTCAAACAAACTCCTTTTTATTGGTGAGGTGCAGGAAACACACTAGGTGGAATATTCCTGGCCCTGGGAGAGTGGGCTTTGAGCTGTGGAGGGTGGACCGGCTGCTAAACTATCAGGGAGGACTTCCAGTGGCGGCCATGGAGTTAACGGTCGCACATTCAGCAGCTCTCACCCTTACTGTTTTTCTTTATGGTGTTTAAGCTGGATTTTTCAGAAAATTTCTCAACATTAGTTGATCGAAGGGAGAGGAAAAGGAGGTGACCCTCAATTTATGGAATCGTGTCCAAATAAGAGTCGAGAAAGGAGAAACCAAAAGATGAAGGGAATAGATAGGATAGATGCGGGCAGGTTGTTTCCACTGGCGGGTGACAGCAGAACTAGGGGGCATAGCCTCAAAATAAGGGGAAGTAGATTTAGGACTGAGTTTAGGAGGAACTTCTTCACCCAAAGGGTTGTGAATCTATGGAATTCCTTGCCCAGTGAAGCAGTTGAGGCTCCTTCATTACATGTTTTTAAGGTAAAGATAGATAGTTTTTTGAAGAATAAAGGGATTAAGGGTTATGGTGTTCGGGCCGGAAAGTGGAGCTGAGTCCACAAAAGATCAGCCATGATCTAATTGAATGGCGGAGCAGGCTCGAGGGGCCAGATGGCCTACTCCTGCTCCTAGTTCTTATGTTCTTATGTTCTTATGGGTGAAAGCAAGAATCAGAGGTCATCTAGCTCAATGGTAAAGAGGCAAAGTGTGTCCACATCAGCTCACTGGTCAATGGAGCAATGGGTCGAGTACCTGGATGAGGAGTTTGGGCTCCTTTCCACAGGAAAGGCTGAGGGTCAGGAGGGTAAAAGGGGCAATATATGAACATGGGGAGGAAGCTGGCAGGATGCTGGCACATCAGCTGAGGAAACAAGAGGCGGCGAGAGAAATAGGGAAAATAAAGGATTTGAGGGGAAGACGGTGACGGACCCGAGGCGATGAATGAACTATTGCGGGAATTTTATAGCCAGCTATATGAGTCGGAAACCCCGGATGAGGAGGAGGGCATGAATCAATTCCGGAGGAGGCTAGCGTTCCCGAAGGTAAATGAGGAGCAGGTAGAGGCCCTGGGGGGGGGGGCCCGATTGGGCTTGGGGAGATGATAGATGGACTGGGGGCTATGCATAGAACATAGAACATAGAACATAGAACATTACAGCGCAGTACAGGCCCTTCGGCCCTCGATGTTGCGCCGACCTGTGAAACCACTCTAAAGCCCATCTACACTGTTCCCTTATCATCCAAATGTCTATCCAATGACAATTTGAATGCCCTTAGTGTTGGCGAGTCCACTACTGTTGCAGGCAGGGCATTCCACGCCCTTACTACTCTCTGAGAAAATAACCTACCTCTGACATCTGTCCTATATCTATCTCCCCTCAATTTAAAGCTATGTCCCCTCGTGCTAGACATCACCATCCGAGGAAAAAGGCTCTCACTGTCCACCCTATCTAATCCTCTGATCATCTTGTATGCCTCAATTAAGTCGCCTCTTAACCTTCTTCTCTCTAACAAAAACAGCCTCAAGTCCTTCAGCCTTCCTTCATAAGATCTTCCCTCCATACCAGGCAACATCCTGGTAAATCTCCTCTGCACCCTTTCCAATGCATCCACATCCTTCCTATAATGCGGCGACCAGAATTGCACGCAATACTCCAAATGCGGCCGCACCAGAGTTTTGTACAGCTGCAACATGACCTCATGGCTCCGAAACTCAATTCCTCTACCAATAAAAGCTAACACACCGTATGCCTTCTTAACAACCCTCTCAACCTGGGTGGCAACTTTCAGGGATTTATGTACATGGACACCGAGATCTCTCTGCTCATCCACACTACCAAGAAGCTTACCATTAGCCCAGTACTCTGTCTTCCTGTTATTCCTTCCAAAATGAATCACCTCACACTTTTCTGCATTAAACTCCATTTGCCACCTGTCAGCCCAGCTCTGCAGCTTATCTCTGTCCCTCTGTAACTTATAACATCCTTCAGCACTATCCACAACTCCACTGACTTTAGTCTCATCTGCAAATTTACTCACCCATCCTTCTGCGCCCTCCTCCAGGTCATTTATAAAAATGACAAACAGCAGTGACCCCAAAACAGATCTTTGTGGTACACCACTAGTAACTGGACACCAGTCTGAACATTTCCCATCAACCACCACCCTTTGTCTTCTTCCAGCTAGCCAATTTCTGATCCAAACTGCTAAATCACCCTGAATCCCATGTCTCTGAATTTTCTGCAATAGCCTACTGTGGAGAACCTTATCAAACGCTTTACTGAAATCCATATACACCACATCAACTGCTTTACCCTCATCCACCTGTTTGGTCACCTTCTCAAAGAACTCAATAAGGTTTGCGAGGCACGACCTACCCTTCACAAAACCATGTTGACTATCTCTAATCAAATTATTCCTTTCCAGATGATTATACATCCTATCTCTTATACACCTTTCCAAGACTTTACCCACAATAGAAGTAAGGCTCACTGGTCTATAGTTACCGGGGTTGTCTCTACTCCCCTTCTTGAACAAGGGGACAACATTTGCTATCCTCCAGTCTTCTGGCACTATTCCTGTAGACAAAGATAACTTAAAGATCAAAGCCAAAGGCACAGCAATCTCCTCCCTAGCTTCCCAGAGAATCCTAGGATAAATCCCATCCAGCCCAGGGGACTTATCTATTTTCCCACTTTCCAGAATGCAATCAGGTGAAGCCCCGGAATCTGATGGGTTCCCAGTGGAATTTTATAAGAAGTTCTCTGGGTTCCTGGGGCCGCTCCTGGTTCAGGCTTTCAACGAGTCCAAGGAGCTGGGAGTACTCCCCCCAACGTTGTCACAGGCATCAATTTATCTCATCCTGAAGCGTGACAAGGATCCGGAGAGCTGTGGATGGTACAGGCCAATCTCCCTCTTGAATGTAGATGCCAAATTATTGGCAAAGATCCTGGCCACTCGAATAGAGGATTGTGTCCCGGAGATAATTAGGGAGGATCAGACGGGATTTGTAAAGAGCAGGCACCTGACATCCAACATTAGACGGCTTCTTAATGTAATTATGATGCCAGCGGAGGGGCGCGAGGCTGAGGTGGTAGTGGAATGGAAGTATCTATGAGATATTTTAGGCAGGTTTGGGTTTGGGAAAGGATTTGTGGAGTGGGTCCGGCTACTGTACCAGGCCCCGGTGGCAAATGTAAGAACTATCCGAGTTCAGTCAGAATATTTGAGTCTTTGTCGGGGGACAAGGCAGGGATGCCCTCTCTCCCCATTACCGTTTGCCATGGCCATAGAACCCTCAGCAATGGCTCTGAGAGCAGTAAATACCTGGAGGGGAATAGTGAGGGGGGGGGGGGGGGGGGGGGGGGGGTGGAGCACAGGGTCTCTCTCTATGCTGCTTTATATCACGGACCCGATGGGGGGATGACCAAAATCATGGAGGTATGAGGAGAATTTGGGCGATTTTCAGGCTATAAGTTAAACATGGGAAAAAGCGAGATGTTTGTGATTCAGGCACGGGGCAGGAAAGGAGGCTGAAGGAGCTACCTTTTACAGTGGTTGGGAAGAGTTTTAGGTATCTGGGGATTCCAGTGGCCAAGGATTGGGGGCAGCTTCACAAGTTAAATTTGGGCAAAGCAGTGGATCAAATGAGAAGGGATTTTTGTAGGTGGGACACGTATGCTCCCGCTGACGCTGGCGGGGAGGGTTCAGACGGTGAAGATGACGGTCCTTCCGAGACTGCTTTTGTTTTTTCAGTGTCTCCCGATTTTTGTCCCAAAGGCTTTTTCAGAAGTATGGATGTGCCGATATCGAGGTTTATATGGGCGGGTAAAACCCCGAGAATAAAGAGGGTACTCCTAGAACAGGCCCGCAGGGAAGGGGGATTGGCTCTCCCGAGCTTTATTAAGTATTACTGTGCTGCCAACATATCGATGGTCAGGAAGTGGGTAGTGGGGGAGGGGTCGGTCTGGGAGCGAATGGAGGCAGCATCCTGCAAAGGTACGAGTCTGGAGGCTTTACTGACAGCGCCCCTGCCGTTCTCGCCGGCTCGGTACTCCACAGGTCCTGTGGTGGTGGCAGCCCTGAGGGTGTGGGGGCAATGGAGGCAGCATATGAGACTGAAGCGTGGTCAGTGTGGTCACCAATCTGTGCCAATCACCGGTTTGTCCCGGGGGGGGGGGGGGGGGGGGGGGGGGGGGCTGGATGGGGGCTTTAAGGTATGGCAGCGGGCAGGGATTGAGAGGTTTGGGGATCTATTCATTCAGGAGGGCTTTCCGACCTTGGAGACATTAGAGGAGGAGTTTGACTTGCTGGGAGGGAACGGGTTTCGGTATCGTCAAGTGCGGGACTTTGTACGGAGACAGGTCCCAAGCTTTCCTCGCCTCCCCCTGAGGGGACTACAGGATAAAGTGCTGTCAAAACCAGGGATTCGTCTGGAGTTGGCAGCCGTTCATTGATTTCTTTCACAAAAACTGAGCGTCAGCAGTAAGGGGGGAAAGGGAAAAAGGGGGGGGGGGGAGGAGGAAAATAGGAGGCATGGTAATGTTAGATAAGGACAGGGAATTTAGTACACGGGTAATTGGGGATAGGGTGGGAGAAGTGGGGTACGTGGTCTATTGTGTGTTGTTATTTTAGGGGGCATTTTGTGCATCGACCCGCGCGGTTGTTTTAGAAATGTCAATCTGAAAAATTGTGAAAATTACAAATGCTTCAATAAAATATATTTTTAAAAAACTAGCAGGGAGCATTGTTGGAATGGCCCCCTTGTGCAGTCTCACTGCCGGGGTGGGTTGGGGAGGGGGGGGGTTCCCAGCGCAGGGCGGGACTGCGGATCGGCTGCCTGCTCATGCAGGCCTGTTTACATAATTTAGGCCCTAATTAGGGGGTCCATCCCATTCCCTCCCCCCCCATCCGTTCCATTCCCCCTCCCCCCACCCCCACCACGTGAGTAGGCTGCCAACATAATGGGGTAGACCTCCACACAGCAGCTCTGGGGACCAGTGGAGCCTCAGGCCCCATGGCCTGAAGTAGAGATCAGTGGGGCCTTCCACCCCCAGCCACCCACAATTTAGAATTCCATTTCTGAGGGCACCTCCATTTTGAGGCGTCCTCATCCTTTCCCAGCTGCCCCGGCAGCACCCGCCTCTCCCTCTCATTGGGCTTCGGGAGCCTTCCTGCCACCTGGCAGGTGTGAGCTTGGGACCTACATTCATAGTTCTGACGCCTGTGGGAGAATTCAGCAGTCGGTATGGGCATGTGTTCTGCCAGAAGGCCCAGTGTGGGCTTGATGCTTCATCCTGAGCTGAGTTCTAGGATGTTCTTGGCAGTGGTGCCCTCCTGCTCTCAGGGCCAAGGCGAGGAGGCAGGTTCCCAAGTCTACCTTGGCAGGAATGACGATCAAACCCACACTGATGGTGTGATTCTGAACCACAAGCTAACCAACCGAGCTAACCCTTGGCAGTCAGTATTCAGAGCAATTACCCTGATTTCCCATAAAAGCAAATGACTGCGGATGCTGGAATCGGAAACAAAAACAGGAAATAGTGGACAATCTCAGCAAGGTCTGGCAAGGATCTAGACATAGACATAGAACAGTACAGCACAGTACAGGCCCTTCGGCCCTCAATGTTGTGCCGAGCCATGATCACCCTACTCAAACCCACGTATCCACCCTATACCCGTAACCCAACAACCCCCCCCCCCTTAACCTTACTTTTATTAGGACACTACGGGCAATTTAGCATGGCCAATCCACATAACCCGCACATCTTTGGACTGTGGGAGGAAACCGGAGCACCCGGAGGAAACCCACGCACACAGGGGGAGGACGTGCAGACTCCACACAGACAGTGACCCAAGCCAGGAATCGAACCTGGGACCCTGGAGCTGTAAAGCATTTATGCTAACCACCATGCTACCCTGCTGCCCTGATCTGTGGAGAGAGAACGGAGTTAACGTTTCGAGTCTGGATGACTCTTTGTCAAAGCGGGGCCGGTTTTTCCACCTGGGTGCGATGTAACCTTGATCGCGCTCAGCGCTCCAGGAATCTGTATCTATTCCTCTTTGGACCTTGGCTTAGTCCTGACCGTGTCTATCTTTTTCACTGAATGTTGCTGGTCTAAGTCAACATAGCAAACTCTCTCGGAACCAAAGTGACATGAGGAAGAACGTTATCACACAGCGAGCGGTCAGGGTTTGGGATGCTCCCGCCTGAGACTGGGGTGGAGACAGATTAAATCGAAGCTTTCAAAATTAGGCTGTTACGTGAAAAGGGAGAACCGCGCAGGGTTAGGGGGAGAAGGAGGCGGATCGGGCCCAGGTGAATTGCTTATTCGGAGGGCTGATGCCGACCTGACGGGCTAAAGGGCCTGACAGGGGAGTGGGATACCTAGATCTTGGTTTCGGACAAAGCTCGGCACAACATCGAGGGCCGAAGGGCCTGTTCTGTGCTGTGCTGTACTGTACTGTTCTGCTCCGTAACAATTCGTTCTGTGGCCTTGACCTTTGCTGCAAGTCCCGCGGCCTCTTCAGTCCAAGAATCCCGCTCTCGCGGCTGATTCTGATCTCTCTAATTTTATTTCCTCTGCAGGTGATTGCAGAAGAGCTATCAGGAAATGATGATTATGTGGAATTTACATTCAGCGCGAGGAAACTAGATGATAAGGTAAGGACAGAAAAGTTAATTATCGACAAACAAATGCAGATCAGGTTTTTTTAAAAACTCTCTCGTGGTGTTAATCATCCTTTCATTGAATAATTTGTTCCCCCGAAATGTAATTTCAATTTGTAGGATCCTTCCAATATTAGAAAGTGAAACCTTATACGCGAGCTATCAGTACACAGCCTGGTTCTGTACAGGAATGCATTTGTGTGCACTGATGCAATTTTCAGCATGTTCAATTTTAATTTTCACCTGCTCAGACATGTTTCGAAGTCTCTCTTCTGGCTTTCCCACTGAGATTGTAATTGTCTGAGGTGATTACAAAATTCCCGTCGCAAAATATCGCGGCAGCGTGAGAGCTCCTGCTCCTGAGCCCATCGGGCCTCCTCCCCTCAACATTGACGGCAGTCTGTCTTTCAAACGTCCATCCGGATAAACAACCGCAGATCAGTCAGTGTTGACCACGTGTCTGTGAGCTTTTCACGCAGCCTTGTCGGGGGTCCGGCTTCCCTCCCCTCAGTCCGCCCTCTGCCTTCCGTTGTTCGTCTCCGTCATCACACGGGTGTGTGGCACCGGGAGAAAGGAGGCCCCTGTACCCACCCCCCCCCCCCCCCCCCAACCCTAGCCGTCATACAGATCCAGCTAGGTGACACAGGTGCATCCATGGGTCCAGCAGCACAATGCTGTCCATGACGACTAGCTCGCCGTGGAGACGGAGGCAGGATTCCGTTTGGACTTGGGTTTAGTGTCACCTGTACCGAGGTACACCTCCAGCTGCCTTGGGAAAGCGGGCAGCAGAATCAAAGACCCCTTCCCACTCGGGTTATTCTCTCTTCCACCCTCTTCCATCGGGCAGGAGGTACAAACGTTGGAGAACAGGTTCAAAAGCAGCTTCTTTCCCGCTGTTATCAGACTCCTGAATGACCCTCTTACGGACAGAACTGATCTCTTCACACATCTTCTCTATTGAGTAGCACTACACTCTGCATGCTTCACCCGATGCCTGTGCCTATGTATTTACATTGTGTATTTATGTATGTTCTATGCTTTTTCTTGTATGGAACCACCTGTCTGGACTGTACGCAGAACAATACTTTTCACTGTACCTCGGTACACGTGACAATAAGTCAAATCCAACATGCCGAATTTCCTTAGTTTCCTGATGAAGTATATGCGCTGTTGTACTTTCTTGGTCGTAGCGTCGACATTTGGACCAGGACAGATTGTTGGTGATGTGCACACCTTGGAATTTGAAGCCGTCAACCGTCTCCACCTTGGCCCCATTGATACTTTGCTTCCTGAAGTCAATGACCAACTCCTTAGTTTTGCTAACGTTGAGGGAGAGATTGTTATCGTTACACCACTCCACTAAGTTCTCTATCTCCCTTCTATATTCTGACTCGTCATTGTTCGAGATCTAACGGTCATGTCATCAGCAAATTTGTAGATGGAGTTGGAGCCGAATTTTGCCAGCAGTCGTGTGTGTATAGGGAGTATAGTAGGGGCCTAAGTATGCAGTCTTGCAGAGCCCCAGTATTGAGGACTATTGTGGAGGAGGTTTTGTTGTTTATCCTTGCTGATTTTGGTCTATGAGTCAGGAAGTTGAGGATCCAGTTGCAGAGGGAGGAGCCAAGTCCTAGGTTTTGGAATTTTGATATGTGCTTGACAAGCATTATGAATGCGGAGGTGTAGTCAATGAACAGGAGTCTGACGTAGGAGTCCTTGTTGTCGAGGTGCTCCAGGGATGAGTGTAGGGCCAGGGAGATGGCGTCTGCTGTGGACCGGTTATGGTGGTATGCGAATTCCAGTGCATCAAGGCATTCTGGGAAGTATGGAGTTAATGTGTCTAATGACCAACCTCTTGAAGCACTTCATAATGAAAGATGTCAAGGCCACCGGACGGCAGTCGTTGAGGCATGTTGCCTGGTTCTTCTTTGGCATGGGTATGATGGTGGTCTTCTTGAAGCAGGTGGGAGCTGGGAACAGAGTAGGGAGAGGTTGAAGATGTCCACGAACACACCCAACAATTGGTCTGTGCAGGATCTGAGTGCACGACCAGGGATTCCGTCAGGACCCGTTGCTTTCCGAGGGTTCACTTTCAAGAAAGCCGATCTGACTTTGAAGGCTGTGACGATGAGTATGGATGTGTCCGAGGCTGCTGGGGCAGTTGACAACGGCTTGTTGGTTTCCTGCTCAAAATGAGCATAGAATGCATTGAGTTCATTGGGGGGGGGGACATACTGATTTATCTCTGATATGATATCAAAACTTTTCCAGTGACCATAACCTAAGTTATGCAGGGGAATTAATTTATTATGCCTTTACCGAAAGCACATTGAAGTGTGCACACATTGGGGAATGGATCAGACTTTAATTCGCATGACAGCCAACTTGCGTATTAATCAGTGAACAGTCACAGCAAATTCTTATCACTCTTATCATCCTGTGTTCATTCAATTACAATTATATCCATGAATTAATTACATGTACCAATGAGAATCACAAACTCGGCATCTAAGATGCAGAATACCGCATAATATACAGTTCACGTGTTTAACATTTGAGTTATATTCCACTTAGAAAGAGGTTTTCTGTAATTAAAACTTACCTGAGATACGCTTGGGTATTTGAACCCAATTATTGAATTTATCACTTTGTTACACAGCGCGGAAATACATGATTGCCAATGGGAACAGTTGTTTTCTTTTGCATTAAGTAATTGTGTGTGTTTTGCCGTTCAGTAATTTTGTTAATAATTGATTGGAAGCCTTATTGAGGAATGGCTGTTTGAGAGCCAGAGGACTGGCTGGGTCGGGCTAACGAAGCAGGGTTCACGTCGGTTAGTGCCAGTGACGTACACGAGTGGCTGCTTTACTTTTGGTGCTTCAGACGAGGGGTGAAGGTGGAGTCCAATCTCCTCAAATGAAAAACTGCAAAGAAATGTAATGGCTGCAGTCCACCTTCTAGCCCACACTAGTGGTTGCAAACATCTCGATTTGGGGCCCTTTTCATTTACGGCAGCACAGTGGTTAGCACTCTCGCTCCACAGCTCCAGGGTCCCAGGTTCGATTCCCCGCTGGGTCACTGTCTGTGCGGAGTCTGCACGTTCTCCCCGTGTGTGTGTGGGTTTCCTCCGGGTGCTCCGGTTTCCTCTCACAGTCCAAAGATGTGCAGGTTAGGCGGATTGGCCATGATAAATTGCCCTTAGTGTCCAAAAAGGTTAGGTGGGGTCGCTGGGTTACTGGGATAGGGTGGAAGTGTGGGCTTGAGTGGGGTGCTCTTTCCAAGGGCCGGTGCAGACCTGATGGGCTGAATGGCCTCCTTCCGCACTGTAAATTCTATGATTCTCTGATATGAAACTCATTGTTAACACCTTCACTGAGCGATTGCAAGGTTTGGTGTTTTAATGACAAATCGAGATCTCGTGAAATTTCACCCACCTCCCACATATTGGTGTAGGAGAGCCCGGGTCAGAGGCTCTTGGCTAGAGTTTTGAGGTGGAGTGCAGAGTATAAAGAAGGCAGTGTGGGCTCAGTTGGGGGAGGGAGGCTGTGGAAAAGCAGGTGGGAAGAATGTGAGAAAGAGTAAGCGCTGGGGGACCGTTGATAGAGTCGGCACGTAAAAGATGTTTCCACTTGGCGGGAAAACTAGAACCAGAGGACACCATCTCAGACTAAAGGGACAATCCTTTAAAACAGAGATGAGGAGGAATTTCTTCAGCCAGAGGGTGGTGAATCTGTGGAACTCTTTGCCGCAAGAGGCTGTGGAGGTCAAATCACTGAGTGTCTTTAAGGCAGAGATAGATAGGTTCTTCATTAATAAGGGGATCAGGAGTTATGGGGAGAAGGCAGGAAAATGGGGATGAGAAAAATATCAGCCATGTTTGAATGGTGGAGCAGACTCGATGGGCCGAGTGGCCTAATTCTGCTCCCATGTCTTATGGTCTTATGGTGACAAGGAGGTTCAGAGCAGGGAAAGATGCTATGTGGGATGGGATCACTTGGGAGGGAGCTGAGTTGGTGGAATAGCTGAAATGGAGAATTAATGAATGGGGAACGATGCTGCCACTATAATAGATTGGTTCATTTACCATACAGTGCCATACAAATCAACAACTGTACGGGACTCAGGGGGTAGAAACCTGTTGCAGGCAGTGTCACAAAACAGGTAACAGGTCATCTCAGGTCATCTCCCCTTCTCCAGCCGACATTTCATTCTGCTGACTGCAATTTCTACACTATCAGACACACAGAGCTGATGTTCCGTGGAGTGAGACTTTACCGAACTCTGCTGTACCTTCAATGGGGACTGGCAGAAGCTACACCGAACATCTGCCACCCACACCTCTCCTGCACCCCCCCCCCCCCCCCCACCGATGAGCAGTAGCCGCCGTGTGTACCATCTACAAGATGCACTGCAGAAACTCACCAAGGCTCCTTAGGCAGCACCTTCCAAACCCACGACCACTACCATCCAGCAGGACAAGGGTAGCAGGTACATGGGGTGCGCCACCATCTGCAATCCCCATCCTGAAATATATCGCCGTTCCTTCACTGTCGCTGAATCAAAATCCTGGAACTCTCTTCCTAACAGCACTGTGGGTGTACCTACACCACGTGGACTGCAGCTGGACTTCAAGAAGGCCGCTGACGACCACCTTCTCGAGCGATGTTGGCTGTGGGCAGCAAACCCTGGCCCAAGTAACGACGAACATCCTCAAGCAATAAACAAAAATATAAATGTCTTCCTGTTCACCCCCCCCCCCCCCCCCCCACCCCCCTCTCCTTTTTACAAGCTCTGCTTCTTGGCTGCAGGAGACGTGGGGATATGGTGATGGGAGTCAAAATGCTTTGCTCATTAAAGGTGCACATTTTCTCCAAAGGCGAAGGTACTTTTTGACGAATGAAATGTAACTAAACCAAACCACTCAGCTCCTGATTGTCATATCGAAAGGGCCAAGAGATTGTGGGTATATGAAGGCTAATTAGCCCCCAGCTACCTTTCTCAGTGAAAAATACTCACTGCCGGTTAGGGATAGCCAATACTGGCAGAGGAAGCGAGAGCTCAAGGTAGCAGCTGATGATGACTAGGTGGAGACAGGCTTGCCAACATGACTGGAGACCCCCCCCACCCCATCCCCCCATATCAACTGCAGCATTTAACATTCGGCACACCATCTGTCCCTTTATTTAGTAATAATGTAAGTTAATTATATAATGTAAATTGGCTCTGTTTTTTGTTTGCTAATCCAATCACTCCTGACCACAGGCCAGAGAAAGTGAATAGAGGATTCACTACTGCTGGAAGCACAGCTGTGATTAGCAGTCATAGTGGGGTGTGATGTTTAGCTGTGAAGACAACATGTGGAATAAGAATGCCACGCAGGAGGTTATAACATGCATTTCCAAAGATCGCTGGAGTCTGCAGGACAGGTGGATGAGGTGGTTAAGAAGGCGTACGGAATGCCTGTCTTTATTAGCCAAGGCATAGAATATAAGAGCAGGGATGTTATGATAGAGCTGTATAAAATATAGGGTAGATAGGAAGAAGCCTTTCCCCTTAGTAGAGTGGTCAGTAACCACTGGGTAGAGATTTAAGGTAAGGGCAGCACGGTAGCATGGTGGTTAGCATAAATGCTTCACAGCTCCAGGGTCCCAGGTTCGGTTCCTGGCTGGGTCACTGTCTGTGCGGAGTCTGCACGTCCTCCCCGTGTGTGCGTGGGTTTCCTCCGGGCGCTCCGGTTTCCTCCCACAGTCCAAAGATGTGCGGGTTGGGTGGATTGGCCAGGCTAAATTGCCCGTAGTGTCCTTAAAAGTAAGGTTAAGGGGGGGTTGTTGGGTTACGGGTATAGGGTGGATACGTGGGTTTGAGTAGGGTGATCATTGCTCGGCACAACATTGAGGGCCGAAGGGCCTGTTCTGTGCTGTACTGTTCTATGTTCTCTGGACAGTGGATTTCGAGGAGATTTGAGGACAACGTTTTGCACCCAGAGGGTAGTGGGAATCACTGCCTGAAAGAGTGGCAGAGACGGGAACCCTCACAACATTTAAGAAGTGTTCAAATGAGCACTGGAAATGCCACAGCACACAAGTCTATGGGCCAAGTGCTGACAAATGGGATGCGAATAGATAGGTGCTTGATGGCCGGAACAGACGCAATGGGCCAAATGATCTGCTGCAAAAACTTTATAACATGGGTAAAATACTGAAATAAAAGCAGCAAATACTGCGATTGTTCGACAGGTCTGGCTGTACCTGCAGAAAGAAAAACAGAGTTAACGTTTCAGGTCAAAGATCTTTCACTATTAATTTCAGATTCTTGGGTTGAGTTTTTTGCCACTGACGCACTGATCCCAACACTGGCTGGATTTCGGGGTGGGGAATTCAGAAATGGCCCTGTGCTAGGGTGTCCAACAGGCCCTTCCTGGAGGTGGCCATTGAAGAAACCGCCTCTGGGAGCCCCAGCCAATTAGGAACAGGGATGGGAGGTCCATACAGCCGGGGCGACAGTGACGATGTGGAAGCACTTTCAGGGGAAGGGGAGCAGCTGCAATTGCAACCGGACCAGCATTAAACCTGTCTCCGCGAAGAGACTGCAAGGGTGGTCCTGTTGCCCTGGGGACAGGCCCCCTTTGTACATCATTGCAGGTGAATAATCAGAAACTCTCGAGTGAGTTGCAGCTCAGAGCTCCTGATGCAAAACCGCTTCGAATCCGTTTTGGGCTCCTGATTTAGCTGGGGAACCATGCGCACCAGAGCGAATCTCTTTTGGCCTGGAAAATTGGTGATAACTGGCTCATTGCTGCATTTAATTGACTTCCCAGGCAGGTCGGTATCAAATCCCATTTGCCCACCTCTGGGTAAAATTCTAGGAAGTGGGAACATGTGCACCTTTCCAAAGCTCCTCACAATTTCAGTTACACAATTACATCTGTGAGCCCAGGAGCAGATCCCCAATGCAACAAAACTCTGTCCCATTTTCTTTCCTGACCTTGGCTACCTGGGAATGTAAGGACCCTCCCTGTCGATTACCTTATTCCCATTTATTTACTTTGTCGTTATCGTTTGGGTCCATGGATTTTTAATGGACATATATCCTCAAGCCAAGCAGAGGAAGTGAGGAATTCAAAAGTTGCAAAATAGTACACTGTGCGATGAAGATTGAGATTTTGAACAGAAGAGCTCAGACTTTCTGGCACCTGAGAGATCGGAGGGATTTGATTCGATTGGTTGGCTGGTGGTCAAAGGTCTGGGGCGGGATTCTCCGATCCTGGGGCTAAGTGTTGGTGCCATCGTAAATGCCGGCAGGCCCCGATCACGGGCCTGGCCACCGTGGAGACCCCCCCCCCCCCCCCCCCCCCCCCCGAGTCAGATCCCCCCTCCCCCACACCAGGGCGGTCCTACAGCATGAACGCTGAGGTCCCGCCGGGTAGGACCACACGCGAATGGCGCCGGCGGGACTCGGACGAACTGAGCGGGCATTCGTTGAGTGGGTCCCGACCTGGCGCGGGGTCGGAGAATCCCCTCCTGCATTCTGCCTGGCGACAGACAGCGATTGGGTCCTGCCAGCTGGGATGGTTTCAGAGGACCCTGGAAGAGCAGAGAAAGGTCTTGGACGCTGAGGGAAGAATTTGTGAGTGTCTCTCTCTCTCTCTCTCTCTCTTTCTCTCTCTCTCTTTCGCTCCAAAATTGTTTCCTGCCTGCTGGTTTCTGAATGTGCAAAGAAGTCTTGAGGCCTTGACTAATCTAGAATGGAAACCATTACGGACTGAAAGCAGAGACATCGCCAGCTGGAGACTAAAGAAAAACCTAACTGGAAAACATCCAGAGAGACCGAGACTTTTATCCTTTTACTTCTTGTACTTTTTTTTACATGCCTCCTTCCCTTTTGTGTGTGTCTATCTTGTGTGTGTAGAGGGTGGGATGAATTAAATATGGGGATTAGGAATTAGATAATCGATAACTAGTTGTATTTGCTGCCTATTTAGTTATAGTTCTCGTTATTAATTAAAAATTAATTGTGTTTACATTTATAAACCTAGTGACTGTAATTATTGGGCAGCCAAAGACCAAAGACTTCTATAAATTAACAGTTAATTTCGATTGTGTTGCGACTCTGGGCCCAGTGGGGCTGGAATTGACCGTGCTCTAGCCCAGGGGGTCATAGCAGGAAGAGCAAGGTCAGAAATTCCAAACCTGCCCTCTTCACAATCTCTGTGATAAGAGGTGAAACTTAAATAACTGCGGATGCTGGAATCTGGAACAAAAACAGAAAATGCTGGACCATCTCAGCAGGTCTGACAACCTCTGTGGAGAGAGAAGGGAGCTAACGTTTTGAGTTTGGATAACTCTTTGTCAAAGCTATAAGAGATTTATCAAATCCAACTGCAGGCCGAGAATCCTGGGTGGGATTCTCTGATCCTGAGGCTGTGTTGACGCCGCCAGCGTTTCGCGACGACGTCAATACGGCCTCAGGATCAGCAATTATGGCCCCTACAGGGGGCCAGCAAGGCACTGGAGGGGCCCACGCAGCTCCAGCTGCTGGATCCTGGCATGCGCGGTGTCTCCCTTCTCCGCGCCGGCCTCGATGCAACATGGCGTGGGGCTACAGGGGCCGGCACGGAAGAAAGAAGGCCCCCAGCCAGAGAGGCCAGCCCACCGATTGGTGGGCCCTGATCATGGGCCAGGCCATATCAGAGGCCCCCCCCACCAGAGTCAGAACCCCCCTCACCCAGCACAGGCTGCCCCTTCCATGCCGAGTTCCCGTTGGCCAAGAGCATGTGTGAACGGCGTGGGTGGGACTCAGGTTTTTTGACACGACCGTTCGGCCCATCCTGAGCCGAGAATCAACGGGGAGGCCCCGAAGAGCGCCCCCGGCCAGCGCCGACCGCGCCGACGCCAATTACGCCGATTCTCAGCTCTGCGGTGAATCACGTCCCGGCGTTGGGGCGGCGTGGTGCGATTCGTGCCTGTCTCAGAGATTCTCTGGCCTGGGCTCGGGCTGAGAGAACCCGGGCCCCTTTATCTTAAGCTCTCAAAGCTGATTTGCATTTCGAATTTCAGATCATTTTGGTTTTCAGATACCACGTATAAATTTGCATAACGATAGCCTAAACCTAGGCGAGCTACAGCCTAAAGTAAATAAAACAGCTGGTAAAGTATTATGTGTTACTGAATAATATATACACTGAATAATAAACTGTAATAAGTTTCTTTTTGACATGTTGACCACTAAAATCTCAGAGTAAACAGTGCAGACAACTAGACTTCCCGCGCTAAAGGTCAATGAGGTTTGAAAGAAAGTGCGGCTTTCGGATTGAAGGATTAAGAATTCTCGACCTGTAATGTGAGCTGGATTACCTTCATCCTGGCCCAGCTCACAGAATAGTGTTCAGATTCATAGAGATCTTCGGAGGGGGGGGGGGGGTTTGTAGGCACAGGCTTCTTTAGCTATTCAAATTCCCAATGTTTGCGTTTGATTAAAATGTGACCTATTTGGTATGACTGCTCGCTCTCTCGGAATAAGGTGGAAACTCTTTTTTTTCCCCAGGACTTTTTCAGCAAATCAGACCCATTTCTCGAAATCTTCAGGATGAACGATGACGGAACGCAGCAACTCGTACACAGAACAGAGGTACTCTCTTTTCTGATTCGGCCGTTTGTATAAGTAGACACTTACGCTGTTCGTAGGGATACGGAAATGATAAATGGCCCTTCCTGTCGCCCAGATTGTCTCCCCATTTAAGCTCAAGTCGAAGACCTGCCCTTATCCAGCAGACTTTTACAGCACCTTTATGGTGGAGTCAGGGCTGTAAAATTAAGCAAGCCATTCTATGGTCCATCGGCGGGATTGGAAAATCCTGCGGGCGGGAGGGGCCGTAAAATTCGACCCGCTTCGTGTTTAGACAGATCCTTTAAGGTGAATAGGAAGGTGACTATAACCCACACGGGTCTTATGGGGTAGGGATGATTAACTATCCCGTGGACCTTGCAGAATATGAGCTCCCCGATAAGAAGGCAGGGGAACCTCCAACAATGTCTGGCTATGTATAAATAGATTCGGCCAGTAATGCACCGACTCGTGACCACCCAGTAGGTGACTACTGGAGCTGTATATAAAAGTAAAATAAAGTAAGAGTTTGTTTCTAAAAACTCGGTGAGGACTCTTCGGGGACTTATAAAACGTCTGAAATTTAAATTCAATTGATATCTCTGGACTGTGAAGCTAGCCTCACTAATGGTGACCATGATGCTATCATTTCTTTTGTTGTAAAAACCCATCTGTGTCACGTCCTTCAGGCTACATGTGACTCCAGGCCCACGGCAATGTGGTCGACTCCTAACTGCCCTCTGAAATGGCCGAGCAAGCCACCCAGCTCAAGGGCAGTTAGGGACGGGGCAGTAAACGCTGGGCCTTGCCCACATCCCATGAAAGAATATTTTTTTAAATTGCAGTCATGGGGTAGGATTTTAAACACACCAGGATTAAGCCTGTCTCAGGTGAAGGCAGTTTAGTTTAATTAGAGTGGCCTTTTCAGTGACTCTGCCACCGTCCTTTTGAGCAACGACAGGAGGTTTCGGCTAAACGTCGCGGTTGAACCGTGTGTGGATTTATTGATGATCAAGGTGAGGACTAAGAGAGGCGATGAGCAGAAAGAAGCCGTGACAAAGCGTCTCGTTACTCTCACAACATCAATAGTTGGAAAAGGTAACAGAAAAATAAGAAGCTAGAGATAGTCTACATGGGGGGAGTTAACCTACGGAAATGGGTGCAGCAATGATTGAATAAACAAGTAATTATTCTAACATTTTATATTTCTAAGAGTTTGAAACAGATGTGCGTGTTGAACCCTCCAAATGTGTGAATTGACTTTCCACATTCCTGCTGGTCTGTGAAAAGACAGTTCCGGGGGTGGGTTAGGAAAAGAGAAGGTTTCCTGCCCGTTATATGATGCAAAATTGTAAATTTGAATATAAATCTCCCTCTCTGTCTGTTTGTTGGTAATGAAGGGGAAAGGGGTGAAGTCATAGTCAAATGAACTGCAAAGGACTTTGAGATTTTAATATGATTCACATTTCATTTCATTTGATAAGAGCAAGTGCACAGCTCAGCATTACTACCAGCTCAGACCCCCCCATTAGATTGGTTATCTAATCTTAGCCATGATCATTGCTCAAATTCTCCACTGGCCTGAAATGCGGCAATTGGGGGAATTGTAAACTTTCTACACCTTCCTTAACCATGCACCAGAAAGAGAGACAAAAGAAAAGTCTGGTTACAGCACAGGAGGGGGCCATTTGGCCTGCTGTGTTCATACTGGTCCTCTCCATCAGCAACTCAGCCAGTCCCACTCCACCACCTTTACCCCATAGCACTGCAGAATTTCTTTCTTTACAGGCAATTATCCAATTACTTTTTGGATACACTGCACTCTCAAGGCAGTGCATCCCCGATCCTAATCACTCACTGCTTGGGGCAGGCACGGTGGCACAGTGGTTAGCACTGCTGCCTATGGCGCTGAGGACCCGGGTTCGATACCGGCCCTGGGTCACTGTGGGAGGTTCGCACATTCTCCTCATGTCTGCGTGGGTTTCACCCCCACAACCAAAAGGTGTGCAGGTTAGATGAATTGGTCACACTAAAATTGCCCCTTAATTGGAAAAAAAATTAGGTGCACTAAATTTTAAGAAAAAGAATTACATGAACAAGTTGAAGATAATCAGTCAGGCTCACAGGAAGCTTTGTAAATGTATACAGAAGGTACTATCCTCTGCAGGAAAAAGGAACATGATCGAGCATGGTGCATTTTTTGAATTAAAAAAAAGTGCAGGGACAATCATTCAATAACAGGACAATAATGGTGCCATGTCCATGATCCTGTCTAATCAAACTCAACTTGCCAACCAATCAGCACCCTTGTTCCCATGCAGTATCAATTGTTGCTCCGTTTGAAATTTGGTTCTCTTGCATCTGTCCTGTTGAGTGTGAGATGAAAAGCTTTAACAGCATGGGCGGGATTTTCCAGCCCCGCCGGGTCAGAGAATCGCCGGGGGCCGGCGTCAGTCAAGCCCCCGCCATGTCCCGAATTCTCCGGCACCGTAGATTGGGCGGGGGCAGGAATCGTTCCCGCCGGTCGGCGTGCCCCCACCGGCAATTGTCCGGCCCGCGATGGGCCGAAGTCCCGCTGCTGTCAAGCTTCTCCCGCCGGCGTGGACCAAACCACCTACCTTACCGGCGGGAGCAGGCGGTGCGGGTGGGCTCTGGGGTCCTGGGGGGGGGCGCAGGCTGATCTGGCCCTGGGGGGGTACCCCCACGGAGGCCTGGCCATCGATCGGCACCCACCAATCAGTGGGCGGGCCTGTACCATGGGGGCAGCTGCTGACGCTCCGGCGCCTGCGTGGACTTCCGCCGGCCGGCGAAGTCCCTTCGGCCCCGACTGGTGTGGCGCCAAAGGCCGTTCACACCAACCGGCGGAGCGCCAACCACTCCGGCACGGGCCTAGCCCCTCAATGTTAGGGCTTGGCCCCTAAAGGTGCAGAGCCCGACCGGGTAGGGGAGAATCCTGGCCCATGTCTCTCTTTTGAGCAACGCTAAAGCCTTTTTTCTCATTGCACATCTGCCATTCACTTAAATCGGTGTCCTCTAGTTCTGACCCCTTCTGTCAATGGGAACAATTATTCCCTTTTTACTCTGCCCAGACCTCTCATGATTTTGAGCACGGACTTGCCTCCAATCCTGATTATTAATATTGATGCCAGGTAGAAGGTAGTTGTTTACGAATATAGGAGATGCAGAGGATTGAGTTTTGCTGTGATCCCCCAGTGGTTCTATAGCCTGTCGACACTCACATAGGTTCACACATGTGAAAAGACTGCTCGTGTGTGATCGGAAGATGCTTGTATTTATGGGACTACTGTTCCGCGGAAGCCCAGTATTACTGGGAGAGGAGAGGAGAGGATAGGGGGTGCGGGAACACCTGGACACAGACCTTGCTTGTTAATGCATAATATTTAGTGCATCACAGATTATTCTGTATGCATTAGCCAGGAAACCATAATCTGTTTGAAAAATTACATAGGCCATGATTTTCTGCAGATTAAAGCGATTGCTCATGTGATGATATAAGAGCAAGGATGTACTTCTGAGGCTGTATAAGGTGCTGGTCAGACCCCATTTGGAGTATTGTGAGCAGTTTTGGGCCCCATGTCTAAGGAAGAGTGTGCTGGCCTTGGAAAGGGTCCAGAGCAGGTTCACAAGAATGATCCCTGGAATGAAGAGCTTGTTGTATGAGAAGCGGTTGAGGACTTTGGGTCTGTACTTGTTGGAGTTTAGAAGAATGAGGGGGGATCTTATTGAAACTTAGTGGACATGGAGAAGATGTTTCTACTAGTAGTAAAAACTGGGACCTCAGAATGAAGGGACGATCCTTTAAAACAGAGATGAGGAGGAATTTCTTCAGCCAGAGGGTGGTGAATCTGTGGAACTCTTTGCCGCAGAAGACTGTGGAGGCCAAATCACTGAGTGTCTTTAAAACAGAGATAGATAGGTTCGTGAGTAATAAGGGGATCGGGGCTATGGGGAGAAGACAGGAGAATGGGGATGAGAAAATATCAGCCATGATTGAATGGCGGAGCAGACTCGATGGGCCGAGTGGCCTGATTCTGTTCCTATATGTTATGGTCTTATGAATGTTCTTGAGTTGGATTTCATGAGGTTTGGGAATTGCTGACAAGGCCAATATCTGTTGCCCATCCCTATTTGCACATGGCCATTAAGAGTCAACCACATTGGCATGTAGGGAATCTGATTTCCTTCCAAACCAGGTTTTTTTTTTACAACAATTGGTCATAGACCAATTGAGAGTAGCTTTTTCAATTCTAGATTTCATTAATTGAATTTAATGAAATTGAATTGAATTTAAATTCCATTAGCTGTGGTGGGATTTGAACCCTTGTTGCCCAGAGCCCCTAGATGACTAAAATCCTGTGACATTATTGCACCACGACCTCCTCCACAATCATTGGAGGAGTATGGTTGAAGGGCACCCTCTCTGCTGATTATTGCCAGCGGTCTCCTGACATTGCAGACTGTTGTTTTCACTGACCTGTGTCTGCGGGAATGTTTACAGATGGCCATGTGGTTATTGGAATCTGACAGCGTTACAGTGAATGGTGCAAAGCTTCATGATTATTTAACCTTTCCCTCACACTCCCCACCGCCCCCATTCAACGATTTGGGAGGAGGGCGGTTGGGGAGTTGTCACCATCCGTTCCACCTCGAATGGTATACCTGGTTCGAATGTGAATCAGGGAGAAGGGTCACCCGGGAGCACCACATGCAGGGAGTCTATCACAAACATAAACATTTGTTCAGCTCGGCAATCCAGCTGATCGCAGCTTAGTTAGTCACTGTCGCCTCTGAATCAGAAGGTTCTGGGTTCAGGTTCCAGCCCAAGGTTTGAGCATAATGATCCAGGCTGATATGCCATTGCAGTACCGAGGGCGTGCTGCACTGCTGCAGGTACTGTCTTTCAGATGCGATGTGAAACTGAGGTCTTGTCTGCCCCCTCCTGGTAGATGTAACAACTTCCTTGGCACCAATTTAAAGGGAGTTCCCCCGCCCAATATCCTGGCCAATATTTATCTTTAAATCAACATCATAAAACAGATTATCTGGTCATTGTTGTTTGTAAATTAGCAGCCCTATCTCCTCCTACATTACAAAAATGACTATACTTCAAAAGAAGTTAATTGGCTCTAAAATGCTTTGGGACAGCCTGGGGTTTTTAAAAAGCACTTTACAAATTCAGGTCCTTCTACTTATTCTGCTAACCCAGAGACAAATTGTGGTTGTAGGGCTAAAGTACTGAAGCTCAACAGCCTATTCTGTTTGTAATATTTATTGACAGAAATATCTAACGTCTCTCATCTCTGCTTCCATAGGTCATCATGAACAATCTAAATCCAATGTGGAAATCATTTAAAGTCTCCGTGAATTCCCTCTGCAGCGGGGATCATGATCGGAAACTAAAAGTAAGCTCGACAAGATGAATATCTTCTCGTATTTCAGTTCTGGGGTCGGCGTCAAGTTGGATTTCTGATAAAATGCACATTTTAATAAGCTCCAGGCCATGGCATAATGTGTCGTGAGAACGTTGAATGATTTAAGGGAAGATTGTGTATCTTGTAAGTAAGAGGCACTGGAAAAGGACGTTAATGTCCTCAGGTCACGAGCTTTACTTGAAGCAATTCAATTAATCACTACCAACTAAGTGCAACTAATCCTTAGCTTTTAATGGTCATTTAATCATAACTGTATAGTGTGGACTCTGCAAATCACTTCATACAAATATGATGAATGTTTTTCCATGTTTAAAACGTTTTTGTAGAAGGGTTCCAAGCTGTTTGAGATGGCCTCGTCTTTATCTGAGGATGCTTTATTATTTAAGGCTAAATTGTTGTATTGGGTTGGCTTGACACTGTTAGTGGAAAGGAATCCAAAAGAATCACTCGACACTCGGGTATTCTTCAACGGCAAACAGTTTATTACGCCAGCGGGGTGCAGTCTGCTGGGAATACCAAGCGTCTGTTTGCTGGACACGAGGAATCATAAACATTTGCACAGTTGCACAGCCTACGTCGGCCGGACAAAATTCCATAACAAACATTGGTTGCGAGGCAGTGCAGGGCTGTGCGGCCTGCTCAATGATGGTTGGAATCCTCCCTCCTCAGCTGTCCTTGGGTTCTCTGGATAGCCGTGGAGTAGGACTATCGTACCTGCATCTCTGTTACAAGCAGCATTCTACAAGGGCAGCTGCTGATAAAGGTGGTCTTGCAGAAAAATCCTTTTCTGGGTACGCCCGTGGGAACTAAGGGTTTATATATGTGGCCAAGCTAGTTGGCCAAAACCCCCATGATGCCTCACAACCTGTTATGTTCCATTTGGAAGCAGGTTTTAGGATTATACAGGACTGTTAGTGTGTATTATGGTATGTGCGTTAGTGTGCCCCACGCCTACAACACCACAATGCCTCCAATTGTAATTGAATCACAGGGTGGGATTGTTGGCCCTGCCCACAGGTGGAATCGATAGTACTGCTGAAGTCAATGGATTTATTTCAGGATTGCCGTGGCCGCCAAGGCAGGACCCCGCCACCAAGGGGCCAGAAAATCCCAGCCATACTGTACACAAGGAGGCCATTTGGCCTATCATAACTAGTATAATTAGGAGCATTAAATGAACCAAACAACTCCTCAAACCTGTTCTGCCATTCCCCTCAACTCCATTTTCCCGCCTGTTCCCCATATTCTGGGCTGGTTTAGCACAGTGGGCTAAACAGCTGGCTTGTAATGCGGAACAAGGCCAGCAGCGCGGGTTCAATTCCCGTACCGGCCTCCCCGAACAGGCGCTGGAATGTGGCGACTGGGGGCTTTTCACAGTAACTTCATTGAAGCCTACTTGCGACAATAAGCGATTTTCATTCATTTCATATTCTTTCATTGCCTTAGAGTTCAAAGATCTACCTTTCTCAGCCTTGAATGTGCTCAATGTCTGAGTCAGCTCTCTGGTGTACAGGTCTCTGAATGAAGAAACCTCCCCTCATTTCAGTCTCATAATCTTGTGGTTGTTATTCCCCTTATTCTAGATTGTGCGAAGGAAAGATCCTCTCAGCATCTCACCTGTCCAGTCCTCTCAGAATCAGCTCTGTTTTAGTCAGAATGCCTCTCATTCTTCCAAACTCGACAGGCTCTTTCCTGAGCCCCCACTGCCTGAACCCTAAGCAGGGTAGCACAGTGGTTAGCACTGCTGCATCACAGTGCCAGTGACCCGGGTCTGTCTGTGCGGACTTTGCACGTTCTCCCCATGTCTGTGTGGGTTTCCTCCGGGTGCTCCGGTTTTCTCCCACAGTCCAAGTATGTGCAGGTTAGGTGGATTGGCTATGCTAAATTGCCCCTCAGTTTGGCTGTGAGTGTGGCTATGCTTGATGTGATGTAATACCCCTCAAGCTATAAGCCCCTGGCGACAGACTAGCGATCTGTTCCATGAAGAATTAACTACAGAAACAGACAAAGGTCTGACCTATGCGCCTTCAGGGTGCGAAAGGTTTGAGAGAGTGAAACCCGAATCAGCTTCTCCATGGGTTACTGGTCACCATTAATGATCCAGATTTCCAGTTTCTTTCTTTGGATCGTCATTATTTGAATAGTGCTGAAAAGAGAGACAAGTTGCCAAAGTAACGTGGCTTGTTTACATTTGTTAGCAGTGACATACATTCATACACTGGGACCCCTTGTCTGCAAACAAAAGGAATATGTTCAAGCCTTGCTTCTTTATTGAATTTCCCATGAGTTTGTGGAGCCAATAGTTCCCCGTTGCTTTCTCCATTGCAACGGCTCAGCCAATTAGAGTCAACTTGCCAACCAATCGGCACCCTCTTCTCCCGTAGCATAAATTGTGATGATTGTTTGAAATTTGGCATTCTTGTTTTTGCCCCTGATGAGTACAAGAGGAAAAGATTCAGCAACATCTGTCTTTTCAGCAAGATTTTCAGATTCAAGAGAAGGGAAAGACTTGAAAGAGTCTGCACAGATATTCCGACGAGTGATGAATGGCGAACGTTCTTTTATTCCTCCATTTGTGAAAATCAGTTTGACTC
This sequence comes from Scyliorhinus canicula, assembly GCF_902713615.1. Classification (NCBI taxonomy): domain Eukaryota; kingdom Metazoa; phylum Chordata; class Chondrichthyes; order Carcharhiniformes; family Scyliorhinidae; genus Scyliorhinus; species Scyliorhinus canicula. The sequence goes on along the minus strand of NC_052150.1, from coordinate 10,622,591 downwards.
ACTCACATCCACGATATTCTCAAGATCTAGCATTTGTCTGAATACACTGCAGTAATTGGTTAATCTCTAAAATATCCATGACACCCCGACATCTCCTTAATAATCCCAGCAGGAACTGGGAAATAATGAGGTCTGTTACAGTGTTGCTTGCCTCCTCTGTTGTTGCCTTCTTTCATTTCCCTACTAGCTGTCATAATCGTCAATGTATTTCCCCCAGACAGCTGCAGATATATGTCAGCCAAGAAATTTTTCAATGTCGATGATGCAACGTGTTGCAAATTATTAAAAGGCGTGTGTCTTTGGCATAACTTTCAGCACTTTGGCCAGTTTCCCATGTATCACCTTCCATAAGCTTGGGGTCATCCAAAACTCTGCTGCCTCTGCCTGTGTCATAACCCTCACCAATTCCCGTTCCCCTATCCTTCCAGAGCCCACTGACGTTGGCTCCCGGTAAAGTAATGTCTTGATTTTTTAATTCTCATCCTTGTTTTCAAATCCCTCCGTGGCCTCGGCACTCCTCATCTCTGTAATCTCCTCCGACCCCACAACTCTCCGGGAATCTCGACACTCCTCTAACCCTGGCCTTTTGCATATCCCTGATTTTAATCGCTCCACCGTTGGCGGCTGTCATACATCTATGTATATAATGGAGTGCAGACAGGCAGTGATTGACACACAGGATGACCAGTGAGCACACAGAACACAGCAGCCAATCACCAGACAGGACACGACCACTATAAAGCCAGAGGGCACCAGGTTTCCCGCTCTCTCGGGATCCAGCCTCTGAGACAGTCAGAGCTCGTGAGCTAGTCAGTGCAAACACCATGCGCTAGCTAGTAAGTCTGGTCAGGTTAGCCTCAGGTCTCCAGTCAAGTCAGCATAGTGCCAACCCACAGTTGAACATGTATAATAGTTAAGACGTTAAATAAAATCGTGTTGCATCTTATCAAGTGTTAGAGGTCTGTCTCTCGCTACACTGCATCCAGTGCAGTCCACATCGACCCAGCCTGCCCAACAAATCAGCGGCCATGCTGTCGGCTGACTGCGCCCCAAGCTCTGGAATCCCCTGCAATCTCTCTATCTCGCTTTCCTCCTTCACAATGGTCTTCAACACCCCTTTGACCAATCGGCCAGCTGACCTGATAACCCCTTGTGTGGCAAATTTTGTTTTCATAATTTCTGGTGAAGCAGCCTGGGACACTTTGTCATTTTAAAGCTGCTATACAAATGCAAGCTATTGTTGTTGAAATTAACATGACCGATTTCTCCATCTTTTGCACCAGGGACTACTCCAATGCACACAGTGAATCTCGCTGCTGGCAAGTGAATCACCTGGGCCTGGAATCAATAGGATTCAACCTCTATACAACAGCAACACAAGCTGTCCTTAATAGGTCCCTGCAGGGCTTAAATAAAAGCTGTGCTTTGCAGGAATCTGATAGCTGGATTGCGATCCATTATTTAAACTTGAAGTACAGTACACACCTAATGGGGTGCTTTATATGTGTCCTGCTGAGAATGGCTCTACATTTTGTCAAAGTTTCCTTCAGATTCCGAATCCTTTTTATCGATTAGTGTGATTTTCATCGGCAAGTAGGATTGAGCCCAAATCGTAGAATAGATTCATCGAATCCCTACAGTGCAGAAGGAGGCCATTCAGCCCATCGAGTCTGCACCGGCCCATGGAAAGAGCACCCTGCTTAAGCCCAGGCCTATCCCCGTAACCCAACCTACCCTTTTGAACACTAAGGGGCCAGTTTAGTAAGGCCCATCCACCTGACCTGCACATCTTTGGGCTGTGAGAGGAAACCGGAGCGCCCGGAGGGAAACCCACGGGGAGAAAGTGCAAACTCCACACAGACAGTCACCCAAGGTCGGAATTGAACCCAGGCCCCTGGAGCTGTGAGGCAGCAGTGCTAAACACTGTGCCACCGTGCCACCCACCTCGATTCATTGCTGCCTGAGAGAGATGGCAAAGTTTGATTCAAAAGCAAGACACAATGGAGGCTGGAAATCTGAAACCTGGACAGGAAATCCTGGAAATACTCGGGGTTTGATAGCATCAGAGATCATGGGAGAGAGAGCCAAAGGGGGCGATTGAACTGGCTCATCACCGGTGACATGACCAGGCCGTTAAATCTCATACGGTGATTCTCGCTGGATTAGCGATGTTCGGAATACCTCACAGGATCTCGCACGCTGTCACGATCTGGATCTTGCCCTCGCTGAGCGATATCCAGATTTACATATTTAAGTCAGCAGTTAGGCTCACTTCAATATGTCGGTGCCCAATGCTCCCGAGGCCTGGGAATGAATGCCTATGCCTGGGAAACTTCGCCATGGCGCTGTTTAGCCCTGGGTGCACACTCAAACATGGACCAGGCGTATCGGCACATAGGTTACCGGAGCCCCCGAGCGGTCAGGCTGTGGCAGGGTGGCACCCAGGCACATTGGAACTGTGATCCTGGCAGCTTGGCACTGCCACCCGTGCATTCTGGCATGGGGTGTCCGAATGACATTGCCAGGCTGCAGTGCCAAGGTCCCTGGTTGCCGCATTGCCCGTGCCAGGGATTGGGCCCGGGGGTGCCCAGCCCTTATGAGTTGGGATGAGGGGCGGCTTGAGGACCTCCTGACAGGTAAGTTGGGATGTTTGGGGCGGGGGCCTGGAATCTGTGCAGGGGAGTTGGACGGGGGGGGGGGGGGGGGGGGGGGGGGTCGAGAGATCTGGGTGGCATTTAAAAATGGCACGCCAATCTCTTCCTTCACTGAGTTTGTCAGTGCAGGAAATGAAGGTGAATGTGGCCTCAGCGGCCCTTCCTCGTCCCATTTGATAGCGGGCTCATTCCTGGTGATGTAGGTGCCAAGAAACATCCGGCTAAATGCTCCCAAAATCAGAACTCTGCTTTTTTCCCAGTAAATCACGTTCAACGTTTCTGTCTTCAGTTTGGGGCAGACAGTCACCTTGTGGAAGTCTCCGCCTGTTCTGTATTCACTAGTTTGTTGCATATTTGTACATACCCTCCAAACCCCAGGACAGTGTATTGGAGATTCATTCGGCAACCCTTCCCTTTCCGCCACCACCACCCCCTGTCTCCGCACTCCTTTCCTCGCCCATACCTGCCATTCCCAGGGAAAGCTTCCATGGCAATTGCCTGGGGAGTGAGGACTGCCGCAGGGCGATTCCCTTGCGCTGGAAAGGCAAGGTAAATGGCAAATTTCCAATGGTTCCGACTTTCGTACATCAATAGAAACCGAAAGAAGAATTATAACCACTTCTAACTTCTGGGTAACTACTATACAGGCCCACTCAGAACCGCCACAGAACTCCCCCAACATTTGACTATACCCCCACCACCTGGAACTCTTCCCCCTCCCCCACCATGCAGATTCCCCACGAGACTCTTCCTCCAGTAAGGTGGCTCCCCACTCACCCCACGTGGGCTCACATCCACCCCCTTCCCAAGGCCCGACTGCCCTGGCCATGCCCGACTCCTGACTCTCATCCCACCCTGAAAAGGCCCAACCCACATCAACAAGGCATGACCCAACCCCGACCTCCCCCCACCTATGCCTTACCTGATACACTTACTTTCTCTCTAGCTTGTCAAAGGCCTTTAAACCTGCCCGGACCTTTAAACAAACCTGCTTTCCAGTGACTAGTGCCATGAAAAAGGGGGTCGTGGTCACCTTGCCCCCCCCCCCGATTCAGTCGCACTCAACTGACAGCTTCTGGAACATCCGGCCTTACGCAGTTCTGCCCAGCCAGAGTCGGGTGATCCAAGTGAGACACGATCGATAAAATGTAACGGCAAGAAAGTGGGAGCAGAGTGGCAGTCTGACTCGGATATCCATTCCATGGAAGTTCAGGCCCAACATATCTGATCTCAGAGCAGTGCAGTGGTTTGAAGTCTGCAACAGGTTCATTCACAGTACTTTAAAGTATCTCAGTAAGCACAGGATTTCTACACCTGACAACAGCTTTGACTTCTCGGGTCTTTCTGGAAGCTTCTGTTTGCTTCTGTCCTCAGAGACTCCACCCAGACTTACTCAATCACCACAGTGAACATTGGTCAGTCAACAGACTAACATAATCAAACACAGATCAATTAAACCATTGAACATTGCAGCACCTCATTGATTGGAAAAATTACAGGATTCCTGTCCAATTAAGCGCGGCCGGTGGGCCTTTGATTCGCCTTTCAGCTTCTGAGGACCCCAGGCTGGAGAAGAAGGGACGTAAATGAGAGGGACGTTATCCTCTCAGCTACTTTATTAAAAAAAAAAAAATTTTTAATAGAGAAAGCAGCCAAGCCAACACTGTAATGTTGGGGGAAGAGAGGTGCAGACACACCTCTGCAGGGCTACCTTCAGGTGTACCCCGCTCTTGAGTTTTTCCTCTCCACGTGATCACTTATTAAATAAACATCAAGGCATCAACCAGGCAGAAAGGATTGGTGAAGACAAAAAAAATCAGACTCATTTATGAAGGATTTGAGAAGTTGGCAGCAGTTATATATATTTACAGAAGACATGACCGCACCCAGTTAAAGGTAAACCACAACATCCATCCAGGCAAGTCGGGGTAGAGAGGCTGGCCAGGTGCTCCGATATCCCAGCCCTGCCTGCTGTTGATTGCCCACTGCAATATCCCTCACCGGACTGATAGGGTGGGAATGGTGACCTTCCCATGATTCTAATGGAGTACGAGCTCCCCGCTGCGGGGCGGGGAAACTCCATTTAGTTGTATATAAAAGGACAGCCTGTAAGACACCGACCAAGAAGAAACCCGAGAGGGATGTGACGTGTTGGGTATGCTGGGTCTGCGAGGACTGCGTTTACCAGAGCAGTGAGAGAGACAGGCTACCAACACTTGTAGAAGTACAACTCTATTTTATTTAACGATGAGCTGTTAAACATACTTGCTCTGTGGGTCGACACTATGTTAGGTTGACTGGAGACCTGAGGCTAACCTGACCAGACTATACTTGTGTGTATATTATGACAGGATGTACCAGGAGTTGTGTATAACGTAATTGCACAGAAATCAAAGTTCTTTATTTTATTCGGTGTGGACTCCCCCCTGTCCTTATTAAGCTCACCGCCAGTGAATTCACCTTCCCCCCCCACCCCCCCCAACCCATCATGACAGGAATACTGGGAAATCCCCATTGGCCCCCATTTAGTGCCCGTAATCTTACCAAGCCAAATTGGATACTCAACCCACCTTTCCTAGGTTATCTGTTGTCGGAATTGTTACTGGGGAAACGGCACCAACGGTGTATTTTTGGGCCCCGTTCATCTCTGCTCTCGCCCTCGGTGGGGCCTGAAAACTCAGCCGTATCTTCCGGGCCTGTGACCTGTCACCGGAATGCCCAGTGAAAGGCCACAGACCTGAAACCTCAGTCCCGAGCTTTGCCAATTGGATGGGCTGCCGGCCCATGTCGCTGTCACACACATGGACGACCAGCCGGACCTTCCCAGTCAGCCAATTATATGGCAGCCCTGAGAGGCAACGGCCCAATCACAGCTCAGGGGCCACAGCAGTAGCACCAGGGCCCGTGCTGAGAGAAGCTGAAGACCTTTGACTGTGGACAGGAAGGCTTTGAATTATCCTAAAGCCATTCGCCACGGTGGGGTTTGATCAGCATTGGCCAACAACCTGGTAAAATCACCCTTCACAGCAGGACACAGTCGCGGAGCCTATCCACCAGGCCTCCCTGTGATTTGACTCTCTGTCAGGTAGTTTAGATACAGAACGCTATTTAGGTATCAATCGTTACTGTCTTAAAACCATTTGGAACTTAATTGAAAGATGTATCTATGTACAGGTGGGTGAATTATTTCTGCGAGATCTCAGTCCTGGTTAATGCGGCTACAAATTGAACGGCATATTGTTTGGAATATGCATGTCAACAACTTTGTAATGCTGGGCAGAGAACATTTCCCCAAATGCTTTGACGAGGAATATTGTGAGAAATTATTCAGAGCACACAACAGGCTCAACAAGTGAAACCTCTAAAAGTTGACCTTCAGAAAGACTTAAGTCAAACTCGGCGTTAGCATGCAGGTACAGCAAGCAAATGGGAAAGCAAATGGCACGTCGGCCCTTACTACAAGGGGATTGGAGTACAAGGATAAAGAAATCTTTTGTGGTAGCGTGGCCCCTTTAAGGAGACGGGCTCCATGGACCACGTGACCGGCTCGGGGCCAATCATGCGGGAGCCCACAAACCCTAGCCAATGAGGAGTTTGCATGGAGCCCTGGGAGCAGGACACCAGACAATAATAATAATAATAACCTTTTATTGTCACAAGTATGAAGTTACTGTGAAAAGCTCCTGTGGACCAGGTGGCAGAAGCGTAAAGACCCGTTGTGTAGTGTTCTGCCTGTTACTTAACTGCTGCTGCCTTTCATTAATAAACCCCTTTGTTAACTACTAAAATCTTCCAGTGTCTGTCTCGAACCATCACGTTGGCAACAAGGTAAAGTTTCCGATGGCAGCGGAATCTAAGGGGGGAAGATAGAACAGTTGAGAAAACAGAAGTTCCAGCAAGAGTCGGAATCATTTAAACAGCGAGCGGAAATGCCTAGCATTTGGAAACTAAACCAAGGGGTTGGATCATGGAGTCAGTATAACCGTTTCCTCTTTACCATGAGCAGTGGCGTGCAGAGGTCTGGTGATGCCCGGGGCAAATCTTGATTGTATGCCCCTAGGACTCAAGTATAAGGCCTAATATACTGAGAAATATTATGAGAAAGGAAAACATTTTGAATATATAAACACAGATGAAACATGAAATAAACGCTTTATTCGATTTTAATATAAATCAATCAAATTTATTAAGTTCTTTTCCCCAAATGATACCTCCTGTCACAAAACACCTGAACTACTTCACTTTTTACATCAGCTGTGAGAAATTCTTTTTCAATGCTTATTAAAGCCAGGTTGGTCAGTCGCTCCTGTGACATGGAAGACCTCAGATATGTTTTTATTAATTTCAGTTTTGAAAATGACCTTTCACAGCTTGCGACTGAAAATGCGATTGTAAGCAGTAATCTGTATGAAACACACAGCGTCGGAAAGACATACCTCCCATACTGCAGTAAAGACTCCAGAGCATCTTTAGGATCAGGGGGAACTCTATTCCCTCCAGCTCGAAGGAGCATCACAAAATCAATAATTTTGTCATATAACTGAATTGCAACCACATCATTGTCATAATAATTTGCAAAGCCTGAACATTCCTTTTTTAATTTCTCTCTTTCTTGTTCATCTTCAATCACTCCTGAATTCAAGTTCAGAAGAAAAGAAAATCGGTCACTGAGTCTTTGAAGACGGACACTGCGGTCTTCAATTTCAGTTTTTAATCTGTTCACAATCTCTACCATTACTCTATTCATTTCTTCTTGTGCCGTCAGTCCACTATCCCTTGCTGACTCTCCAGGCATTATTCTTCTTCTCCTTGTTCGTGCAAGTGGTATTCCCCAATTTTGACAATATTCATTGGCTAAATCTATTGCATTGTGGATAATTTCGTAATTCTAATTCAAGATATGAATAAGTCCTCTCAGATCACAAGAAGCTTCATGGAACCCCATTTTCGGATCCTGCAAACGTTTTGAGACTTTATCCACTGATGATAAAACTGAGTACCAAAAATTTAATAAAGCTATAAACGGGAACTGTTGAATAGAGTTCAGTAGCGATCCTGCATCAGATTTAGTTTCCCTTGAAAATTCTCCTTCCAGCAGGTGTTGAAGGCTTGCAATAACGTTGTCACACTCTTCGTGGATTACTTGCACAGCATCATGGCTGGAACTCCATCTTGTGTCACACTGTCTTTTCACAGTCCGAGTGACAAATGATTTTAACACTTCCCAACGAGAAGTAGATGAAGAAAAAAAAGTAGAGTTTTTCTAGAATGCCAAAAAATGTAACAACAACAGGTTGCACCTCACTTGCATGGACACAGGACAAATTGAGGCTGTGGTTCTCGCAGTTCACAAACACAGCTTTTGGGTTAACTTCAACAATTTTTTGTTGAACACCTCCTCTCACTCCAGCCATAACTGCTGCGTTATCATATGCTTGACCACGACAGTCATTCATGGAAATTTTGTCTTCTTCCAATTTTTCCTGAATTTTATTTACCAAGCTGACTGCATCTTTCTTGTTGACTTGAAAAAATCCCAGAAATGTCTCCTTTATTTCTACTTTTCTGTTTTCATCAATATGAACGTAACGCAGAATTTCAGAAACCTGATCTTCATGGGCAATATCTGGAGTTGAATCCAGCATTATGCTAAAATATTTTGCATCCTTAATTTCGGAAATTATATTTTTCTTGACAGTTTCACCAAGAAGATTGATTATTTCATTTTGAATTCTGTTGGACAAGTAGGTGACACTTTTTGGTTTCTCTTTCCCTCTCTGCAAGTGTTTTGCTAAGATGTCATCATATTTGGCCAAAAGTCTGATTGTTGCTAGAAAGTTTCCTGTATTTTCACTGACTGTCTCCCCTGGCTCTGATAACCCAGATATTCCTTCTCCTCGATGTCCACGATAGGCCAGATTCTGTTTTGCCAGAAAGGATATAACCTCGACAATCCGTTCAGTTATAGCTTTCCATCTTTTCTTTTCAGCAGACATTTGCTGTTGAAGTTCAGCATCTATCGTAGTTGAATGATGGAGTCGAACTACAAGGTTCAGGTATTCCCTCATGTGAGCTCTATGAGAAGGGCTTTTCTCATGGTCAGGTATTGTTGGATTTAATTTTCTCCAAGTGGAGAAACCGTCTTCCTTTCCAAAGTTTGACACAGACAACAAATGCTCCTTTGAAAACAAAAAGCAAACAAAACAGTAGCATGCTTTCCAATATGGAGAGTATAACAACCATTTTCTCTCCACAATTTCTCCGTTTGTGGAAACTTTATCAAACCACTGTTTGGAAAATGATCTCCCATCCTTCTCAGCAAATGGACCACTTTTATTCTGATATCTTTCAGGGCCATGTTGTAATATTGTCATCTTCAAATGATCTGGAATCGGTTTCTTCAAACAGCCAAAATCGCTTCTTTGCAAAAATATGCAAATATCTTCTTTATTTTCTTCACATGGATCATCATCCTGACAACGAGACTGAGGAGAGAGAGTATTATGTTCTGACCGAGCTGAATCCGTATCAGAAAAATCCTTCTCTGCACCCACATCATCTTTTACTTCTCCAGGTTCTCCTACTTCTTCTTTACTTCTTTTTATCCATGCATCTAATGCCCCTCTTTGATGGGATTCTTCTTCGACTCTGTCCCTCTTTTTTTTCCTGTTCTGTGCTCCACTCGGTTGTACACAAAATACTCGTAACATTTCATTTTCTATCTCAAAAACCGTAATGAGAAAATGGGAAGAAAATGGTAAACAATCGGTCAGTTGCAGACGGATAAACCATATTTCATTTCTTTGTTCCTTCGTATTATTTCACACTGATTCTCCACTGATAATTTTGTGCAATTTATATCATAGACTTGCAAATTAGTGGTATCTGTATTCGAATATTAGCATGTTAAGGAATAAATGTCTCCTATTCCGAGATTAAATGCCATAGCAGTCCTCTGATCATCCAGGCTTCACTCTTACTACATCCCACGTAAATATTTCATTAAATATCGCCAAAAAACCTATAAAAACCGTAGTTGCACCTGTTCTAGAGCTATTCACTGACCTGAGTAGGTAAAAGAACTAATCTAGATGCACAAAAAGCTGAAGAAAAGACGAGTTATGACTCGAGGAAACGCAGGAACGAACAGCCACGTCTGCTTGTTGCCTTTGATGGTTGCACCACGTACATCATGCGCATGCGTGTGGGGGGGATGGGGAGAAGGACCATTTTCTCTAGACAGAAAGGGTACACCATGTTAAAGGAATAAAGGGCTAACAACTGCCTCTGCAGTGTGGTGAGCCTCCAAAAATTGATTTATCACCGCTGAAATTTTAAAATTACTATCTTATTTCCTTCTCTGGGGCAGCACGGTGGCCTAGTGGTTAGCACAACCGCCTCACGGAACTGAGGTCCCAGGTTCGATCCCGGCTCTGGGTCAATGTCCGTGTGGAGTTTGCACATTCTCCCCGTGTCTGCGTTGGTTTCGCCCCCACAACCCAAAAAATGTGCAGAGTAGGTGGATTGGCCACGCTAAATTGCCCCTTAATTGAAAAAAATAATTGGGTAATCTAAATTTTTTTAAAAATTTAAAAAAAAAAAAAAAAAAAAAAATTTTTTTTTTTTTTTCATTCTCTGATTGGATGCCCCCATCCAATGGATGCCCGGGGCCAATGCACCGTCGGCCCCCCCCTCTGCACGCCACTGACCATGAGCAAGATATCAGGCGAGGACAAGCAGTAGGTGATAAATCAGACAGTTTGCGAGCCCCGAACGTATAATTTGACTGGGAACCTCGAGTCCCCGGAGGCACTCGACGTGAAGACCTTTGGCCAGACAGCAAAATTGTTTAAAGAACATTCCAACCCAAGGAGCTCGATTTTCCTCCAACGTTATAAGTTTAACTCTGCAGTGAGGGACCACGAAAAGTCTGCCTCAGCCTTTCACTATTTTAAAAATGAATTTTTATGGGATGTGGGCTGTGCTGGGCCAGCATGTTATTGCCCATCCCGAATCTTCTCCAGCTCTGCTGAGCATTGTGCGTTTGGGACTGCCCTGAATGACATGTTGTACAACCGGCTGGTTTTTGGGATCCATAACTTTAATATTCGGAAGAGTCTTTTGGCAGAGACCGCAATTACGTTGGAAAATGCGAGGTAGCTCAGGCGATGAAATGAAATGAAAATCGCTTATTGGAATTCTCCGCACCTTTAGGGGCCAAGCCCTCACATTGAGGGGCTAGGCCCGCGCTGGAGTGGTTCCCACTCCGCCAGCTGGCGTGAACGGCCTCTGGCGCCACGCCAGCCGGGGCCGAAAGGACTTAGCCAGCCGGCGTATGTCCGCGCAGGCGCCGGAGCGTCAGCGGCTGCTGATGTCATACCAGCGTATGCGCAGCGGAAGGGGTCTCTTCCGACTCCGCCATGGTGAAGGCCATGGCGGGGGCGGAAGAAAAAGAGTGCCCCCACGGCACAGGCCCGCCGGCCGATCGGTGGGCCCCGATCGCAGAACAGGCCACCGTGGGGGAACCCCCCAGGGTCAGATGGCCCGCGCCCCCCCACCCCCCCCAGGACCCTGGAGCCCACCCGCGCCGCCAATCCCGCTGGTCAGGTAGGTGGTTTAAACCACGCCGGCCGAAGACGCCTGTCAGCCACGGGACTTCGGCCCATCGCGGGCAGGAGAATCGCCGCGGGGGGGCGCAGGGGGCCCGCTGACCGGCGCGGTGCAGTACCTGCCCCCGCTGAATCTCAGGGGGGCGGATAATTCGGGACACGGCGGGGGCGGGATTGACGCCGGCCCTGGCCGATTCTTCGACACCCCGGGGGGGTCGGAGAATTCCGCCCCAGGACTTAAAAGTCTGATGATGACCCATTGTCGATTGTCGTAAAAACCCATCTCAGTTCACTAATGTCCTTTCGGGAAGGAAATCTGCCGTCCGTACCTGATCAGCCGACATGTGACTTCAGACCCACAGCAATGTGGTTGACTCTTAACTTCCCTCAGGGGTGTCCAATAAATGCTGGTACAGCCAGCAATCCTTTTATACCATAAACAAGTTTTAAAAAAGACTGAATGACTTTTTGTTGGATTCTCTTTCCTGGGTTGTCCCTGCTGACCATTGTAATTTTTGTACATAGTTTTGGAGTATTGTGTTAAGGGGGGAGGGATATTTGATTTGTTTGATTTGATTTATTGTCACTTGTCGCGAAGTACAGTGAAAAGTATTTTCCCGCGTCCAAGGGAACGTATACAGTACGCACATAGTAGACAAAAAGAATAATCAAAACAGAGAACATTGGCAAAATGTACATCGACAAACAGTGATTGGCTACAGTGCAGAACAAGGAGCCAAACAAAGCAAATACATGAGCAAGAGCAGCATAGGGCATCGTGAATAGTGTTCTTACAGGGAACAGATCAGTCCGAGGGGGAGTCGTTGAGGAGTCTGGTAGCTGTGGGGAAGAAGCTGTTCCTATGTCTGGATGTGCGGGTCTTCAGACTTCTGTATCTTCTGCCTGATGGAAGGGTCTGGAAGAAGGCAATGCCTGGGTGGGAGGGGTCTCTGATAATGCTGTCTGCCTTCCCGAGGCAGCGGGAGGTGTAGACAGAATCAATACGAGGGTGGCAAGCTTGTGTGATGCATTGGGCTGAGTTCACCACACCCTGCAGTTTCTTGCGATCTTGGGCCGAGTAGTTGCCATACCAGGCTGTGATGCAGCCGGATAGGATGCTCTCTATGGCACATCTGTAGAAGTTTGTGAGAGTCGATACAGACATGTCAAATTTCTTTAGCTTCTGTAGGAAGTAGAGACGTTGTTGGGCTTTCTTGACTGTTGCATCAACGCGAGTGGTCCAGGACAGACTGTTGGTGATGGTGACCCCCAGGAACTTAAAGCTATAATGTTATGGTAGTGTGGCCCCTTTAAGGCTCAGGGCCAATTGCGTGAGAGTGCACGAACCCCAGCCAACAGGGAGTTTGCGTGGGATGCTGGGAGCAGGAACCCGGGCAGTGTGGACAGGAAACTGAAGAGTAAAGACCAGGGGCTGGATTCTCCGACCCCCCGCCGGGTCGGAGAATCATCGGGGGGGCGGCGTGAATCCTGCCCCCGCCGTCTCCCGAAGTCTCCGGCACCAGAGATCCGGCGGGGGAGGGGGGGGGGGATCACACTGCGCCTGTTGGCAGGCCCCCCCCCGGCGATTCTCCGGCCCGTGGGGGCCCGAAGTCCCGCCGCTGTCATGCTGGTCTCGTCGGCGGGAATCAAAACGCCTCCCTTACTGGCGGGACCAGGCAGCACGGGCGGGCTCCGGGGTCCTCCTCGGGGGGGGGGGCAATCTGGCCCCGGGGAGTGCCCCCACGGTGGCCTGGCCCGCGATCGGGCCCCACCAATCGGCGGGCGGGCCTGTGCCGTGAGGGCACTCTTTTCCTTCCACGTTGGCCATAGCCTTCACGCGGTGATGACGTCAGAAGCCGCTGATGCTCCGACGCATGCGCGGACTTCCGCCGGCCGGCAAAGTCCCTTCGGCCCCGGCTGGCGTGGCACCAAAGGCCTTTCCCGCTGGCCGGTTGTGCGCCAACCACTCCGGCGCGGGCCTAGCCCCTCAAGGTGCTCGCCACTCCATCCCGCCGGGACCCCCCGCCCCACCGGGTAGGGGAGAATCCCGGCCCTGTTTTATTGTGTTCTGTGCCTGTTATCTAACTGCCTTTTCCTTTCATCAAATAACCCTTTTGTTTATTATTGGCAGCCTCAATGTTTGTCTCGAAGTGCCACAGCTTTATTCAGCTGTAGTGACACCACATCTTGGGTACATTTGCAAAGGCCCATCTGCCACCGTTATGGATGATCTCCACATATAATAAGGACGGGTATACTTGCATTGGAGGTGGTACAATGATCTCATTTAAACCAACAAGATTATGAAGAGGCTTAACGGGGTAAATACTGAGACTTTCTCCTTGGCTGGAGAATCTAGGGCAAGGGGGTCTAGTCTCGGGATAAAGGCCTGATCATTTAGGGCTGGGATGAAGAGAAATTTCTCCACGCAAAGAGTTGTGAATCTTTGGAGTTCTCCACCCCAGAGATTCATGGCTGGTCCATCGCTGAATATATTTAAAGCTGAGAACGGCGATTTCAGATTTCTCAGGAATCAAGGAGTGAGCGGGAAATTTCAGCTGAAACCTGCGACCAGCCATGATCGTATTGAATGACAGATCAGGCTTGAAGGGCTGACTAGTCTCCTCCTGCTCATATTTCTTGTGTTCTTACATCTTTATGTCAGCATTTGTGATCCACACAAGTCTCCTCCCGCCCTTTGTCCAACTCCATCAACATATTCTTCTATTGTTTTGTCCCTCATTGGGAATATTACAGACAGTAGATAGAGACAAAACTGAACTTTGTTCTCCCTTTGTCTGTCCGTAAGCAGACGCGTTTCTTGTTCTAAAATAGGCCGTGGCACTTATTCCAAACCCTTGGTTTGTGTCGTGAATTTTGAAGGTATTTCTCACCAAACGCACACGCACACACAGACATGAGCCCCTGCGTACGCACACGCATGTATACACACACAGACATACATGCACATACATACACACACACACACACAAATATAAACACACATGTACACACGCGTACAGCTATGAATAATTTAACAGTAAAATAGAACCAGAAAAATAAATATCAGTTCACCTGATTTCCAGAGAGCACAAATTCCAAATTCAGAGGGGGTTCCCTCATGGAGACATCCCAATTAAGGCGTGTTCCTGGATGATAGCAGGATGTGGCTCAGTGAGATGACATTGATATCCAGAGACTTGTGTTGCTTGGGAGGTGGTAGCCAGCGGCTTCCAGATGTACAGGTTTGAGGGAGGGCTTGTGGCCGGCTGCTTAGTCAGCCTGGAGTCCTCCTCTTGGGTGAAAAATGAAAATCACTTATTGTCACGAGTAGGCTTCGAATGAAGTTACTGTGAAAAGCCCCTAGTCGCCACATTCCGGCGCCTGTTCGGGGAGGCTGGTACGGGAATTGAACCCGCGCTGCTGGCCTGCCTTGGTCTGCTTTAAAAGCCAGCGATTCAGCCCACTGTGCTAAAACAGGGTGTTGGTCAGTTGGAGATAAATCAGCAGACGGGTCTCCTTCTGAACTGTATATTCAATGATTCTATGGCTGCCACCTGCTTCCAAGTTCTCAACTCTATAAAGATTCCAAAATGGTCACTCGAGTCATGTGACCTCCTTCCACCACAACGGTTCCATGAAGGAATGTGTATCTGGATTGGATTGGATTGGATTGGATTTGTTTATTGTCATGTGTACCGAGGTACAGTGAAAAGTATTTTTCTGCAAGCAGCTCAACAGATCACTAGAAAAGGGAATTAAACAAAATTCAAGAAAATACATGAGAATACATAATAGGGCAACACAAGATATACAATGTAACGACATAAGCATTGGCATCGGTTGAAGCATACAGGGTGTAGTGTTAATGAGGTCAGTCAATAAGAGGGTCATTTAGGAGTCTGGTGACAGCAGGGAAGAAGCTGTTTTTGAGTCTGTTTGTGCGTGTTCTCAGACTTCTGAATCTCCTGCCCGATGGAAGAAGTTGGAAAAGTGAGTAAGCCGGGTGGGAGGGATCCTTGATTATGCTGCCCACTTTCCCCTGGCAGCGGGAGGTGTAGATGGAGTCAATGGATGGGAGGCAGGTTTGTGTGATGGACTGGGCGGTATTCACGACTCTCTAAAGTTTCTTGCGGTCCTGGGCCGAGCAGTTGCCATACCAGGCTGTGATGCATTCCGATAGGATGCTTTCTCTAGTGCATCTGTAAAAGTTGGTAAGGGTTAATGTGGATATGCCGAATGTCCTTAGTTTCCTGAGGAAGTATAGGCACTGTTGTGCTTTCTTGGTGATAGCGTCGACGTGAGTGGACCAGGATAGATTTGTGTCTGGATCTGGCTTTTGCTTTGTGTCTTTTCATGTCCCAGTCATATGAAAAAGTCATTATCCACATTAATAGCCCTGTTCTGGGTAGCTATTCCCGTACCAGCCTCCCCGGACAGGCGCCGGAATGTGGCGACTAGGGGCTTTTCACAGTAACTTCATTGAAGCCTACTCGTGACAATAAGCGATTTTCATTTCATATTGACTTGGTAGACTCTTGGACTCCGCTAGAGGAATAAGCTTATAAATCTGAAAAGTATGTCCATTTCCTTTCAATAGTTCCCTCTTTGGTCAAAATCCCGAACTCCCACCCTAATAGCATGGTGGTTGTACCTACACCATATGGGCTGCAGCGGTTCAAGAAGGCAGCTCACCACCGCCTTATCAAGGACAATTAGGGATGGGCAACAAATACTGCCCTAGCAAACGAAGCCCACATCCCATAAAAATGAGTTTTTAAAACATTGGATTTCAACAGTCAAAGGTGTAAGATTCCATGAGTAACATGTCAGTCATGTTTCAAGTGCAATCCATATTCCAGATATCAGGTGACTTGTGGTGGCCCTTTTTCTGGTTTGGCGAAGTTCATTTTTAAAGTAGCGAAGGTGAATAAGGTGTGATTTACATTGTTTATGATTTCTTACATGTCTTGGGGACATTGCATAAAGTGTATTCCAAATCCCCCTTAACGCCCTACCACCGTAACTAGTTTGAGTTTTGCAATGAAATACTAGATGGAATATAACGTCTTATATTGCTCAAGGAACATAACACTGTTTAGTAGTTAGGACATCAAGGTATCTGTTTTATGATCTCAAAAGAAATGATCCAGCGTGGTTCTTTTGGATGTGGTTAATTGACGAAAATGTCACCAACTAATGTGTCACAGTCCCAATTGAATAGTTAGTGTCTAGGTAGCATTCAGCTGTAAATAGTAATGTTTCCTCTCTGCCAGAAGCTGTTTACAGAACGATAAATCACTTTTCTGGCACTTACTGTAAATCTACTCATCGGATGATTCAGTAAAACCAGCGGGAAATCTTCACAAATCATTTTGTTTTCTGCTTCAGAGATGGTTTTGCTGTGATTAAACAGCTATTTACAGCTTCCAAATCCATTCTGAAAGGGCTGTGCTAATACGCACTTTTAAAAAAACATTCTCTTTGCGTAGGACCCAGCCTGCATTAGAGTGATATCGTGAGCACCTGTGCAAAAAATTCTCCAGCTTTGTTTTCAGGGCCTTTCATGGCCACGGCCTCTCCTTCACTATTTCTGTAACTTCCTCCTCCACCACAATGCTCTGAGGCTTCTGCGCTCTCCCTGTTCAGGCCTACGTTGCACCCCTAACTCTCCTTCCTCCACCACTGCTGACTGCCATCCTGTACACTTCCAGAGCCTTTCTGCCTCTCTACCTCCTAGCTCCTTACAGCACAGTGGCACAGTGGTTAGCACCGCTGCCTCATAGCCCCAGGGTGCCGGGTTCAATTCCGGCCTCGGGTCACTGTCTGTCTGGAGTCTGCACTTTCTCCCTGTGGTGATATGCATCACTGTAAATACACAAGGGGTTAATGTGAAAACACTACACCTAGCTGGACACTAGAGGGAGCACCAGAGACATCATGACAGACGGTCAACCAATAGGTCAGTAAGATGGGACACGACCAATGGGCATTTAAGACACACACAGAGGTGACACTGCCACAGGAGGGCATTACACCAACCCATATATAAGGACACAGCACACATGATCTTCCTCTGTCCAGTGGAGACACTTAGTGAGTACAGAAAGGGTTGATTGAAACACATCAAACCCACCACGTGGATTGTAGCAGACTGGTTAGATAGTCTGAGTAGCTATAGCAGGATTAACAGGAGAGTCAAATCCAAGTAGGAGAATCGTTATCAGCTTAATAAATGTGTTAAAGCTAGCTCCAAGTCTGAACCTTCCTTTGTCAGAGTTCACACCAAGGAAGCAGCTTATGCTACGTTAAGAGCATGACAAAACACTTCCCATGCCCGCATGGGTTTCCTCCGGATGCCCCGGTTTCCTCCCACAGTCTAAAGATGTGCACGTTAGGTGGATTGGCCATGACAGATTGCCCCTTAGTGTCCAAAGATTAGGTGGAGTTACGGGGATGGGGGTGGAGACGTGGGCTTGGGTAGGATGCTCTTTCCAAGGGCCGGTGCCAACTCAAAGGGCCGAATGGCCTCCTTCTCCACTGTAAATTCGAGATTCTATGATTCTAACCCAAAGCTTACCTCTTTGATCAAATGTTTGATCATTTGTCCCAATATCTCCTTATTATGCTTGACATTAAAATTTGCTTTTAAATGCTTCAGTGTAGCACCTTCTGACGTTTTATATGGACATACGATTTAGGAGCAGGAAGAGGCCATTCAGCCCCTCGAGCTGGCTCTGCTATTCAATAAGATCATGGCTGATCTGATTGTGGCTTCAACTCCTCATTCCTGCCTGCCCCCGATTAACTTTGACACAAATTTACTTACCTCTGCCTTGAACATATTCAATGGCCCATACACCTCTCTCTGGGGAAGAGAGATGCACAATCCCCTGAGAGAAAGAAAATTCTCCTCATCTTCATCTTAGAGGGGTGATCCCTTATTTGTAAACTGTGCCCCCCCTTGTCTCACTCCCAAAGGGAGACATTCTTTCAGAATTCACCCTTCAAGTTCACTCAGGCTCTTTGATATTTCCATGAGATTGGTAAGATCACCTCTCTATCTTCTAAACTCCCAACGCATACAGGATGGTCTGTTCAACCTTTCCTCCTAAGATAACCCCTTAACCCCATCCACCCCAGCTATCAGCCAAGTGAATTTTCCCTGAACTGCCTCAAGTACTTTATCTTTCCTCAATAAGAATTGGCCGCAGTTATAACTTTAAAGGTGCTATATGAATGCATGTCCTTGTTGTGATGGGTCTCCTCACCCGCTCGTCTACAATGTGATGGGTGTACACATGTACATCTGAGTGCCCCCCTACTGATTTCAGATCGACGCATCATTTACATGACAGGCCCTGAGGAAGGAAAAGCTCAAATCATTCTGTTTAATGATAGGAGAGCCCCCTCACTGACTGTGCTCGAGACAGGCTGGCCCAGCCTCCTGACTCTTGCTCAAAACCAAGAAAAGAGAACAAGGTGCAAAAGGGGCCATCTGAATGGAAAACTAGTGAACATTCCGTAGCTGGAGAGGCTCGGGGGCACAGGCAGTAGTCGTGAGCACAATGCTCTGGGCAGTTTGGAGTCCCACATTTACTCACTCATTACGGCTTTCCCACCGAAGGTCATGTGATATGAATGAAATTTATGCAAAGGCCATGGGCGGGGAAGGGCAACTCCGGTGCGAAGGAGTGGCGTGAACCGCTCCAGCGTCGGGCCACCCCAACAGTGCGGAATCCCCCGCAGCTTCAGGGGCTAGGCCGGCGGCGGAGTCATTTGCGCCACGCCGGCTGGCGCGGAAGGGGCTTGGCTCCACGCCAAACCGGCGCCGAAGGGCCTCCGCTGGCCGGCGCGAGTTGGCGCATGCGCGGGAGCGCCAGCGTGTGCTGGTGTCATCCCAGCGCATGCGCAAGGAGGGTTCATCTCCACGTTGGCCATCGTGGACTGTTACAGCGGCCGACGTGGAGGAATAGAGTGCCCCCACAGCACAGGCCCGCCCGCGGATCAGTGCGCGCCGATCGCGGGCCAGGCCACCATGGGGGCACCCCCCTGGGCCAGAACCCCCGTGCTCCCCCCGAGGACCCCGGAGGCTGCCCGCGCAGCCAGGTCCCGCCGGTAAGTACCTGTCGTAACATACGCCAGGCGGGGCTGGACGAAAACGAGCGGCCACTCGGCCTATCGCGGGCCGGAGAATCGCCCGGGGTGGGGGTGGGGGGGCCTGCCAGCTGCCGCCGACCGATACGGCGCGATTCCTGCCCCTGCCAAATCTCTGGCGCCGGATAATTCGGCAGCTGGCGGGGGCGGGATTCACACTGCCCCCCCACCCCCCCCTCCCCCCCGGCCGAATCTCCGACCCGGCGGGGGTGTCGGAGAATCCCGCCCCACGTGTAACATTCATGCTACATGAGTGTCAGGCGCTGATCACCTCCAACAAGAGAGAATCTAACCATCGTCCCACTGTGAATCCCCCACTATCAACATCCTGGGGGTTGCCATCGACTGGGAACTGAACAGAACCCAGCCACATAAATACTGTGGCTGCAAGAGCAGGTCAGAGGCTGGGAATCCTGCGGTGAGTAACCCACCTCCTGACTCCCCAAAGCCTGTCCACCATCTACAAGGCACAAATCAGGAGTGTGATGGAATACTCCCCTCTTGCCTGGATGAGTGCAGCTCCAACACTCAAGAAACTCAACACCATCCAGGACAAAGCAGTCCACTTGATTAGGAGCCGAGTTATAAACATTCAATCCCTCCAACACCGACAAACAGTGGCAGCCGTGTGTACCATCTACAAGATGCACTGCAGGAACTCACCAAGGCTCCTCAGGCAGCACCTTCCAAACCCACGATCGTTATCATCAAGAAGGACAAGAGCAGCAGCTACTTGGGAACCCCGCCACCTGGAGGTTCCCCTCCAAGTCACTCACGACCTTGAGTTGGAAATATATCACCGTTCCTTCACTGTCGCTGGGTCCAAATCCTGGAACTCCCTCCCTAACTGCATGGTGGGTGTACCTGCACCTCAAGGACTGTAGCGATTCAAGAAAAAATACTGGTTTGTGAGATTGTTTCTTTCAATTTGTTGCTTTTATTTGTCTCTTTTATTTGGTGCTTTTAAATCATCTTTTATCAATTTCTATGTCTTAGTGTTTCATCTTAAAAGAAAGACATGCATTTACATAGTGCCTTTCCTGACTATTAGCCCCTCCAAAGCACTTTGCACCCTAATGAATCACTTTTGAAGTGTCAGTTTTGAGCTAGAGTGGGACTTGAACCCACAACCTTGTGATTCAGAGGTGGAAGTGCTACCCTATGAGTCACAGCTGTCAAATGTATCATCTGCTTTCTCATCCTGTGGTTGTGTGTGTGTGTCTCGCTCTCTCTCTCTCCCTGTTTCTTGTCCGTTTTACACTTCCGCCCAAATCAATTCCGTCTCCAGTTGCTCTTTGCAGGAGGCTCCTCGGGGTTGTTGAGTGGCCAAGTCTGTGTCTTCCAGCCAATGAATCTGTCACAGTTCAGTGGGTGGCAGCGAACACGGCCAAATGAGCTTCTACAAAGTCCAACAGTGCGTCAAGTGGTTTAGCTGCAGGTAGAGCTGCCAGCTACCTTCAGCCATGAGTGAAGTATAACACCCAGCACATTTTTAAAGAGGAGGATTTCACCTGCATCATTGCTTTGAGTATTGAAATGAAAAAAAAATGAGGAATAGATTAGAATTAATGTGAGATAAACAGCTGTGATCCAGTGCGATCCAAGCTACTGTCCCCTTTCGCCTGTGAGTGGAAAAACACAGCTGCCCAGCCATTGGCGGATAGTTTTTGCTGCGTCTTTGCTTTAAGATCCTCACAGCCCTTAGTGACATCGGAAGATCTTGAAGATAATTTCAGATTCCCCGGTGTTGGTGTTACGCTGCAGCTTAAGGGTAAGCACAGTAAGAAGTCTTACAACACCAGGTTAAAGTCCAACAGGTTTGTTTCAAACACTAGCTTTCAGGTGAATTCACCTGAGGAAGGAGCAGTGCTCCGAAAGCTAGTGTTTGAAACAAACCTGTTGGACTTTAACCTGGTGTTGTAAGACTTCTTACTGTGCTCACCCCAGTCCAACGCCGGCATCTCCACATTATGGTTTGAGGGTAAGTTAGAGTTGGGAGAAAGAAGGTGTTGCATTTATATAGCACCCTGTTCTCTCCTTTCCCCGGGATGCTGAGTTGTGCTAACAATTCCACAGCTGCAAGTGATCATTTTTATTTGGGGGGGGGGGGTCGGAGAGAAACCCCTCCAAGGAGATTGGTGGGGGCCACACAGGAGCCGCTCTTCCTGCTCCGTGACCTTCCCCTTGGCCCACGGAGCCTCCAGCTCTGGTAGGCCCCTGAGCTGCCTCCCTCCTCAGGCAGGCTGGCAGCATCGCTGTAGGGTGAGGGCCGCCCCACTCTTGGCAAAATGCTGGCAACACCATAAAATGCTCCTTTATAGGAGGTTTAATAACGCAGATCAGCTGCTCGTCACGTCGGAATGGGCAACCAACCTGCCTCATAACCCCGCTGTGGGACAGCATGGGGGGGAACACAACGACTTTACCACACCCCTCAACCCGCTACTCAGGAGGTTGTCGGAAGAGGCATTCCGAATGGATTGGCGTTGGTTCGTTTTTTTTTTATCCATTCACGGGTGAGGTCACCTCTGTCTGGGCCAGCATTTACTGCCCATCCCTAACTGGCTTCAATTTCAGAAGGCATTTGCCAACCACAACAAGTCACAGGTAAGGATGCCTTTCCTTCCCTAAAGGATATTAGTAAACCGAGCCAGATGGGTTTCAATGGTCACTTTTCATTCCAGTTTTTTTTAATTGGATTCCAATTTCACGATTGGCCAAGGTGGGATTTGAACCGGGGTCACCAGATTATGCCCTGGATCTCTGGATTACTCGTCTACTGACAATACGCCACCTCCCCTTACCCTTTTAAAATTCTCAGGTTTCATTTATGTAGTAAATTACCTGGTAAAGTTTATAATTCTGGTTTAATAGCTTTAGTTTTATTACTTAATTAACAGGGCTGCATTGAAAGCACAGTGAATAATCTCCCCTTTTACATTGAACAGACAAAGCTTTTGCAACCAGTAAAATGATTGTGTGGAATCATTTGAGCTACGGTATTTTTAATGATTTTCCCGAGTGTATTCCGTGCTGTTTTGGTTGAATTATTTAACAACTGCTGTATTACCAGCTGGGTACATTGCTTTCAACATTCTCAGGAAGGTTAACGTGCTTCCGCTTGCTCAGTGAAGCTGACAGGGTCACGGCCTCAGGGAATGGTCATCCCTGCCCTTTAACAAGCCGCCCCATGCCGAGGTGAGGGTCCCAGGCTCAGCGTTAGGAGCCCTGGCCAAGAATGGAACGATCAAATCCTTGGCAGTGATGGTGGAAACGCTGCAACCTTGGATGACCAGGGCTGCCTACAGGCAAAGGGCCTTCGGGAAGAGGCCTTGTGTTTTAAACACACTGTAGCAAAGCTGCGCCTTCAGCTAATGTATTCTTTCCCCTCTTCTCAACGCTCCTTGAAATTGACAAAAAAAAGGACGTCCCTAAGAGCAACTGACGAGGAAAGTGTGTTGCTTGGGGTAATGAGTAGAGCACCTAGCCCTAAGGCAAATCACCACTTAATGGAACTCCATTACAAATCAATCAGCAATTTGCTAATGTTCCTTAATTAATTCTGATGGGGGATTTGTTGTGATACGCTTTTAAGGGATAGGAGCATGACATTACTAGAATGGAAGTGTGCCCATACAATCCGGTTTTAGTTTCACTTGTCTGCTAGCCACATGGCTCTGAAATATCTCTGGCCGGATTCTCTGATTTACGTCAGCGTCAACAGGCCCCGAGGAGCAGAGATTCTGAGCCCTTCAGGACACCAGCACAGCACTGGAGCGACTCACACAGCTCCAGCTGCCAATACCGGCGTCAAACGGTCTGCGCATGCGCCCTGCGGCCGGCGCGAACTCGCACATGCGCACAAGCTTCCTTCTCCGCACCAGCCCCGACGCAACATGGCGGAGAGCTACAGGGGCCGGCGCGGAGTAAAAGATGCCCCCACCAGGAGTCGCCGGCCTGCCGTTCAGAAGGTCCCGATCGCGGGCCAGGCCACGGTGGAAGCCCCCCCCCCCCCCCCCTCGGGGTCGGATCCCCCCCCCCCCCCGGGGCCGGATCCCCCTTCCCCCCCCCTGGGGTCGGATCCCCCTTCCCCCCCCCCCCCGGGGTCGGATCTCCCTTCCCCCCCCACCAGGCTGCCCCCCGCAGGATGGATGGCGAGGTCCCGCCGGGTGAGACCACATGTGAACGCCGCCGTCGGGACTTGGGCTATCTCGCCGGCCACTCGGCCTATCCCGCGCAAAGAATGGCTGGCCGACCTGCACCGCGCCGGCGCTGATTCTCCCGTCACCAGAGAATCGGCGGATCGGTGTCAGGGCGGCATCGTGGGATCGCGCCCGACCCTGCGATTCTCCGACTTGGCACCGGGGTCACAGAATCCCCCCCCCCCCCATGTTCCTAGTCTCAATAAATAGGAACCTGAAATGTGCTTTGAGCGACGGCAGCTGTAAAAAGATGGCAGATGTGCCGGCTAGTTGCCCACCTGAAAAAAAAATCACATCTGCTCTTATGTTTCCTAGTGCCCAGAATTTGAAATAAACAAACCTTTTATACGCGATGCATTTCAAATCTGTTTCTTCCTGCTCTCCATGTGACTGGTAAACCGATACAGTGTTGCTTGTCACATGACTGCAGTGTGACGGTAAACATTGCATCCTGGGAGTTGTTTCAATTGGTTAACTGGCAACTGGTGGGTTGGCCAAAGACGGTGTTCTACCTGACAACAGTCAGTGATTGGTTCCTGTGTGATGCTTTAAAAAGACCATAAGAAATAGGAGCATGAGTCGGCCATTTGGCCCTTCGATTATGCTCTGCCATTCAATAGGATCATGGCTGATCCTACGTTCCTCATGTCCACTTTCCTGCCCTTTCCCCGTAACCCTTGATTCCCTTCCTGATCCAGTATCTGTCTATCTCAGCCCTAAATATACACGAGGACTCAGCCGCCACAGCTCTCTGTGTGAAGGAGTTCCAAAAACTCACATCCCTCTGGGGGAATAAATTCCTCCTCATCTCAGTCTTCAATTGGCCCCCCCTTTTTTCGGAGACTCTGCCCTCTGGTCCCAGACTCTCCCGTGAGGGGAAACATCCTCTCAGCATTTACCCTGTCATGGCCCTTTAGAATCCCTCGATGTTTCAAAGAGATCATCTCTCATTCTTCTAAATTCCAATGAGTATAGTCCCGACCTGTTCGACCTTTGCCCTCCACACGAACCTTCTCTGAACCGTCTTTAATGAAACAATATATTTCCTTAAATAAAGGGACCAAGACTGCTCCCAGTGCTCCAGATGTGGTCTCACCAGCACCTTGTACAGTTGCAGCAAGACTTCCCGACTCTTATACTCCAAACCCCTTGAAATAAGGGCCAACATTCCATTACCCTTCTTGATTACCTGCTGCCCCTATGTGCCAGCTTTCTGTGTCTCATCCACAATTACCCACAAGTCCCTTTGTGTTGCAGCTGTCTGCAGTTTTTCTCCATTTAAATAATACTCTGTTCTTTTGTTCTCCCTTCCAGAATGACCAACTTCATGTTTTCCTAGTCCATGTGCCAACCTTTTGCCCACTTACTTACTCCATCAATATCTCTTTGCAAACTGTTTGTGTCCCTCTTGCAACTTGTCTTTCCATCTATTTTTGTGTCACCTGAAAATCTGGCCACAGTACATTTGCTTCCTTCCTCCAAGTCATCAATAGATATTGTAAACATTTGTGGTCCCAGCACGGATCCCTGTGGAACCCCAGTGATTACAGATCACTAACCTGAAAAATAACCCATTTTCGCCACTCAGTGTTTTACGCCCATTCGCCAATTCTCTATCCATGCCAATATACTATCTCCAACACCATGGGCTCTTACCTTGTGACTTAACGTTTTGTGGGATACCTCGTCAAATGCCTTCTGGAAGTTCAAATACAACACATCTACTGGTTCCCCTCTATTCTCTCTGTGTAAAGCCTGAGGTAAGCAACCACTTAGAAGCAAAGTCCGAAACGTCGTCCATGTTGATGGAAGGGGGAAATCCTTTGCCCTCTTCGCTGAAGGCTGATAGTCCGACACCCGCCGCTCTGGTCGAGACTTCCTTGAAAAACTCTAATAAACTAGTCAGCCATGATTTCCCCTTCATGAAGCTGTGCTGACTCTGCTTGACGAGGTTGTGATTTTCCAAATGTGCCACTATTACTTCCTTAATTACTGATTCCATCATTTTACCAATAATAGATGTGAGGCTAATCGCCCTATTCAAAAAAGGAGGGAGGCAAAATTCAAGGATTTTTGCAAAATTACAACCAATGCAGAGAGCGCAGCAGAAGTGTTTAGACCTCGGAAGTGACAGGAACTCCCTCACTTCCTGCTTGCTGGTGTGAAATTACTGCTCTGTTGTTCTGAAAGCAGCGAATCCCTGGCACATCCTTTGCTGCGAACCTGAAATGATGCTGAGTCTGCTGAGAAGGTAGACAAACTTGCCGGAGAAAACCACCTCTAGCCTGGAAGGAAGAAGTACCAAAACGAAAAGCTGAACTTCAGAAAGACAGTGGGCGGGATTCTCCGACCCCCACCACTGGGTCGGAGAATCGCCGGGGGCCGGCGTCAACACCGCGCCAGTCGGCACCCCCCACCCCCGCGATTTTCCGGCCCGCGATGGGCCGAAGTCCCGCCGCTGACAGGCCTCTCCCGCCGGCGGGAATCAAAACACCTACCTGACCGGCGGGACTGGCGGGACTGGCGGCACGGGCGGGCTCTGGGGTCCTGGGGGGGACGGGACGCAGGGCGGATCTGGCCCCGGGGGGTGCCCCCACGGTGACCTGGCCCGCGATCAGGGCCCACTGATCAGCGGGCGGGCCTGTGCCGTGCGGGCACTCTTTTCCTTCCGCCTTCGCCATGGTCTTCACCATGGCGGAGGCAGAAGTGACCTCCACCCCTGCACATGCGCCGGGATGACATCAGCAGCCGCTGACGCTCCGGCGCATGCGCGGACTTACGCCGGCCGGCGAAGTCCTTTCGGCCCCGGCTGGCGTGGCGCCAAAGGCCGTCCACGCCAGCCAGCGGAACACCAAACATTCTGGCGTAGGCCTAGCTCCTCAATGTGAGGGCTTGGCCCCTAAAGGTACGGAGACTTCAACACCATTTGGGCGGCCTGACGCCGGAGTGGTTCACGTCCCCCCCCCCCCCCCCCCCCCCCCCCCACCGCCCCGCCGGGTAGGGGAGAATCCCAGTCATTGTCTGAAAGCCATCCCAGTGCATCAGATGTCTTTATCCTTTTTATTTTTATTAATATTTTCTTTCTCTTTCCATCTATCCTTTTCCTCTGTGGTGTTTGTGGGTGTAGAGGGAGTGGTACAAGTTAGGAAGTGGGGGGGGGTGTTGGGGAAGGGGGTATCAGAAAATCAGTTACATTTTCTGTCCGTTTAATTATAATACTGTACATAATAAAAGGTTACTTGGGGTTTTAAAGTTACAAACCTCGCGACTCTAGTCTATTGGGCTCAACCAAAGGACCTCGGGTATTTTAAATAAAATATAATTTCACCCGTGTTGCGACTCTGGGTCAAGTGGGGCTGGAATTGACCGGGTGCTGGGCCAGGGTGTCGGGACACTTGGTATGGCATTTAGCTTCAGAATTGTCCAACGCAGCACCTTTGGGAGGTTTCATTCCGTTGAAGGTGCCGTATAAATATAAGTTGTTGTTGCTTTAACTTAAGGACTCCCCCCCTTATGGGGTGGGACGGAGAATGAAATTCGTGCTGGCAGCAAATCACTTCTTTGAGAGAAACCACCCACATCTGAAGCTGATGAAGAAGTTGGTTAGCAAGAAGGGAAAGAGTTAAGTACTAGTTGGTTGACTGCCCAGTGATCTGGGGGACCTGGCACATGAATGATGGCAGTGACAGTGCTGGAATGCAGCAGAAGGATTTGTCTATAGAGAGTTGCGTGGCCATCTGGTGATGCATAATTCAACATGATAGGGCGACTCCGATCAAATAAAACTTGCCACAGTCAGTCAGCTCCTATAAACTCCGTGAATCCATTCCATTAAAACAAAAATGTAATTTTGTTATTGTTTCGCCACATCCAGCTGGTTCCAGTTAAATTAGTAATCAGTGTCGGTGTCAAGGAGGGGGCCTGAATCTGCTGAATCTTTACAGAGTGATGATATTGAATGATGCTGGCTGAAACGCAGCTGTCACTGGTGCGTGCTTGTATATGGGAAAACTCCAACAGTGGTAAACCGAGCAGGATTTTCCGAGGGGGAATCTGTTCCCTGATTATATGGCTCGAGTTCAGGCTTATCTGGGCATGTCCAACTTGTGTGTCAGCTCAAATCTACTGAGCAGTCAATAAAACCTGAACTCATCGGTGACGGATTTGAGTCATCCTCATTATTGGGCAGCACAGTGGTCAGCACTGTTGCTTCAGAGCTACAGGGTCCCAGGTTCGATTCCCGGCTTGGGTCAATGTCTGTGCGGAGTCTGAACGTTCTCCCCGTGGCTGCGTGGGTTTCCTCCGGGTGCTCCGTTTCCTCCCACAAGTCCCGAAAGACGTGCCTGTTGGGTGAATTGGACATTCTGAATTCTCCCTCTGTGTCCCCGAACAGGCGCCGGAATGTGGCGACTAGGGGCTTTTCACAGTACCTTCATTACAGAGTTAATGTAAACCTACTTGTGACAATAATAAAGTTGATTAGATTGTTAAACCTGTGATTATTTTTGTTATACTGGATGATTTAAGTTCTTTCAATTCGCGAAAGCCACATGGTTCAGTTGAATTTTATGTTTAATTGTGGAGAGCTGCTCTCTGTACATTTCACTTTCTTTCTTTCTCACTCTTATTCCTCTTCTTCTCTCATATGTCTGTCTTTTTCTAGCTCTCCCTTGAACCTCTCCCTTTCTGTGCCTCTTTATAACTCTCCTTCATATCTCTCCCTTCCTTCTCTGTCTCTTTCTATCTCTCCTTTACATCCCATTTAAGATGGAGATGAGGATTTATTTTTCTTAGAGGGTAGTGAGTCTGTGAAACTCTCTTCCCCAGAAGGTGGAGGCAAAGTCATTGAATATTTTTAAGGCAGTGGTGGATAGATTCTTGAGTAACAAGAGAATCAAAGGGTATTGGGGGGGGGGGGGGGGGGGGGGGGGGGGCAGGCAGGATTGTGGCCATGATTAGATTAGCCATGACCTTACTGAATGGCAGAGCAGGTTTGAGGGGCCGAATAGTCTCCTCCCATTCTGAATTCATATGTTTGCATGAAGCTGTAGCCTGACTTCGAGCCCCTGGTATTCCAGACCTCTAGATACCGGCTGTTCAGACAGTTGGGATATTCCGCTCCCATGCCGGCACACAGGTTTCCTGTCGACGAGGGGTGCGGTCACCGGGAAATTCCGGTAACAGTGGAGGGGTCGGTAAATCCCGCTGGCGAGCTGCCTCCGCTGCCGAAAAACACGTGTCGGGGTGGTCCGTAAATCCCGCCCGTAAAGGCCAGCATTCTGCTTGGCTTTTTGATTATTTTCTGTACCTGTCCCATTCTAATATGTGCACCTGGAACTCAGGTGGGTTTGGATTTCCACTGTCTCTAGATTTTCGTCATTTTAGAAAGTGCCCCAACGGCGATGGTGAACAGGTTGCGCTGCAAGGCACGGCGGCGCGGTGGTTAGCACTGCTGCCTCACAGCTCATGGGTCCCGGGTTCAATTCCGGCCTCGGGTGACTGTCTGTGCGGAGTCTGCACGCCCTTGACGTGTCTGCGTGGGTTTCCTCCGGGTGCTCCGGTTTCCTCCCACAGTCCAAAGATGTGCAGGTTTGGCGGATTGGCCATGATAAATTGCCCTTAGTGTCCAAAAAGGTTAGTTGGGGTTACTGGGTTACGGGAATACAGTGGAGGTGTGCGGCTTAAGTAGGGTGTTTGTTCCAAGAGCCGGTATAGACTCGATGGGCCAAGTGGCCTCCTTCTGGGCTGTTTGGATTCTGTAGTTCTATTTTACGTTAGGATATGGGCAAGAGGTTTGGATGATGTTAAGTGTATGAAGGGTGGTGGACGGGAGGGCTAGCCATGGGGAACATTGGGATTGTTGAATTGGGAGGTAGTAAAAGCGCGAAGGAAGGTTTGAATGCCAGGCAGGTTGCCGTATGGTTACACGCGGACAAGACAATGTTGCTGCGGTGGGAGTAGGTAGTCATTGTGGTGGAGACGATCTGGGGTTCAGAGGCTCCGCTGAAGGACTTTCCAGCTGTGAACATTCGGGGGGGGATAGTTAAGGTTTGGTTGAGAAGTTAATATGTTTTAAAATTCAAATCTAACACAACTCAATCCTGCCCACTTCTGGTTTTAACAGCATTGTGAGAGGGGGCAGACACCCAATCAGTTTTGAGAAGGGTCAGTCGGTAAGATCCTTTAAACAGGCTACATGCCTCTGCTTGTAAATACGTTTTTACACATCTCAGCCCCTGGCAGCTGGACTGTTGTATCCATGCGGTAAGTGTCTTTACAGCACTGCTTGTGGGCCAGGAGGAGCAGGTTGTTCCCCATAGACTCCCAACAAGCTAACCTGCATAAACCCTCATAATCCCAATTCTAACCCCAACTCCTGATGAACACTCACCTCCTGGACTGGGATCTCCCCCACTCAGAGTGACCTCTCCCTCCCTACCCTTTCCGACCCGTCAACAAGGCTGGCTGTTGGGTGGATAACCTAGTGGAAATATTTAAGAGACAGTTAATTGCAGCAGGCACCCAGGAAGCCTGTAACTCCTATCACCACCCTCAATCTCTCCCTGTAAATATCAGGGCCAGTGTGTCTCAGGGGCAGTATGGAGGTGAGGCAGCTCGGGATAGATACTTGGAAAAGCCCCACGGTGACGGTGCATGGGTGCGGTGTTCTTTGTGGTGCTAATTCTAGGATGGTTGACGTAGTGTTCACAAAGATCACAGTTAGCTTTTATATTGAACAAAGCTATAAATGTATTAGCAGTACATAATTGGATTTGTCACTTACTCTTATATAACGAACAGTTGATAATAAACATACAATCTACACACATCTACTACCAATCTCTACACTAATACAATAACTATGATCTGCTCTCACTTACACTATCTTTCTTACAGTCTGTCTTCTCGCTTTCTCCTCAACCTCTCACCCACAAGGCTTAGCATCGATGTCTTATATAGTTCTACATCTAGCTCCCTCTAGTGGTTTATTTGGACATAACATTAATCCTTTCAGTTCTTTACATTTCTGATAATGTCAGAATGGGGGGGGGGGGGGGAGGAGAGAAGCCATTGTCAGAGATGGTTCAGTTCTGATCAGGTGGGTAAGAGCAAGAGTTGGATGATGGTGGGGCAGATTATATTTTGAAACCACAGACAGGGTAAGTATTGCTGGTTTGTGAAAATGGGCTGGCTAAGAATTGGAAGCTAATTCCAAAATGACTGTGAGATTAAAAACAGGAGGGTTTTGGGCAGGTTATCTGACAAAGAAGATGATGTGGCCAGTCATTGGAGAAACTATTATAAAAAAGAGACTTTACAGTGTTTTACCAAGACAAGGAACAAGGAGGGGTCAGAATAAAGTTCGAAATGATTTAGTCCAGGGCTGTGCTGGCTCAGACGGTGAGCACAGGCAAAACAACCTTCAGCATTGCTTGTTTTTTGTTTGTTTTTACTAATTTTAGAGTACCCAATTCATTTTTTCTAATTAAGGGGCAATTTAGCGTGGCCAATCCACCTACCCTGCACATCTTTGGGTTGTGGGGTTGAAACCCACGCAGACACGGGGAGAATGTGCAAACTCCACACGGACAGTGACCCAGAGCCGGGATCGAACCTGGGACCTCGGCGCCGTGAGGCAACAGGGCTAACCCACTGAGCCACCGTGCTACCTTCAGCATTGCTGATGACAATAAAGTAGGCATTTTGTAATCTCACACTTGCTTTCTCTCTCTCCATCTCTCTCAATCTCCTGTCTCTCCCTCTCTTGTTTCTCTCCCTCCCTGTCTCACTTTCTCCCTTTCCTCTCACACTCTCTCCCCATATCACTCTCTCTCCTAATCTCTCTCTTCTGTCTCTCCCTCTCTCTTGCTATCTCACACTCCCTGTCTCTCTCTCTCTCCATCTCACTCTCTCTTCCCATCTCTGTCTCTCTATCTATCTCTCTTTCCTTTCTCGCTCTCTCCCAATTTTTGTCTCTCCTTGTCTCATACTCTCCTCATCTTCCCTTCCACATGTTACTCTCTCGTACCCAACTTTGCTCTCTCTCCATGTATCTCTCTCTTTTTCCCCATCTCTCTGTCTTCCACCATCTCTCCCTCTCTTGCCTTATCTCTTTCTTTCCTCTTATCTCTCTCTCCCTGTATTGCTACCACTCTCTCACCCCTTCTCTCTCTCTGCCTCTTACGCAGCCTCTCACTCATTCCCAGGGCCAGAATTGTACCTGGGTCCCTGGTGCTGTGAGGCAGCAGTGCTAGCCACTTTGCCACCGTTCCACCCAACACCCAGGTCGAACCAATCGAGCACAGTGAGCATATCGCAGTTGCCAGACTCGCATAAACAAGCGCCGAACAATCTAACATTACACTGCACGTGCAGAAATACAGATCCTAGTCCATTGTACCATTCAAAAAGAACACAGGCAGTTTAAAGATTGCAGAGAAGTGGACACTGGACTTGGAGAGTTGATGTTAACACTAAAAGACAGACAGTTGCTTGTGCGTAGGAGGGAACACTATCCATTTACTGGATTTAGTTCAACCTGTTTAGCATCTGCAATGTGTGGCAGTAAATAATAAACCATCAGCCTGAACAAGAGTATCAGATGTCAAATGAAAATCTATTCTCACGTCACCTGCAGAATATTCATTCCTGTACAGCTGCTATAGTGCCAGAAATGTTTCTTTCCAACGTGTACAAATGGATAAATCAATTGAATTCAATACAAATCCTCGGAGGCATCCTTCAACCTTGTTTCTTTTACTTCCTCACACACAAAACTGCATTAGTGGAAACTTGTCCGAATCCCTCTGGAATTCTCTGTTCGTTCTGCACAGCAGGAAACGTTGGAGTGTTTAACCATGGGCATTGTGTCAATTCAGAGAGAATTTTGAACAGGATCCACGCACACGTACCAAAATCATCAAAGAAAAACCAAGGCTATCTGATCATGATCACATTGCTGTGTGCGGGAGCTTGCTGTGCACAAATTGGCTGCTGTGTTTCCGGCATTAAAGCAGCAACTTCTTCAAGATAAAAGTTCCTCATTGGCTCTAAAGATGTAGTGAGGTAGCGAACGGTGCTGTATAAATACAAATTAAAGCCCTGTGTGGGTTTCATGGTAACTGCCTGTATTGTCCAAGGGGACAGAATGATAAATACCACCGCTCTTGAGCCTTATCAGTACAAACACATGCTCCGAACTATTTCTGCATGAGGTGCCTCAACAACTCTTGTCACCATCCCAAATTTATAATCCAAAGTGGAATTATAAGAGTTTACAGATTCAGGCTTGGTCACATTGAGGTGATAAATGGCTCTTTAGTGGAGTGTAAAATGGCATTAATGAATCAACAGCCCATTTTACACCACGCCCAAGTTTCCTTCCCATTGGGTGGAATGTGAAACTAGCTTGCGATTTGTTAAAGCCCATTTTTGGTGAAAATGTTCTCATGTGCTTTTTCTGACTTTGCAAACTCGCTATTCAGAAGGGTGAATACTTGTTGGCAGTCCAGATCTCTGTACTAGGCTATTGAGCCACGTGTGACAATATACACCAGTGAACACCAAAAAATATATATTTTTTATTGTCAATGCATAATGGAAATCCTGTTCCAGTTAGTGAAAAGAACAAGTACTGAAATAACACTGTGTTCGGTCAGTGGGAGAAATGGTTCATTAATTTTAATTTCACAAACTATCCCATTTAAATTGTGCTTTGTATTTGTTTTGTTTTGTTTCATAATCAAGTGAATTACGAAATGTCCGACAATGTAACAACCAACGTAACAATCCCTGTAACAACCAGTGTAACAATCTGTCTAACAATCTGTGTAACAATCGGTGTAACAATCCGTGAAACAACCAGTGAAACAGCCCAGTAACATTAACCCATAACGTCCTGGTCCCCAGCTTCACATTTGGGGGCAGCCCAATGATATACTGGCAAATCCCTCTTGGAAGTTCCCAGTTAAGGGTTTACCCGGTAATTATCCACAAACGCTAACTACCCCTGGAGAATTGCACTAGGCTGGGAACCATCTGCCAGAAGTGATTTAAATCGCTACCGTTGGATGGTTCTGTCAGTTTTAACCTGATAGTTATTTTGAAAGAGTTAGAAGGAAAGAAAATCTGTTCTAACGCCAGAGTAACTATTCAAACATCCAGAACGAGCCTCACACGGGACATATCCCCACACACAGGACCTGCCTTCAGGTGCCCCACACCAACCCCACCCCTCCCCAATCCTCCCCCCCAACCCCGCACTCCTCTCCCCTCTTCCCGACTCCACCCCCTCCCAACCCCCAACTGTCTGACCCTCCTCCAATGCAAACTCCCTACCCATTATGATGCCCTCCCCTGGACCAATTCCCTCACTCCTGTCTGGACACCCCCCCTTCTTCGGTCCGACCCCAGGACTCCACCCTCACACCCCCACCCAGCACACCCATGTGACAATCCATGTGAAAACCTAGACAATGTGTGAAAATCTATGTAACAATCTGTGTGACAATCTGTGTCACAATCCG
This sequence comes from Scyliorhinus canicula, assembly GCF_902713615.1. Lineage (NCBI taxonomy): Eukaryota > Metazoa > Chordata > Chondrichthyes > Carcharhiniformes > Scyliorhinidae > Scyliorhinus > Scyliorhinus canicula. The sequence continues at coordinate 10,588,443 of NC_052150.1, read as the reverse complement.
TGTGACAATCCGTGTGACAATCCATGTGAAAACCTAGACAATCTGTGTGACAATCCATGTGACAATCCGTGTGACAATCTGTGTGACAATCCATGTGACAATCCGTGTGACAATGCGTGTGACAATCCGTGTGACAATCTATGTGACAATCCATGTGACAATCATATAACAATCCGTGTGACAATCCGTGTGACAAACCATGTGAAAACCTAGACAATCTGTGTGACAGTCCATGTGACAATTCATGTGACAATCCGTGTAATAATCTGTGTGACAATCTGTGTGACAATCTGTGTGACAATCCATGTGGCAATCCGTGTGATAATCCTTGTGACAATCCGTGTGACAATCCATATGAAAATCCATGTGACAATGCGTATGACAATCCTTATGGCAATGGTGGTGACAATCCATGTGACAATCCATGTGCCAATCTTTGTGACAATCCGTGTGACCAACCTTGTGACAATACTTGTGACAATCTGGGTGACAATCGGTGTGTCAATCCATGTGGCAATCGGTGTGACAATCCATTTGGCAATCCGTGTGACAATCCATTTGGCAATCGGTGTGACAATCCTTGTGGCAATCCGTGTGACAATCTATTTGGCAATCCGTGTGACAATCCTTGTGGCAATTGGTGAAACAGTCCGTGCGACAATCCTTGTAAAAATCTTTGTAACAATCCGTCTGACAATCCATGTGATAATCCGTGTGACAATCCTTGTAGCCATTGGTGTGACAAATGGTGTGACAAACCACTCGACAATCCAAATGACAACCCATGTGACAACCCGTGTAACAATCCATATGACAATCCATGTGACAATCCGTGTGACAATCCCTGTGACGACCCATGTGAAAACCTAGACAATGTGTAAAAATCTATGTGACAATCCGTGTGACAATTGTGACAATCCATGTGACAATCCATGTAGCAATCCATGTGACAATCTGTGTGACAATCCATGTGACAGTCCGTGTGACAGTCCGTGTGACAATCCGTGTGACAATCCGTGTGACAATCCATATGACAATCCATGTGACAATGCGTGTGACAATCCTTATGACAATATGGGTGACAATTCATGTGACAACCTGGACAATCTGTGTGACAATTCATGTGCCAATCTGTGTGACAATCCGTGTGACCAACCTTGTGACAATACTTGTGAAAATCTGTGAGACAATCGGTGTGGCAATCGGTGTGACAATCCTTGTAGCCATTGGTGTGACAAATGGTGTGACAATCCACTCGACAACCCATGTGAAAATCCGTGTGACAATCCACGTGACAATCCACGTGACAATCTGTGTGACACTTCCGTTTAACAGTCTGTGTGACAATCCGTGTGACAATTTATGTAACAGTCCGTGTGACAATCTGTCTGACAATCCGTGTAACAATCCGTGTGACAATTTATGTAACAGTCCGTGTAACAATCTGTCTGACAATCTGTGTGACAATCTGTGTGACAATCTGTGTGGCAATCCACGTGACAATCTGTGTGACACTTCCATTTAACAGTCTGTGTGACAATCCGTGTGACAATTTATGTAACAGTCCGTGTGACAATCTGTCTGACAATCCGTGTAACAATCCGTGTGACAATTTATGTAACAGTCCGTGTAACAATCTGTCTGACAATCTGTGTAACAATCTGTGTGACAATCTGTGTGACAATCCGTGTGACAATCTGTGTGGCAATCCATGTGACAATCCATGTTACAATCCATGCAATAATCTGTGTGACAATCTGTGAATTCCAATATTCAGCATCATGAAAGCTTCATTCTCTGTTAAATTGCCCAATTATACAAGAAATGCACTGTTGAATTGGAATTTTTTTAGATTTATCTAATCGAATTGAAAGCTAAGTCAGAGCAGAGAAAGGATGGTATGGCCCCATCGGGTGATCTATCCCCTCCCTCTTCCTAGACATGTGCTTTCAACCAAACTAAAGGAAGTCAGGCAACACGCGCTTAAATTGAGGAACCGCCATTATTTTTCTCAGTTAGCTGTATGATTACCTTGTGCCACGAGAAGATTGAAGTGAAGAAAGGGTCACAAAATGTGCCTGACTAGTTTAACACCATATTGAACATAAATGATATGTGGACTTGTTGGCCCTTCTATTAAAGGGTTGACAGGGCTGTGGATGGATGGAAAGGGAGGCCAAAGAAAAGCCTTCCTTGTGAGGCCCGACAAAAGGCGCCTGGTCGCACCAGCACATCTGAAAATTCAGCCCTGGGCCTCTTATGGCCTGGGTCAACCTCAGGAGCCAGTTGCATGTGACAGTAGTTGACACATCTGTCTGCAGGTTATGCTTTGCCGAGGAATAAATAGGTTCGGTAGTTGGAGAGGTAGAAAATTCAGGTTTTGAGCATTTCTAGATTCTCTAGCGTTAAAGGAACTGTCGTAATCCCCACGAGGCCCACAAGGAAACCATTGTCGGCTCATTAGAACTGAGCATAGACACTGGCCCGAACAGTGCTCGGCATGTTGGTTGTCCCAACGGGGACTGTGATTGTGAATAGTTCCTGCCGTGGGCAGATTAACGTTAATAATAAAATAAACCTTTAGCTTCCTACCGTCAGCTTCCTTGCTCATTAAAGGAACACGGTTATTCAGATTGACAAAATAAACTTGACCTCCTCCTTGATGGGCAACGAGGGACAAAATAAAGACTTGCATTTTTATAGCACCTTTCACAACCAAAGAGTTTTACAGCCAATGAAATAGTTTTGCAGTGTCCCGCACTCACTGTTGTAATGTGGAATATGTGACAGCCAGGTTGTACACAGAAAACTCCCACAAACAGCAATGTGCCAATGACCAGATAATCTGCTTTTGTGATGTTTTTTTTTTAAAATTTAGATTACCCAATTATTTTTTCCAATTAAGGGGCAATTTAGCGTGGCCAATCCACCTACTCTGCACATTTTTGGGTTGTGGGGGCAAAACCCACGCAGACACGGGGAGAATGTGCAAACTCCACACGGACAGTGACCCAGAGCTGGGATCGAACCTGGGACCTCAGCGCCGTGAGGCGGTTGTGCTAACCACTAGGCCACCGTGCTGTCCTGTTTTTGTGATGTTGATTGAGGGGTAAAGATTGACCAGGGCACTGAGGTCAACTTGCCTGCTTCCGTTGGCAATTAGTTTTTGATTGGGATGTCAGACATCGCTGGATGGGCCGTCATTTGTTGCCCATCCCTGAGGGCATTTACGAATCAACTGCATCGTTGTGTGGGTCTGGAGTCACATGTAGGCCAGACCGGGTAAGGCCAGCAGATTTCCTTCCCTACAGGACATCAGTGAACCAGATTGGGTTTTACGCCAACGACCAGTGGTTTCAATAATGCCGTGGGATCTTTTACACCTGGGAGCACACAGGGCTTTGGTATAACCTCTCCCTGAAAGACTGCGCCTCTGACGGTTCAACACTGCCTTAATCGCGGTGCTCATGGCTGTGGGCTGGGATCGAGGTCACAACCTGTGACTCCGAGGTGAGAGTGTTACCAGTTACAGAGCGACAGCTTCTGACTTTGCCATCTGAGTTACTCGTCAGAATAGAAAAGTTTAACTGTGAGGACGATTGTGAGGACGATTGTGAGGACGATTGTGAGGACGATTGTGAGGACGATTGTGAGGACGATTGTGAGGATGATTGTGCTTTTAAACCATGTTTGCAGAACGTTGCAAAGTGCAAAGGCCAGCACCTGGATTGACATCTGCAACCACTTGTTCACACAGGATAAATATTACCGAGAGTGGTTTTCTCAATGCGGCTAGTGGGAACAAAGATAATGGAGTGAGTCAGAGAACATGTCGGATGCTAAATTAGGAAACTATAGGTATAGACCTACTTGTTCTTATCTCGATGAGGATGTTGGCAGCTTGTGTTAAGTCCCTCAGCCCGTGGGCACAGAAGGAATTTTGCAGTCCCATCAGATCTCATTTATTGTTGTAAGTGGAGAATAACATTTTTATCATGTGAATCTTAATTGACTCATAAACGAATCTTCGGTAAATGTCTCTGCTGCCTTTGTTGCAAGATCTTTTCCGATCGATTCGCCTTTAAGAGCCAGAGTTGGTTTTCTTCAGGATTAAGCCCTGAGTTTGATTTACAGGTTATAAAAATGCAGGCAGTGAAATCATTCAGCCTGACATCCCATCTGAGTGACAAACCATCAGAAAGTAACTTTCTTTCCGCACCGATTCTGTCAGACAATGGAAAACGGACACATGCTCTTAAAGAAGGGTCACGGTGGTGTGGTTACGTCTTCCAACAGCAGCGTCCTCTCCCAGGACAACTTGTCCAGCATCGAGGGATTATTTACTGTAATCACCTCCAACCCTCAAACACTTCCAGATCTCTACTCCCTTCCAATTCTGGCCACTTGCGTAATCCCGATTTTAATCACTTCACCAAGCTCTGGAATTTTCCTTCCGAAACCCCGTCTCTCATAGAAATAAAAAAATAGGAGCAGGAGGAGGCCATTCGGCCCTTCGAGCCTGCTCTGCCATTCATTATGATCATGGCTGATCATTCAACTCGATTACCTGTTCCGCTTTCCCCATATATCCTTTGATCCCTTTAGTCCCAAAAGCTGTGTCTAACTCCTTGAATACTGATTTCTGTGGTAGCAAATTCCACAGGGTTTTCTCATCATCTCAGTCCTAAATGGTCTGCCCCGTATCCCCAGACTCTGACCCTTGGTTCTGGACACCCCCCACCATCAGGAACATCCTTCGTGCATCTACCCTGTCTAGTCCTGTTATAATTTGATTGGTTTCTATGAGATCCCTCCTCATTCTTCTAAACCCCAGAGAATATAATCCTAACTGACTCAATCTCTCCTCCTTATTCCGGCCATGCCATCCCAGGAATCAGTCTGATAGACCTTTGCTGTACTCCCTCTATAGCAAGTACATCCTTCCTCAGTAAAGGAAACCTGAGGGCAGCACAGTAGCTCAAGTGGATAGCACTGTGGCTTCAAAGCGCCAAGGTCCCAGGTTCGATTCCCCGCTGGGTCACTGTCTGTGCGGAGCCTGCACGTTCTCCCCATGTCTGCGTGGGTTTCCTCCGGGTGCTCCGGTTACTTCCCACAGTCCAAAGACGTGCAGGTTAGGTGGATTGGCCGTGCTAAATTGCCCTTAGTGTCTAAAAGGTTAGGAGGGGTTACGGGGATAGGGTGGAAGTGAGGGCTTAAATGGGTCCGTGCAGACTCGATGGGCCGAATGGCCTCCTTCTGCACTGTATGTTCTATGTGAAACTGCACACAATATTCCAAATGTGGTCTCACCAAGGCCCTGAATAATTACAGCAAGCCATCTCTGCTCCTGTACTCGAATCCTCTCACTATGAAGGCCTACATACCATTTACCTTCTTCACTACCTGCTGTACGTCCATGCTTACTTTCAGTGACTGGTATACAAGGACACCCAGATCCCATTGCATATTTACCTCCCTCAATTTCTAGCCGTTCAGATAATAATCTTCTTTCCTATTTTTGCTGCCAATGTGGATAACCTCACATTTATCCACATTAAACAGCATCTGCCATTCATTTTCCCACTTACTAAATGTGTCCAAATCACATTGAAGGATCTCTGCCTCCTCCTCACAGCTCACCACCCACCCAGCTTTGTGTCATTGTGCCAGCACCGATCCCTGCAGCCCCCATTTGGAAAAGGACCCATTTATTCCTACTCTTTCATAGTATCATAGAATCCCTACAGTGCAGAAGGAGGCCAATTGGCCAATCGAGTCTGCACTGCACCTCCGAAAGAACATCCCACCTAGACCCAATCCCCCACCCTATCCCTGTAACCCCACCTAACATTTGGACACTAAGGGGTGTTTTGTTATGCTCTTGACGTAGCATAAGCTGCTTTCTTGATGTGCACTCTGACAAAGGAAGGTTCAGACTTGGAGATAGCTTTAACACATTTACTAAACTGTTAACGATTCTCCTACTTGGATTCGACTCTCCTGTTAATCCTGCTATAGCTACTCAGACTATCTAACCAGTCTGCTACAATCCACGTGGTGGGTGTAATGTGTTTCAAATCAACCCTGTATACTCACTAAGTGTCTGCACTGGAAAGAGAAAGATCACGTGTGCTCTGTCCTTTTATATGGGTTGGTGTAATGCCCTCCTGTGGTAGTGTCACCTCTGTGTGTGTCGTGACTGCCCATTGGTCGTGTCCTATCTTACTGACCTATTGGTTGAATGTCTGTGTGTCATGTCTCTGGTGCTCCCTCTAGTGTCTAGATAGGTGTAGTGTGTTCACATTAACCCCTTGTGTATTTACAGTGATGCATATCGCCACAAGGGGTAATTTAGCATGGCCAATCCACATAACCTGCACATCTTTGGACTGTGGGTGGAAACTGGAGCATCCGAAGGAAACCCATGTAGTCACAGGGAGAACGTGCAAACTCCAGGGATCAGTTCTGGGTCCTCTGCTGTTTGTGATTTTCATCAATGACTTGGATGAGGGAGTTGAAGGGTGGGTCAGTAAATTTGCAGACGATATGAAGGTTATTGGAGTTGTGGATGGTGAGGAGGGCTGTTGTCGGCTGCAAAGAGACATAGATAGGATGCAGAGCTGGGCTGAGAAGTGGCAGATGGAGTTTGACCCTGAAAAGTGTGAGGTTGTCCATTTTGGAAGGACAAATATGAATGCGGAATACAGGGTTAATGGTAGGGTTCTTGGCAATGTGGAGGAGCAGAGAGATCTTGGGGTCTATGTTCATAGATCTTTGAAAGTTGCCACTCAAGTGGATAGGGCTGTGAAGAAGGCCTATGGTGTGCTAGCGTTCATTAGCATAGGGATTGAATTTAAGAACCGTGAGGTGATGATGCAGCTGTACAAAATCTTGGTGAGGCCACATTTGGAGTACTGTGTGCAGTTCTGGTCGCCTCATTTTAGGAAGGATGTGGAAGCTTTGGAAAAGGTGCAAAAGAGATTTATCAGGATGTTGCCTGGAATGGAGAGAAGGTCTTACGAGGAAAGGTTGAGGGTGCTGGGCCTTTTCTCATTAGAACGGAGAAGGATGAGGGGAGACTTGATAGAGGTTTATAAGATGATCAGGGAAATAGATAGAGTAGACAGTCAGAGACTTTTTCCCCTGGGTAGAACAAACCATTACAAGGGGACATAAATTTCAGGTGAATAGTGGAAGATATAGGGGGGCATGTCAGAGATAGGTTCTTTACCCAGAGAGTAATGGGGGCATGGAATGCACTGCCTGTGGAAGTAGTTGAGTCGGAAACATTAGGGACCTTCACGCGGCTATCGGATAGGTACATGGATTACGGTAGAATGATGGGGTGTAGATTAATTTGTTCTTAATCTGGGACAAAAGTTCGACACAACATCGTGGGCCGAAGGGCCTGTCCTGTGCTGTATTTTCTATGTTCTATGTTCTACGTTCCATAAAGACTGTCACCCAAGATCAGAGTCCCTGAACCTGGGTCCCTGATGCTGTAAAGCAGCAGTGCTAACCACTGTGTCACCGTGCCGCCCACCTTTTATTCCTGCCTGTCAATCAGTTTCTATCCACCTCAATGCACTTCCCCCAATCCCATGCGTTTTAATTTTACACGCTAACCTCTTATGTGGGTTTTTTTCAAACGCCTTCTGAAAGTCCAAATAAACCACATCAACTCTACTAGATACATTCTCGGAGAATTCCAGTAGATTTGTCAAGCATGATTCCCCTTTCGTAAATCCATGTTGACTCTGTCCGATCCTGTCATTGTTTTCCAAGTGCTCTGCTATTAAATCTTTTACAATGGACACTAGAATTTTCCCCACTACCAACGTCAGGCTGACTGCTCTATGGTTCCCTGTTTTCTCTCTACCTCCCTTTTTAAATAGTGAGGTTACATTAGCTATCCTCCAATCTGCAGGAACTGTTCCAGAGTCTATAGAATCTTGGAAAATGACCACCAAAACATCCACTATTTCTAGGGCTACTTCCTTAAGTACTCTGATAATCAGACCCTGGGGATTTATTGGCCTTCAATTCCATCCATTTCCCAAACACCATGGGGCGAAATTCTCCCAAAACGGGAGAAATCGTCAAACTAGCAGCCCGACGTCGGAGGCTCCGACAAGTCGGGTTTAACGAAAATCGTTAAGCCCGCTTGTCGGACTTAGCGCCGGCTGACGCGTCATATGACGTCAGCCGCGCATGCGCAGGTGGGAAGACTCCACCCGCGCATGCGCGGGTGACGTCATCGCGTTTTTGCGCGAAACCCGCGCATGCGCGGTCCGGGTTGCCCCTCAGCCGCCCCGCGTATTGATACTGCGGGGCGGCGGAAGGACAAATAGTGCGCGGGCATCGGGCCCGCTGCCCGCGATCGGTGGGCACCGATCGCGGGCCCATGGCACCCTTGGCACGGCCGTGGTACTGCCGTGCCAATCGGTGCCATGGTTATTTTTTTCCAGGTGGTCACGACGTTTTTACGAACGGCAGGACCAGGTGTGTTTGCCGTTCGTAAAAAAGTCGTAAAGGGCTGGGACTTCGGCCCTTCTAACAGCTGTGAATCGCTGCCGGCCGTAAAAAAACGGCGGCAGCGATTCGTGTCGGGATTTCGGCGGGGGGGGGGGGAGAATAGCGGGAGGGCGTCAAAAAAGTCGGGAAGGCCCTCCCGCTATTCTCCCACCCGTCGTGGGGGGGGGAGAATTTCGCCCCATTTTCCTGCTAATACTGATTTACTTCCGTTCCTCCCTTTCACTGAACCTTGTATTCGCAAACATTTACATAGAACATAGAATATAGAACAGTACAGCACAGAACAGGCCCTTCGGCCCTCAATGTTATGCCGAGCCATGAGCATGGTGGTTAGCATAAATGCTTCACAGCTCCAGGGTCCCAGGTTCGATTCCCGGCTGGGTCACTGTCTGTGTGGAGTCTGCACGTCCTCCCCCTGTGTGCGTGGGTTTCCTCCGGGTGCTCCGGTTTCCTCCCACAGTCCAAAGATGTGCGGGTTAGGTGGATTGGCCATGGGGTGATCATTGCTCGGCACAACATCGAGGGCCGAAGGGCCTGTTCTGTGCTGTACTGTTCTATGTTCTATGTTCTAAACCCACGTATCCACCCTATACCCGTAACCCAACAACCCCCCCTTAACCTTACTTTTATTAGGACACTACGGGAAATTTAGCATGGCCAATCCACCTAACCCGCACATCTTTGGACTGTGGGAGGAAACCGGAGCACCCGGAGGAAACCCACGCACACAGGGGGAGGACGTGCAGACTCCACACAGACAGTGACCCAGCCGGGAATCGAACCTGGGACCCTGGAGCTGTGAAGCATTTATGCTAACCACCATGCTACCCTGCTGCCCCAATGTTCCTTTCTGGGACATTATTTGTGTCCTCCATTGCGACGACAGAACCACAGTATGTGTTCAGTTGATCAACCATTTCTTTGTTCATCATTTTCAATCTCCCTGATTCTGACTGTATTGGACTTCAGCAGTATTTTTCCCTTCACTCACCTATAGATGTTTTACAGTCAGTTTTTGTGTTTCCTGCATGCTTGCTCTTGTACTCTATTACCCCCTTCCTAATCAATCCATAGGTCCTCCTTTGCTGAATTCTAAACCGTTCACAATCCTCAGGTTTGCTGTCTTTTCTGGTACATTAGTAGCACGTTAGCACAGTGGTTAGCACTGTGGCTTCACAGCGCCAGGGTAGAGTCTGCATGTTCTCCCCATGTCTGCGTGGGTTTCCTCCGGGTGCTCCAGTTTCCTCCCACAGTCCAAAGACATGTAGGTTAGGTGGATTGGACATGCTAAATTGCCCCTTAGTTTCCAAAAAGGTTAGGAGGGGTTATTGGGTTACAGGGATAGGGTGGAAGTGAGGGCTTAAAGTGGGTCGGTACAGACCCGATGGGCCGAATGGCCTCCTTCTGCACTGTATGTTCTATTTATGCCCTCTCTTGTGGGCAGCACGGTAGCACAGTGATTAGCACAGTTCCTTCACTGCTCCAGGGTCCCAGGTTTGATTCCCGGCTTGGGTCACTGTCTGTGCGGAGTCTGCACGTTCTCCCCGTGTGTGCGTGGGTTTCCTCCGGGTGCTCCAGTTTTCTCCCACAGTCCAAAGATGTGCGGGTTAGGTGGATTGGCCATGCTAAATTGCCCGTAGTGTCCTAAAAAGTAAGGTTAAGGGGGGGAGTTGTTGGGTTACGGGTATAGGGTGGATACGTGAGTTTGAGTGGGGTGATCATTGCTCGGCACAACATCGAGGGCCGAAGGGCCTGTTCTGTGCTGTACTGTTCTATGTTCTATGTTCTACTGTGTTATGGGGATAGGGTGTGAGGCATGGGGCTTAAGTCGGGTGCTCTTTCCAGGGGCCAGTGCAGACCCGATGGGCTGAATGGCCTCTTTCTGCACTGTATATTCTATGATCTCTTTAGAATTTATTACCCACCCCTAAGTTCCCTCGAGAAGGTGGGACTGAGCCGCTTCCTTGAAGCGCTGCAGCCCGCGTGGTGTCGGTGCCCCCGCAGTGTTGGCAAGGCCGGGAAAATAAATAGTTGCTCGGTACTCCAGAACTTGAGGACTGCTTAAAAAAAAGTGACGCTGTCGAAGCTTTTCATCCTAGACTCATCAGGTCAGATGAAAAAATACCAAATTTCAAAGGGAGCCACAATTTATACTGAATGGGAAAAGGGTGCTGATTGGTTAGCAGGTCGGCTCTGATTGATCGAGGCGTTTCCGTGGAGAATTTGTGCCCCGTGCGTTTGTTTAAGTGAAGTGTGCGAATGCCTGTACCTTCCAAAAAATATAAATTATTTCTGCCAAATATGTGCGTGACCAGCTTACGGCACAACTACCAGCTTTGTTTTCTAAAGCGAACAAATTTACTTCTTGTAGTGTTTTCTGAGGCCGGGTTTGTGGTTACAGCGCAGCTTTAACAAAAAGGATGCATTAATGAAGCACCTTGTCCGCTGGGCAACTCAGAGGAGCGTTCTAAAATACAATATGACACCGAGCCGCGCGGGGAGATATTCGGGCAGATTGCCAGATGCTTGATCGAGGAGGTAGGTTTAAAGGAATGTTTGAAAGGAGATGTGAGAGGTAAAGGAGCCGATAGGCTTAGGGAAGGAATCCCGAACCTCGGCAGCTGGGTTCGTAGCCGCCAATGTTGAAGCGATTAAAATATTGCTTGCTCACGAGGTTAGAACTGGAGGAGCGCAGAGATCTCAAGGGTGGATGGGAGGAGGGGGGGGGGGGGGGGGGCGTGCAGTGCGGCGATGAAGGAGGAGCGGAGATAGGGAAACCAGGCAGGGATTTGAAAACAAGCTTTAAGTTCAGCAACATCTGCTGTTTACGAACAGACAGTGATTATCTCATCAAACAGTGACACTGCACCTCTATGTAAATGAAGGGTGGTAATATAAATATCCCAGGATGGCAGCCTTGTTGACAGAATGCTTGTTCCCTAATTGTTTCTCATAGTGTGTAAAGGTTAGTAGGGTTGTGTTTATTCTGTAAACGTTTAAATAAAGGATCATTAAGCAACATTTTATCACACAATGGCTTCCTTGCATAAAAAAAGCTTTCCTAAAATCTTTCAAATGATCAGGATCAGTGGTTACTAAGCAACATTTCCTCGCGGGTTGTGACACGGTAACCTCACACGACATTGTAGACTTTCCTGTCACTTATCAGAAGCCCGTGTGTGTGACATCTAAATGTTAGGTCACACCACTTTAATACATTCAATGCTGCTGCTGCCAAGAATCACTAAACTTGTATTTTCTTCACAAATCACAGCCCAATGTGACAAACTGAACAATTTGACTGCACAACACCACACAACACAGTCAGCCCATTAACAGAAGTACGCCTGCACACTCATGCATTTGCACACACAGTCACGTCAACGTGCACAGATGCCCCCACATGCACAGACACACACACCGCAGTCGCCCCCACATGCACAGACACACACACACAGTCACATCAATGTGCACAGACACCCCAACATGCACAGTCACCCCCACATGCACAGGCACACACAGTCACGTCAATGTGCACAGACACCGCAACATGCACAGACACCCCCACAGACACATACACATGCAGTCACCCTCACATATTCAGTCACCCCCCCACATGCACAGACACACACACATTCACAGTCATCCCCGCATACGCAGACACACACACACACAGTCACCCCACAGGCACACAAACACACAGTCATGGCCACGTGCAGAGACATCCCCACACAGTCACGCCCACATGCACAGGCACACAGTCACCCCCATATGCAGAGACACAGACACACAGTTACCCCCCCCCCCCCCCCCCCACACACACAGTCACCTCCACAGTCAGTGTTACAATACCCTGGTCTGGCGTGTAGCTAATTCCAGCCCCACTTGACCCAGAGTCCCAACACAAGTGAATTAATCAATAATTCTTAGAAAAATACCCAAAATATTTGGCCCCTGGCTGCCCAATAATTATAGTCACCGATTTGCAAGTGTAAACACAATTACTATTTAGCTGCAACAAGAACTATAATGAAATATGCAGCAAATACAACTGGTTAATTATTATCTCATTGCGAATTCCCCACTTTATCTTGCTCCCCAGCCTCTACACCCACATATAAGACAGACAAACACTGAGAGGAAGAAAAGGGGTTAAAAAAAAATCAGTAAAAGAGAAAAAGAGTCTGTCTCTCAGATGAGAGTCTCTGGCACCTCACTCCTCTTCCAACTTCCCTTTCCGGTTGAGATTTTACAGTCGATTCATTCAGGTCGCTGTAGTTTTAGAACTCACAGCCTCTCTGGAGAGAGAACGAGGTTCTAGTCTTTGGTTGCAACCTGTAATGGTTCTCCAGTAGATTAATTCATTCAGGTTCTCTGCAGCTCCAGGAATACAGCACTCACCACCTGTTACCAGGCAGAGTCCAGCCTTTTGGGACAATTCATTGCCCCCCAGCCGATCAGTCAAACTGAGTCTCAGCACACTCTGATGCTGAGAAGTCTGTTCAAACTAGCAGAGTATTCTCTCCTGTAACCTCTGAATTCCTCAGTCTCTCTGCTGCTTGACTTAAAGACACATTAATCACTCATGGACCAAAAATGGTAATGGCAGATATAAAGAAAGGGGAAACAAGGTAATAAACAGGAAGGAGCGTTGCAACACACCCACACGCCCACAGTCACCCCACATGCACATGCACACAGTCATACATGTACTTTCTCACTTACACACCTTCACTCATTCACACACATGCAATCACCCACATAGTCTCCCTACATGACCAGTCATGCATGTACACTCACACACACACACTCAAACTCACATCCACACACGCACATACACAACCACACGTCCGCACATGCACCTTCACACACACCCTCACTCACACATACACACACACCCTCTCACACATACACACACACACCCTCACACACACACACCCTCACTCACACACACACACCCTCACTCACACACACACCCTCACTCACACACACACACACCCTCACTCACACATACACACACACACCCTCACACACACACACCCTCACTCACACACACACACCCTCACTCACACATGCACACACACCCTCACTCACACCCTCACTCACGCACACACACCCTCACTCACACCCTCACTCACACACACACACCCTCACTCACACACACACCCTCACTCACACACACATACACACCCTCACTCACACATACACACCCTCACACACACACACCCTCACTCACACATACACACACACACCCTCACACACACCCTCACTCACACACACACACCCTCACTCACACACACCCTCACTCACACACACACCCTCACTCACACACACACACCCTCACTCACACACACACACCCTCACACACACACACCCTCACTCACACACACACACCCTCACTCACACATACACACCCTCACTCACACATACACACACACCCTCACACACACACACCCTCACTCACACACACACCCTCACTCACACATACACACACACACCCTCACACACACACACCCTCACTCACACACACACACCCTCACTCACACACACACCCTCACTCACTCACACACACACACCCTCACTCACACACACACACACCCTCACACACACACCTTGACACACACACCCTCACTCACACACACACACCCTCACTCACACATACACACACACACCCTCACACACACACACCCTCACTCACACACACACACCCTCACTCACACACACACCCTCACACACACACACCCTCACTTACACACACTCCCTCACTCACACACACACACCCTCACTCACACACACACCCTCACTCACACACACACCCTCACTCACACACACACACACCCTCACTCACACACACACCCTCACACAGACACACCCTCACTCACACACACATACCCTCACTCACACACACACCCTCACTCACACACACCCTCACTCATACACACACGCACCCTCACTCACACACACACCCTCACTCACACACACACACCCTCACTCACACACACACACACCTTCACACACCCTCACTCACAAACACACACACACACACACACCCTCACTCACACACACACACCCTCACTCTCACACACACACATGGACCCTCACACACACCCTCACTCACACAACCTCACTCACACACCCTCACTCACTCACCCACACACACACACCCTCACTCACACACACACCCTCACTCACACACACACCCTCACTCACACACACACCCTCACACACACACCCTCACTCACACACCCTCACTCACACACCCTCACTCACTCACACACACACCCTCACACACACTCTCACTCACACACCCTCACTCACACACCCTCACTCACACACCCTCACTCACACACACACCCTCACTCACACACACACCCTCACTCACACACGCACCCTCACTCACACACACACACACCCTCACACACACACCCTCACACACACACCCTCACTCACACACCCTCACTCACTCACACATATACCCTCACACACACACCCTCACTCAAACACCCTCACTCACACACATACACCCTCACTCACACACACCCTCTCACACACACCCTCACTCACACACACACACCCTCACTCACTCACACATATACCCTCACACACACACCCTCACTCACACATACACACCCTCACTCACACACCCTCACTCACACACACACTCTCACTCACACACACCCTCACACGCACAGGCACACACCCTCACACGCACACCCTCACACACACCCTCACACACACATACCCTCACACACACCCTCACATACCCTCACACACACACACACACACAGCCTCACTCACACATACACACCCTCACCCTCACACACCCTCACTCACTCACACACACCCTCACTCACACACACCCTCACACACACACACACCCTCACTCACACACGCACCCTCACTCACGCACACACACACCCTCACACACACACCCTCACTCACACACCCTCACTCACACACCCTCACTCACACACACACCCTCACTCACACACACACCCTCACTCACACACGCACCCTCACTCACACACACACACACCCTCACACACACACCCTCACTCACTCACACATATACCCTCACACACACACCCTCACTCAAACACCCTCACTCACACACACACACCCTCACTCACACACACCCTCTCACACACACCCTCACTCACACACACACATACCCTCACTCACACACACCCTCTCACACACACCCTCACTCACACACACACACACCCTCACTCACACATACACACCCTCACTCACACACCCTCACTCACACACACTCTCTCACTCACACACACCCTCACACGCACAGGCACACACCCTCACACGCACACCCTCACACACACCCTCACACACACATACCCTCACACACACCCTCACATACCCTCACACACACACACAGCCTCACTCACGCATACACACCCTCACACACCCTCACTCACTCACACACACCCTCACTCACACACACCCTCACACACACACCCTCACTCACATACACACACCCTCACTCACACACATACACCCTCACTCACACACACACCCTTCACTAACACACACACACCCTCACTCACACACACACTCTCACACACCCTCACACACACACACCCTCACTCACACACACCCTCCCTCACACAATACCCTCACTCACACACATACCCTTTCATACACACACATACACACCCACCCTCTCTCTCAAACCCACACACGCATATCCTCATTCACACACACATCCTCTCTGTCACACGCATGTTATGGGCCAGGGTTTAGAGAACCCAAAGTGTATCATGGAGTTCACCTGACCTACAACTTTTAATAGATTGTGGTATGGGGAGCACACGTCCACTCTACAGGTGTGGTACAGCAGAAAATGGACCAGTGGTTTTTAAAACAAAACAATGTTTATTCTCTGAATTGAAATTAACCTTTTTAAAGCAAACAGTGAATATCTTAGCAAACATAAATTCAAATACACCCCCCAAAGAATACCACGCTAAATAACCTGTATGCTGTCCTTTTACCATCAAAAAGACTTAACAGACCTCCAAACAGGAGCACATCAGGGTTTACATTCAATACTGAAAATATTTATACTTCTTCTGAATTCACCAAATGATTAAGAGATAGTCCTTCATGGCAGAGATCAACAGCAGTGCAGCTCACAGACACACCCAAGCTTTCTCAATCTGAAACTAAAAAAACAGAAGTGGAGCTCAGCTCCACCCACACTCTGACATCACTCCAGTAACATGAGCAGCTCCATTTCTTAAAGGTACATATCTTAAACACTCATTTCTTAAAGGGTACTCTCACATGACACCTCCTCCCCAAGAAAAAAAAATAAACCATCAACGTCAAGATGGTTTCATTTTTCACCTTTGCACCATCCTTTAAGAAATTCACACAGTAAATATACTTTTTGTTTCAAAAATCAACACACGCAAACAGGTCTAATAATATAGTCCATTTTTGTTCTCCTTCCTCCAACTGAAATCCTTCTCAATTAACAGTCTCTTTGAACAAGAAGGTCTCTGCACGATCTGTCCAATCCTCTACATCTAGACAGGTCTCTTTAAAGTCAGTTACGTTAGTTCAATCTGATCCCAGAATCCCTTGTAATTCTCCAACACAAGAGCATTGGTTATCACAGTTTTCAGGCAGTTAAATGACATTTGAAAGTTCACTGTCCATTGATATTCTCGACGTTTCTTAAGCAAGTCCATCAGTGGAGCAATCATGCTACAATACTGTTGCACAAATGTTTGATCAAATCCACTCATGCCAAGAAATCACATTATTTCTCTTTGTCTCGAGGGTATCGAAAACTCCTCAAGGAAAGTGATTCGGCCTTTTCCAAATTTACTTTTGGCTAGGTTTATCACCAAACCCTCCTCCTGAGGTCGATCGAATAACTCCATCAGATGTTTTAAATGGTCTTTTGATGTCTGGCTGAAAATTACCAGATCGTCGCTGTATACCATACAATTGGGTAATCCAAAACGACTTTGTTAGTTAACCGTTGAAATGTGGCTGGGGCGTTGTTCATGCCAAATGGCATAACTTTGAATTGTTGCCTTGTCTGAGAAAGGTCTATTGATGACTGAATATCCATTGCTGCCTAAGAAGGACTAATCTTTTTTTAGGAATTGGACCTTTTAAAAGAGTTTCATATCCAGTTATAATCTATTACAAAGTTAGCATATTGTTCATTGTACAAAATACTTTAATATCGGGTTTGATTTACAAAATCTGGAGTCACAAAAGCTGAAATCTCCCTCGCCCTTTCGGATAAAGGTACCTGCCAGTAACCTTTAAGTAAATCCAATTTGGAAATAAAAACTGATTGTCCCACTTTCTCAATGCAATCCTCCAAACATGAGATAGGATAAGAGTCCATTCTTGTAACTGCATTAACCTTTCTATAGTCCACACACAACCTTTGGGTACCATCTGGTTCTGGTACCATCACTATGGGTGAGATCCATTGGCTGCAACCCACTTCAATTATGCCATTTTTAAGCATACTCTCAATCTCTTTGTTAACCTGTGCCAATTTTAACGGGCTGAGTCTATATGGATGTTGTTTGATTGGAACAGCATTTCCCACATCGACATCATGTATAGCCATTTTAGTACTTCCCAATTTATCTCTACAAACTTGCCCATGTGATATCAATAACTCTTTCAGGTCAGTCCGTTTTTTTTTGGAAGATAACTCAACAATTTATCCCATTTTTTAAGAACATCCTCATTTTCCAATTTAATTTGAGGTATGTTAAATTCACAGTCATCTGGATTTGGTTCATCACTTTGAGTTAGAACCATTAAAACCTCCTCCTTTTTCTCTCCTTCCCTTTCAAAGTACCTTTTAAGCATATTCACATGACACACTCGGTGAGTCTTCCTTCTATCTGGTGTATTTAACCACATAATTCACCTCACTTAATTTCCTTTCAATCTGTTAAGGTCCACAAAATCTAGCTTTAAAAGGTTCACCTACCATTGGTAACAATACTAAAACTTTATCTCCACTGGCAAAACTACGAACTTTGGATTTCTTGTCCACTACCCGTTTCATCACATTTTGTGCAACTTTTAAATGTTGTCTAGCCAATTCACCTGCTCTATTTAACCGTTCCCTAAAATTTGACACATAATCCAATAATGTAATTTCCGATTTCTCACCCACCAATTTTTCCTTAATCAATTTAAGTGGTCCTCTTACCTCATGACCAAAAATTAATTCAAAAGGACTAAATATGGTTGACTCATTAGGTGCATCCCTAATTGCAAACAGTACAAATGGAATTCCTTTATCCCAATCCTCTGGATAATCTTGACAATAAGCCCTCAACATTGTCTTTAATGTCTGATGCCACCTTTCTAACGCTCCCTGCGATTCTGGATGGTACGCAGTTGATTTCAATTGTTTTATTCCTAAACTATCCATAACTTCTTTGAATAACTTTGAGGTAAAATTTGATCCTTGATCCGATTGTATTTCTGTGGGTAGTCCAGATCTAGTAAAGAATTTAAGTAACTCCTCCACAATCTTTTTAGCTGTAGTATTACATACTGTATTGGCCTCTGGAAACCAAGTAGACACATCTATTATAGTCAAAAGATATTGATTCCTACTTTTTGTTTTAAGAAGCGGTCCCACGCAATCAATTAGAACCCTTGTAAAAGGTTCCTCAAATGCTGGAATGGGTATTAAGTGCGCTGGTTTTATCACTGCTTGAGGTTTCCTTATCACTTGACATGTGTGACATGATTGACAAAATTTAACTACATCTTTATGTAATCCAGGCTAATAAAAATGTTTCTGAATTTTAGTTTGAGTTTTCCTTACCCCCAAATGACCTCCCACTGGTACCTTGTGCAACTCGCAACACCTCCTTTCTATACCCTACCGGCAATACTACTTGATGAACTTCTGCCCACTTTTCACCCGCCTACATATGTAAAGGTCTCCATTTTCTCATCAAGACATCACTTTTATGGTAATAACACTCTGGTATACACTCCAATTCGTCTTCCGTGTATGCTTTCTGATACATCCGTTTTATTTCTACATCTTTCTGTTGTAACTCCGCCAATTTTCTGAATTAAAAATATATGCCTCATCCTCCACCTGTTCTTGTTCTTTTTCAACCATTTGATCAAAAATCGTTTCTGACAATTGCACCTCAACGTCATCTTCACTCTTTGATTTCTCCTCTTGTCTTAACTTGTGACTTTGCAACCTTGTTACTACACAATCCGGAAAAATCCCAGGATATTCATCCTTCAACACTTCAGTTGTCTGATTTTGCAATGGCTTATCAACCACAGTAGGCATCACTCCCACCTGCGATCCAGCTGTATCATTACCCAAGTAAAAACTGTATTCCTGGACAAGATAGTTTCTCTATTACTCCTGCTACCACTTCACCACTCTTCACTGGACTTTCCAACCTTACCTTATATAATGGAACACTACTCCTCTCACCCTGAATTCCACATATTATCACCTTTGCTGGCAAAATTCTTCCCAAACTACATAACTCCTCATCTCTTGCCATTAAAGATTGACTAGCTCCCGTATCTCTTAAAATGGTGACTTATTTACCTGCTCCTCCTGATACACATGGGTAAACTTTACCCGCACAAGTAAATTCTTTAAAGACATCTGGCACCTTCTTATCAATCACCTCTTGATCAGGCTGTACAATCTTTTGCACCTCCTTCACTTCCCTTGGGCTTTCCTTTACCACTTTAACAAACCCCACTGTCTTATCCTGTTTTACCACATCAGCCTTCCCAGTGCTTTTCTTCAACCACCAACACTGTGACTTTACACGGCCTAGTTTATTACAGTGAAAACATTTGAAACTTTTCATTTCTTTTCCACCCTCCTGGATTTCTTTTTAAATCTGAGGTACACTCTCCTTATTATCTCCCATCAGATCACCTTTACTTTTACCACTTGAGTATTTCTCATGTCCCCAGTTTCTATCCCTCACAGGCTGAAACTGATGCCGGAAACCAAGCTTTGGTTTATGAACTAATTCATAATCATCTGCTAACCTCGTAGATTTAACCCTCTGTTCTTCCACATGAGTTCTCACTACATCAGGAATTTAATTTTTAAACTCCTCCAAAATTATAATTTATCTGAGAGCTTCATACGTTTGATCTATTTTCAAAGCCCTTATCCACCTATTAAAATTACTCTGTTTGATCCTTTCAAACTCCATGTATGTTTAACCAAATTCTTTCCTTAAATTTCTAAACCTTTGTCTGTAGGCTTCAGGCACTAGCTCATATGCACCAAAGATGGATTTTTTCACCTCCTCATACGTCTCAGATACCTTCTCCGGTAGTGACGAAAACACTTCACTAGTTCTACCTGCCAGCTTTGTTTGAATCAGTAATACCACATGTCCTGTGGCCATTTCATTTGTTTAGCTACCTTCTCAAATGAAATGAAAAAAGCTTCCACTTCCTTCTCATTAAACGTTGGCAATGCTTGGACATATTTAAATAGATTCCCACCAAGCCTTCGACTATGACGCTCTTTCTCACTCTTCTCATCACTATCATCCAACTGTACGTTTCCCTTTACATCTGCCAATTTTAACTGACTGTCATGTTTCATGGCCATTTTCTGAAGTTCAAACTCTCCCTCTTTATCTTTTTCCCTGATCTGTATCTCCCTTTCTCTTTCTTTTTGTTCTGCTAGGGCTAATCTTTTTTTTCTCCTTTCTTCTCTCTCCTTTTCTTTTTCTTCTCTCTCTCTTTCGTACTCAAGCTGCTTTAATTCTTTCACATGTTCCATTTGTTTAATTTGCAACTGAATTTTTGCCATTTCCAATGAGTCAAACTGTATCTCAGGCAACTTTAAATGCTTAACCACCGACATAATTACCTCATCTTTTCGCATTTTCTCAGGTAATGTTAACTGCGATGTT
This sequence comes from Scyliorhinus canicula, assembly GCF_902713615.1. Taxonomy (NCBI): domain Eukaryota; kingdom Metazoa; phylum Chordata; class Chondrichthyes; order Carcharhiniformes; family Scyliorhinidae; genus Scyliorhinus; species Scyliorhinus canicula. The sequence goes on along the minus strand of NC_052150.1, from coordinate 10,566,964 downwards.
TTTGCCAAATCTAACAGTCTGCTTTCAGTCTCTGTCCGTAAGGTACTGCGTGTGACCGTCTCCACCCCCCAAAACTTCTGAGCCTCTGAAAGAGCCATTGTCCACAACACGCTCCCCACTTAAACTAAAATACCACACCTGAGAAGCAACCACAATATGCTCACCCCTCACTGTCTTTAAGTTCTCTAAGCCAATCCAATAGATATACTTTTATCCCCCTCGAGCCCCCAATTTGCTATGGTCCAGGGTTAAGAGAATCCCAAAGTGTATCATGGAGTTCACCTGACCCACAACTTTTAATAGATTGTGGTGTGGGGAGCACATGGCCCACTCTACAGGTGTGGTACAGCAGAAAATGGACCAGTGGTTTTTAAAACAAAACAATGTTTATTGTATGAACTCAAGTTAACCTTTTTAAAGCAAACAGTGAATATCTTAGCAACCATTAATTCAAATACCCCCCCCCCCCCCACACACAAAGAATACCACACTAAATAACCTGTATACTGTCCTTTTACCATCCAGAAGTCTTACCAAACCTCCAAACAGGAGCACATCAGGGTTTACATTCAATACTGAAAACATTTATACTTCTTCTGAATTCACCAAATGATTAAGAGATAGTCCTTCATGGCAGAGATCAACAGCAGTGCAGCTCACAGACACACCTAAGCTTTCTCAAACTGAAACTAAAAAAGCAGAAGTGGAGCTCAGCTCCACCCACACTCTGACATCACTCCAGTAACATGAGCAGCTCCATTTCTTAAAGGTACATTTCTTAAACATTCATTTCTTAAAGGGTACTCTCACATGACACACACACACCCTCTCATTCACACATACACACTCACACCCTCACACACACACATCCTCTCTGTTACACACAAACCCTCTCATTCACACAAGCCCTCTCACACACACGCACGCATGCTCTCACACACACATAGACTCTCATTCACACACACACACACCTACACCCTCACATTCACACCCACTCACACCCACAATCATTCCTACATCACTAGTCACACACACACACACACACCCTCTCATTCACAGACATGCACACACACACCCTCACACATACACTCACTCACAAACAGACCCACCCCCACAATCATTCCTACATCACTAGTCACACACACACATACACCCTCTCACACATTCATTGTCTATCACAATAACCACTAGTCAATCACTCACACAGACTGATAATCTGCTAACACAGGATAAGGTCTCCTCACTCAAAACGCAGTGACCCAAAAGAGTGGTAGCAATTACCATTCCTGATGGTGCGTCAGGACTGGGAAACTGAATCACTGACAGTTCTCGTTCTGACATCATGCCAAATCCAGTGAGCTTTCCACTTGTCCCAATGCCCTCACTCAGCCTACTTCTGATTGGCCCATTTTATATCTGAACAAAACCCTTTTTCTAAAGCCCTGAAGCAATGATCTGTTTCTGATCCGGTTCAGATCTAATGAACGGCCGGCGAGCTGAAACCTTTCCACAGACGCTGCCAGACCCTCTGAGCATCTCCAGCATTCCCTGTTTTCATTTCAGATTTCCAGCACCTGCAGTATTTTGCTTTTGTGTTGAACGTTATTCGTCCAGTTTTCCAATCCTGAAATTCTCAAGTGATTAGCCCAGAATCTGGCCAGCTGAAGCCAATTAAACCAAGGGAGTAATCTCCGTTAGTCAGTGCCTGCACATTCCCTGAGTATTAATAATCTGCATTGAATAGTATATGAGAATCAACGCTCCCCCTGGAGATTTGCTTGCCTGATACGAGAAATATGTAAGTGCATTTAAGTGCGTGGAATTCTAAACTGCTTATGGAGCCAACCGTTAATCAGATGTGGAGTCGGAGAGGGGACAGAATGTTCTCAGTATAACTCATTTGTTTTTTTCACCCCCTCAATAAACGAGTGTGCGCTCATTTCCAAACATTGCCATGTCTCAGCTGAGAGATCATCCGAAGTCTCGGGAATTATTGGATGCAATCTGTAATATTCCAGCAGGGGGGGTATGAAACCAGACCCATGCTCCCCTTCCATCCAGCAAAGGAATGCCTGGCTCCCTGCTTTACATCTCCCTGTAACATCACAGCAGAGATGGCCAACTCAATATGTAGGGTGCTGGCGGACACCCTGACACTTAGAGGCCTATTTGTCACATTAATGTGTCACTATCAAAATCTTTGGAGTTACAATTGACCTAAAATTGAATTGGACTAGCCATTTAAATACTGTGGCTACAAGAGCAGGTCAGAGGCTGGGAATCCTGTGGTGAGTAACCCACCGCCTGACTCCTCAATGCCTATCCATCATCTACAAGGCACAAGTCAGGAGTGTGATGGAACACACCCCACTTGCCTGGATGAGTGCAGCTCCAACAACACTCAAGAAGCTCGACACCATCCAGGACAAAGCAGCCCCGCTTGATTGGCACCCCACCCACAAACATTCACTCCCTCCGCCACCGACTCATAGTAGCAGCCATGTGTTCCATCTACAAGATGCACTGCAGGAACTCACTTTGACAGCACCTTGCAAACCCATCACTACTACCATCTAGAAGGACAAGGGCAGGAGATACATCGGAAACCACCAGCTGGAATTTCCCCTCCCAAGTCACTCACTATCCTGACTCGGAAATTTATCACCGTTCCTTCACTGTCGCTGGGTCACAATCCTGGAATTCCCTCCCTAACAGCACAGCCGGTGTACCTACACCACATGGATTGTAACGGTGAGATGCCTCACCACCACCTTCTCGAGGGCATTTAGGGATGGGATATAAATGCTGGCCCAGCCAGCGATACCCACATCAAATCAACTAATAAAAGCAAGTGTTCTACCCCCACCACATCACCCCGACACCTGCCAGATGTAAAACTATTACATGAACTTTACTCACATAGAAACAGGCTGTTCCGTCCATTTGGCCTGTGTTGGTATTCATCCTCTCTCAACTTAATTCATCCAGTATCATTAGTATAAACTCTATTCCTTCCTCATGAGCTTAAATAAGCTCCACATTTTAACCATCTACTTAGTGAAGTATTTTCTCCTGAATTCCTTATTACTGAAGAGCATCTTTTTTCTACTTACGGTCCCCAGCTTAGTTTCCCCACAATTGGAGACATCTTTTCTATAGTCAATCTATAGGCCTCAATGAGTTCACCACTTGGCCTTTCCTTTTCTCGGGAAAGGACACCGTATTATTACTACCCTTGTAAAATGGAGTATTAAAGCTACTACTCGGCTGAATTTTAGACTCCCCACCAATGATGAAGTTCCTTTGAGGCACTGGCTGTTTAACAGGGCATGGTTTTAGTCGCTTGCTCAACATTCATAAGCAGTGTCTGCCTGTCTAAACACTGGTTTACGTAAACTGTGAGTGATCAGGCGAGTGTGGAACATGTGACAAGATCACACTTTGGAAGCACTTGGAAGTTGCGAGAATATTTAGTAGAATAAATGATCGGTAAAATAAACAAATTAAAGAGGGGGTGACAGACCCTGGTGGGGGAACTGTAACAAAAATGTAATGTCAAAATTAATTAATTAAATCGCAATGTCATTACCGGGGGTGATGATGTACCCCAGCCACAGTGGCAGCCTGCGGTGCTCAACATGTTGAATCAATCAATGCCCTTCACCTGTATATCCTTAACCTTGATGATACAAGGTTATAGCATTGACATTCTCCTTCCTTGCGGGCGGCACAGTGGCGCAAAGGTTAGCCCTGCTGCCTCACGGCGCCGAGGACCCGGGTTCGATCCTGGCCCTGGATCACTGTCTGTGTGGAGTTTGCCACATTCTCCCCGTGTCTGCGTGGGTCTCACCTCTGTAACCTAAAGATGTGCAGGGTAGGTGGATTGGTCACGCTAAATTGCCTCTTAATTTGGGAAAAAAAGAATTGGGCACTTTAAATTTTAAACAAAAAAAAAACATTCTCCTTTGCCACTGCTGGGTGACGGGTACCAAATTTGCTCCTTTCCAATACCCACGCTGGTATTTGTAAATAGGCCTCCGCCCTCAATATCGGAAAGCACATTTAACTGTCCATTTCTATAAACTATCCATCCCTACAAACTGTGGGAGATTATGGGATTTACAGAAACTGAAAGAAAGGTGACGCAGACTTGTACCCTGATTACATTACAATAATTCATTTAAAAAAAAAATAATTTAGAGTAACCAATTATTTTTCTTTTCCAATGAAGGGGCAATTTAGCGTGGCCAATCCACCTAACCTGCACATCTTTGGGTTGTGGGGGCGAAACCCACGCAGACACAGGGAGAATGTGCAAACTCCACACGGACAGTGACCCAGGGTAAAGAACCCGGTTTCTCAGTGCCGCAGTCCCAGTGCTAACCATTGTGCCACATGCCGCCCCATTACAATAATTCATAATCACTCACCAGTATTCGGGATACTCACGTGGCGGCTGCGGACTCAGTCCATGGTCGCCCTGGTTGGGGGCGGGCCGATCGGAGGGCAGAGGGGGCCTTATACGCGGCCGGGCAATGTTTGGGCGGGCGGTCAGGGTGGGGCGCGCGGCCGATCGGGAGATCTATTTTCAGTGTCCAGCTCGGTGGTCTGAGTCCGCCATGGAGCACAGCGCGGACGCTGGAGGCAGCCGCCGTGCGCATGCGTGGCCTCCGACCCAGAAGCACGGGGGCCCGTATCTGCAGCTAAAGCTGCTAGATCTACACCAGGTCCCTGCTAGCCTCCTGCAGGGGTAGGAATATGTGGCCCTTTCACGCCGGTTTTTCAGGCGTGAAACTCCACAATTTTTACGCCAGCATGGGAACATAGTCCCAAAAACAGAGATTCCAGCCCTTGGGTTCTGTGAGAAGATCACCCTGGAGTCAGACATGATGAATGTGAAGAGTTCGGCTCCGACAGTTGCCAGGGTGAGGGGTTGGTGGCTATGGAACCCAGTTTGGGGAAGGGACTGAGGGCAATGGTTAAAGATGTGATATAAAAACAAGTTGTAGATTGTCAGTACATTAACACAAAGCTAAATCAATCAATATTGCTGTGTTTCCACATTACAACAGCAACTACAAATTGGGAAGTGCTTCATTGGCTGGAAAATATGTTGGGGTGTTTGGCAGACATGAAAGGCTCGCCGTCAGTACAATTCTTTCCTGTTTTGGAAGTCTTCATCCAAGACTATAAGAAATAGTAGGAATAGCCATTCAGCCCCTCGGGCCTGCTCCACCATTCAATAAGATCAAGGTTGATTTGATTGTTGCCTCAACTCTACCTGCCCGCCTCCCCATAATCTGCCTAACTCAGAGCTTTGAAATATATTCAATGACCCATCAAAGATATAAACCCGCTGAGAGAAGAAATTCCTCCTTCCCTCTGTCTTAAATGGCGACCCCTTATTCTGAAACTGCGTCTGCTAGTACTGGACAGGTCTGCTCTGCTGAAGTACATGTGTGTGCGTGTGCTTGAGATAGATAAACGGACAAGATATGGATTGAACCTTTGCACTGTTGTAAAATATATGCCATGACTCAAAGGGTTAAGGTGGAACCTACAGTTAATGTGAAGAGATCTGCAGGAAGCATTTTGCTCGATGTATTTTTGAAGCCTGATATTAATGTGGCCATTGAGAGCGTCGGGAGGTAAAGTGCAGTGAGCGGAATAGCATGAGATAATATGGAGTAAATGACAGACAATATCAAACAGTGGGATAATGTTGCAGAATGGCAAAGAGAGGCAAAATAATCCACAGGGCTTTGTTACAGCCTGCGGACTGTTAGCTACTGATATAAAATACATTGAGCTACAAGAGAAGAATTGTTTGTAATCCCTCGGTGTGGGGTTTTGATTATTCCCTTCTTTGGGTTCTCGGCACTTCAGAAAAGCTGGGAAGGAATTAAAGAGAGTGTAGAGAAGATTCACACAAGTGTTTCTGGGCTTGAAGAACTTCAGTTATGAGGATAGATTGGAGAAGCTCGGGCTTTTTTCCTTAAGAGAGGAGATTTGATAAGAGGTTTTCAAAATCGTGAGGGGTCTGGACAGGGTGGGTCGGGAGACAGAGCGGCCATTGGCGGTAGGATTGAGGCCCTGAGGAACCAGGGGCGGGATTCTCCGACCCCCCGCCGGGTTGGAGAATCGCCCGGGGCTGGCGTCAATCCCGCCCCCGCCGGGTCCCGGATTCTCCGCCACCCGAGATTCGGCGGGGGCGGGAATCGCGCTGCGCAGGTCAGCGGGACCCCGCGGCGATTCTCCGGCCCGCGATGGGCTGAAGTCCCGCCACTGTCAACCCTCTCCCGCCGGCGGGAATCAAAACGCCTACCTGACCGGCGGGATTGGCAGCGCGGGCGGGCGCCAGGGTCCTGGGGGGGGGGACGCGGGGCGATCTGACACCGGGGGGTGCCCCCACAGTGACCTGGCCCATGATCGGGGTCCACCGATTGGCGGGCGGGCCTGTGCCGTGGGGGCACTCTTTTTCTTCCACCTTTGCCATGGTCTTCACCATGGCAGAGGCGGAAGAGACCCCCTCCCCTGCACATGCGCCGGGATGACGTCAGCAGTCATTGACGCTTCAGCGCATGCGCGGACTTTGGCGTGGCGTCTAAGGCCGTTCACTCCAGCCGGCGGAGCGGGAACCACTCCGGCACGGGCCTAGCCCCTGAATATGAGGGCTTGGCCCCTAAAGTGGGGTGATATCCGCACCTTTGGGGCGGCCCGATGCCAGAGTGGTTCACGCAACTCCAACACGCCCCGTCGGGTAGGGGAGAATCCCGGCCCTGGTTAAAGGTGAATGGTGAAAGAGCTGTTCATGAGGAGAAACTTGACTTTGCACTGAGTTGGCAGGGCCTCGCTCAAACTGCTTGAGTGTGTGGCTGGGGCAGAATCAATCACAGCTTTCAAAAGGGGACTGGATAATTAAGTAAAGGGAAAATATTTGCAAGGTTGGGGAAAAGGCTGGAGAGTGGGACTAGCTGAGTTGCTCTTACAGGTTGCTGGCATGGGCCTGGCTGGCTGAATGGCCTCGCTCTGCTGTAACCATTCTGTGTGCAGGATTTCCCAGGCCCGCCTACGAACCGTCGGGAATGTCTGTTCCCGCTGAAAGGCAATGGACTTTTGGCCGGGCCAAATTTCCTGCAATGGGTCCCACTGTGACAGAGTTTTAAATTACAGCCCTGTGATTCTATGGTGTTTGCGTGTCCCAGACCAACTTGATTACAATATTATAATATTTCTGCTTTGTCGGATTCAGATAAAAGAGATCATCTATCTAGCTCTGCAAAACCTTTCCCATGTGTTGAGAATCTCCTGCTGCTTTCCATAGAACCCCTGCAGTGCAGAAGAAGGCCATTTGGCCCATTAATACTACACTGACCCTCTGAAAGAGCACCCGGCCTAAGCCAAATCCCCCTCCCTATCCCTGAAACCCCACCCAGGGGCAATCCACCTAACCTTCACATCTTTGGATTGTGGGAGGAACCCGGAGCGACCGGAGGAAACCCACGCAGACACGGGGGGAAACGTGCAGACTCCGCGCAGACAGTGACCCAAGGTTGGAATTGAACCTGGATCCCTGGCGCTGTGAGGCAACAGTGCTAACCACTGTGCCGTCCCTTTTCAATGGTGTGAAGAATTTAAGTGAAGATACTGCTTTGCTGTCTGATTGACAAACAGGAAAGATTGTTCATTGTGAAAAAAAATCTGGAATTACTCAGCAGGTCAGGCAGCTGCTGTGGTGGTGAGATAAACAGAGTTAATGTTTCAGACTGATGACCCGTCAGCAGAACCAAGAGGCCTGCTGAGCATTTCCAGCATTTTCTGATTTTTATCTCAGATTTGCAGCACCTGCAGTATTTTGCTTGCGTATTAATGCTCAATTCAATACTACATCTCTCCCAGGAATGCCCACCTTGAAGACGTTTTGCTCTTCACCAGTTCGGAAGAAAGGTCATCGATCTGAAATGTTGGTCAAATGGCAGGAATGAGGTTGAGCACGGTGCCAGTTAAATAGTGGAGAACCATTTTGGGCTGGCTCCCTGACACCATCCCGCTGGTGGGGCGCAAGACGGATCACCTGCCCGTCCCACGGGGACTGGTAGATGACACTTTGCCGCGGGCATCTTACCAACAGAGGTGGCGAAGCTGTGCCACACGGGGAGGGCACCAGATGAAGGGAGACAACCTTCGTACGTCCACCCAGGGGGGTCATTGGAACCAGAATGCCGATTCCCCGCTGGGTCACTGTCTGTGCGGAGTCTGCACGTCCTCCCCGTGTGTGCGTGGGTTTCCTCCGGGTGCTCCGGTTTCCTCCCACAGTCCAAAGATGTGCGGGTTAGGTGGATTGGCCATGTTAAATTGCCCGTAGTGTCCTAAAAAAAAGTAAGGTTAAGGGGGGGTTGTTGGGTTACGGGTATAGGGTGGATACGTGGGTTTGAGTAGGGTGATCATTGCTCGGCACAACATCGAGGGCCGAATGGCCTGTTCTGTGCTGTACTGTTCTATGTTCTATGTTCTAATGGCAGAGAATGGGAGCCACAAGGAGGGAAGGAGGACTCACTATCCTAACAATCCCTCCCGGGAGGAGGCAGGGCTTTCGCCTCCAACCTTCAGCCCCCTGAATCTTAATGTACTTGGAGGAGCCCCTGAGGTCTCCTGCCTGATTCAGCAGTCCCTCCTATCCCAGTGACACTGCTGAGGTTTCCCAGCTGCCAGGTCTCTGAGCTGGCAGTATCAGGGCAGCGAGCCTGTAGGTGGTCTGTTGAAGTGTCGTTTGCTGTAAAATTGCCACGGCCGGCCTTGCTGCCGCCAATTATGGGCTTGAGACCCACTTTTGACCTCGGGGTCCCAAAACCGATGGTGAATCCAGCCCATTATCTCCATTCCTCTCTCCACAGACCTCAGCTGCCAGACCTGCTGAGTTTTACCAGCATTTCATTTCAGATTTCCAGCATCCATTGTATTTTGCTCTTGCATTAAGGTCGCTAACTCACTAAAGTGAAGATGTGCTTGCTTGGTCCATCAACATGAAAACATCCGACAAATTCAGAAACAGGAGACGGTTGGTGCAAATGAAACCAGAAATATCTGCTGACTGGTCGTGTTCAACAAGCAACATCGACTGATTCAGAAAGATAACTTCCTTTCTTCAAGTTTAATGAAGTAGAAATGAGTAAATCAAAATCATGTAATATTGATAAAAAGTAATAAAGATCTATCAGGAAAAATGAGGCGAGGTAGTGTAAACGTCAGAGTGTAGGAAGAGAGATGCATACATGCTCATCCATACAAATCTTGTGAAGATGGCAAGACAGGTTGATAAAGTTGTTGAAAAGAATAAACATATGGGTCGCGATTCTCCGCTCCCCGCGCCGGGTGGGAGAATCGCGGGAGGGCACCCCGACAAGTTTCACGCCCCCCTGGCGCCCCCCGCGATTCTCCCCCCCCCCCCCGCTCGGAAGAATCGTCGCTTGCTGTTTTTCACGGCGAACGTCGATTCTCCGACCCGGATGGGCCGAGTGGCCTGCCGTTCGCGGCCATTTCACGACGGCGGCAACCACACCTGGTCGCTGCCGTCGTGAAACGGGAGTGAGAAGCCTGTTTGGGGCATGTAGGTGGCCTAGCAAGGAAAGAGCACCACGACTCTGCTCGGGAGGGGACAGGCCCGCGATCGGTGCCCACCGATTGTCGGGCCGGCGTCCAAATCGGACGCACTATTTCCCCTCCGCCGCCCCGCAAGATCAAGCTGCCACGTCTTGCGGGGCGGCTGAGGGGAAAGACGGCCACCGTGCATGCACGAGTTCGTACCGTCAGCGCATGACGTCAGCCGCGCATGCGCGGGTTGGAGCCGGCCAACCTACGCATGCGCGGCTGACATCATTAGGCGCGCCGGCCGCGTCATTCTTGGCGCATCGCCCCCGCAGCCGAGAGTTACGGAGCGCCGCTCCTAGCCCCGCCAGGAGGGGAGAATAGGGGGCGAGGAGCGGCCTCCAAGGCCGTCGTGAAACCCGGCCGAGTTCACGACGGCCCTCACGATTTTTCCCGGTAGCGGAGAATTCCGCCCATGGTATCCTGGGCTTTCTAAATGTAAGCAGAGGGCAAAAGTTTAACTCAGTCAAAATCCATTCATTCACCATCCTGACTTGGAGTTGTATCACATCCTGGAAGCCGCCTTCCTAACAGCACAGTGGGAGATCCAGGATTTTGACCCAGCGAAAGTGATAGACTGGGGATAGATTTTCAAGTCAGGATGGTGAGCGGCTTCGAGGGGAACCTCCAGGTGGTGGTGTTCCCTTGCATCTTCCGCCTTCGTCCTTCTACATTGGAGAGCTTGCGAATTTGGTAGGCGCTATCGAAGGAACCTTGGTGATATCCTACAGAACATCTTGTAGATGGTGCACACTGCTGCCACTCTGCGTTAGTGGTGGAGGGATTGAATGTTTAAACTGGTGGATGGAACGGTAATAAAGTGGCCTGCTTTGTCCTGGATTGTGTTGGGTTTGGATTGAACGTCTTGAGTGTTGTTGGAGTTGCACTCATCCAGGCACAGAACCAGGTTAGGAGCTGGAAGGGATGGGGGAGGTCAGTAACTTCAAATGTTTTCTGCTGATTTACAGCCGCAAATATTGACTTTACTCCTAAAATAAAACCACGAGAAAAAGGGGAAAAATGGGTCAGGGGGTTTTGGGGTTCAGTACAAAGTTCAAAAAAAATTATTTACCCCATCACCTGTTGCTACATGTAAGTAAAATTGAATGAGAAAGAAAGACCCACATTTACTCTATATACTTGTCTAAAGTCAAGTTTCCAAGACCAGATTTTTAGGTGCAACTCAGGGGGTCTTTTATATGAGGAATGCATTCAAGGGTAAGAAACCAACGCCAGGTCTGGGGAACTGCCAAGCTGCCAATATTGACACAGTTTCAGGGGTTGCTGGCCATGGTGCTGAACTTCCACACTTTCTACTTCTGATTGGTTAAATGGGCAAAGAATAATTCTTAAAAAGACTCATTGGATTGTGTTCACCAACCCCACTCCCAAAACATCAGTAATCACCAACCCCACTCCCAAAACATCTGTAATCACCAACCTCACTCCCAAAACATCTGTACTCACCAACCCCACTCCCAAAACATCTGCAATCACCAACCTCACTCCCAAAACAACAGTACTCACCAACCCCACTCCCAAAACAACTGTGTTCACCAATCCCACTCCAAAACATCTGTAATCACCAACCTCACTCCCAAAACAACTGTAATCACCAACCTCACTCCCAAAACAACAGTACTCACCAACCCCACTCCCAAAACAACTGTGTTCACCAATCCCACTCCCAAAACAACTGTGTTCACTAATCCCACTCCCAGAACAACTGTACTCACCAACCCCACTCCCAAAACGAGCAAAAGCTATGTGAAAAGTGATGGATATTTGATCAAATTATACACACGGTGTCTGAAAACTAAGGATTCAGGGGCCAAATGTTCTTGGTCGCTTCGTAATGAGATTGACTATAAATTGAGTATCTATGGTGCAGTGTACCTTCCACGATCTCCAGATCATGCTATCTCTAATGGAAGCCTTTGAAATGTGTGTTGATTGTTACAGTGAGGAAATGCAGCAAGCAATGTATGTCCAATCAGCTCCCACACACAGCAGTGCGGCAATGGGCAGATAATCTGGTTCAATGATATTGGTTGATGGATGAACATTGTTATCTTTTGATTTGAGTCTTCCAATGCTGTCCTATCCCTTCTCCCTACATAAAATTGAGCTCATCCAAAACTCAGCTGCTATGTCCCAACTCGCACTAAGCCTTGCTCACCCATCAGCCCCCTGACTTCAAATTTTAAAACCTCACCTTTTTTTGAAAGTCACTCCCTCGGCCCCACTCCTCTCTATCCCTGCACCCTCCACCAGCCCTCTGAGATTTGAGCACACCCCCATTTCTGTTCTCTTGTACATCCTTGATCTTAATTATTCCGTCATTGTCAGCCATGCCTCCAACTCCCTGCTCCTCTGGCATTCTCTCCCTAAATTTGTTTTATTACATTATCGGTGCTAAATAAATGCTAGTTGTTGTTGGCTCAGAGATGGGCATTGGTGGGAGGGTGGGCGTGCTTGTGTGGCAAGAATTATCCCGCTCTTCATTGACACGGTGCTTTGGGATCTTTAACACCCGCCTTAAATCTGGGATGAATGTAAGAAATTGATATAAATATTGTATTAAATGCACCTGGTGCAGCAACATTTTTAAAGCTTGGGTTAGGGTGTGTGTATATCTGCTGTAGTAATTATTTTTTAAATCCTGGTTTGAAAGACTGCCAGACTTTGTGGCTGCAAAAGGTGAAATTAAGATGTCGTAAAAGTCAGATCATCGTCTTTTTTCAAACCGTGTATACATTTACAAAGAAAGGCATAATGTGTTTTTGTTCTGATTTCTGGGGGTTCCCTGGAGAGTAGATAATTATAGACATTGGGCTGTATTTTCCGTCGGCGCGATCCTCCATTTCGCCCATGTGGGGTTGCCCACAATGGGAAACCCGATTGGCCGGCTGGCAGGACTGAGAATCCAGCCCATTGTGTTTAAACGTAAATATGTAGGTTATGGGATTTGAGTGGTTGGTGGGAGGAGCCAGGTCTGTAACAGGCAGAGTTCCTGCTTCGTTGAGTTTTGACTATGAGTTGAACAGCAGCCTCTGCAGAAGGTTGTCAGAGATTCAGCATTAATTTTACAGGGCCTCTCTTTCTCTCGCTCTCTCTCTCTCTCTTCAAGCAATCTTTCAAATCTTTCTATCCAAATCTTGCCAAGTAATCCTGTGTTTTGTAACTCTATAAGTTACTTTTGACCTGTGATGGGGTTTGCTTGATTGGAGATAAAGAGTGTATCAGTTAGAAGTTAAAGTATTTCCTTTTATGATTAAGCATTGTTTAACTGGTAATCGTAAGCTATATTTCTGTGATTTAAGGTAGTTTAATATTCTGTAAATGATAAGTTTTTTTTAATATACCATACCCCTATTTTTGTGTGGATTCACTCCTGAAACAAAGTTTCCCTTCCTCACAGTATTACAATTTTAGAAGACATGTTGGGGTTCCTGCCCGGTATCTTAGCAAATGTTGGGTTTTGGTCTGGGATCACAACAGGACGCAGACTCATTTTATCATCTGAACGGTCATCCTAGTTGGGTGTAATACTGTCTCAGTGCCACACTGGGGCGCCAGCCTTGGTTTCTAATCTCAGGCCACTGGGGTAGGATCCAAAACCATGACCCTCTACTCAGGGGCAGGATACCACCAACCGAGCCCTGGCTAACAACCTCAGTGCTAAATGCTGTTCAGCAAACATCTGCTATCAACTCTAGTTTCAGTCAGGGTCTCAATGAGAACGATGCCCCTCCCCCCCCCCCCCCCCGCCATTTAATTGCTTGAACAATTCAAGTTTTCAAGTTGCTAAACGTAAGAATAGAGGACTTAGGAACAGGAGTAGGTCACTTGATAAGATCCTGATTGATGGGGTTTTCTCTCAACTCCACTTTCCTATCTGTCCCCCATACATTTGCCTTGTCAATCGAAACTCTGTCCAACTCTGTTTTGAATATATTCAATGGCCGAGACCCAACTGTTCTGGATGGAAGAGAATTCCACAGACTAATGATTCTCTGAGAAAACTAAAATTCACGTCATCTCTATCTTAAATGGGAGACCTCTTGGGTGGAATTCTCTGGTCGCCGACGGCGAAATCGCATTTGCCGATGGGCCGGAGAATCCCCGTTTGCATTTAAATCGGGGGACAGCCCTGCTTTTGCGATGTTCCGCCCCCTCGAAAATACAAAGAGCACGCCGCACGCCATCAGGACGGCCTCGGGACGTCACCTGAGGCCCTCCCCCGATGCTCCGCCCCCCGATGGGCCGACGTCCCGACGGCGTGGAACGCTAATCCTCTTTTATTTTCGTGAACCCGGCGTGGCGGCTGTGGACTGAGTCCAGCATCGCCACAGTCGGGGGGGGGGGGGGGGGGGGGGGGGGGGGGGAGCTGTTCCATGGGAAGGGGGGGGGGGCTTTGGCGGGGGCTGGGGGCACTGGTGGGGGGTGGTCCGGGGTGGCGAGAGGGTTACTGAGGGACAGTATGTGGCAGGCCGGGTTCGCACGCGGCTGGCACCGTGCTGCACGGCGCGACTGCTCGCATGGGCGGTAATTTTCCAGCCATATCCGCAGGTAAAGCCGGGGGCTTTATGCTGCGTGGATTCCTCCACCCCCCCCCCCCCCCCATCAGACGGAGGATCGGTCCAGCTTTTGCGCCATTCTTTCGGGTGTAAAACGCCACTGTGCCCACGCCGGCATCAGCACTTAGTCTGCAAATCAGGGAATCCAGCCCCTTATTTTTAAACAATGCCCCCTGGCTTTAGACTCTCCCCCATGTGAGGACATCCTCCCAGTATCCACTCACACTATCAAGACCCCTCAGGATCTTACATCTTCGGTAAGATCGCCGTTCATTCTTCTAAACTCTCAACATTGCTGCGACCGTGGTCGCCGGGGGCGCTATTTTCAAAAACCATTCGGTGGGCAAACTTTCTGCTTTGGTTCACAGTGTTGATTTTCCTTTTGAATTAAAAGTGTACAACAATCTGCTGAAGGGAAATTCATTGTTCTGTCACTCCAATTCCTTTCTGCAATGTCTTCACACGAGATTTTCCCCACCTCCGTGTCTCTCTGGTGCAAGAAGAAAAAAAATCTTATTGCCATTTACTGAGTAAATCTAGTACTCAGCTGACCCAGTTCGGCTTTAGAGTCAGACACGTCCATTCATCTTTAAATGGACACATCGATGTTTTATTCATGTCTAACCAATTTTCAATTTCATCCATTAAAGAATGATTCTGGACTGAATGGGATTCATCATTTGTTTCAAAAGCATTGCCCAGGGCGGCACGGTGGCGCAGTGGGTTAGCACTGCGCCAAGGACCCGGGTTCGATCCCGGCCCTGGGTCACTGTCCGTGTGGAGTTAGCACATTCTCCCCGTGTCTGCATGGGTCTCACCCCCACAACCCGAAGATGTTGCAGGGTAGGTGGATTGGCCACGCCAAATTGCCCCTTAATTGGAAAGATTTTGATAAAAGCGTTGCCTGTGTGTGAACGCGCTCCTATGATCTGTTCTTCTCTTCCAGTTGATAGTGTGGGACTGGGACTCCAATGGCAAGCACGACTTTATCGGAGAATTTATGTCAAACTTTGTAGAAATGCGTGGGGCAATGGATGGCAGACAGGTAGGGAAAGCGCTTTTTAACATTTGAACCTTTTGTGTACCTTTCACACAAATTCATGTAACCCATGTTGCTCTTGTGCACAACCTCTCTCGTTGCAGGTTCAGTGGGAATGCATCAACCAGAAGTACAAAACAAAGAAGAAAAGTTACAAGAACTCTGGCATTGTCATTCTCAACCTTTGTAAAGTGAGGCTCTTCTTTTTCTCCTCCGATTGCCCGTAGATACAAGCAGTTAGGAAAATCTGAAACCTTGCAAACACAACATGGGGCACGATTCTCCGCTCCCCGCGCCGCGTGGCAGAATCGCGGGAGGGCCCCCTGACTAATTTCATGACCCCCTGGCGCCCCCCGCGATTCTCCCAACCCCCGCTCGGAAGAATCAACGCTCGCCGTTTTTCACGCCGACCGGCAATTCTCCCACCCGGATGGGCCGAGCGGCCTGCCGTTCGCGACCGTTTCACGACGACGGCAACCACACCTGGTCGCTGTCGTCGTGAAATCGCCGTGAGATGCCTGTTTGGGGTTTGTAGGGGGCCTGGTGGGGAATGAGCACCGCGACTGTGCTCGGGAGGGGACAGGCCCGCGATCGGTGCCCACCGATCGTCGGGCCGACGTCTCAATCGGACGCACTATTTCCCCTCCGCCGCCGCCCCGCAAGATCAAGCCGCCACGTCTTGCGGGGCGGCTGAGGGGAAAGACAGCCACAGCGCATGCGCGGGTTCAAGCTGTCAGCCGTCGTCACGTCAGCCGCGCATGCGCGGGTTGGAGCCGGGCAACCTGCGCATACGCGGCTGACGTCACATAGGCGCCGCCGTCGCGTCACTCTCGGCGCGCCGCCCGGCGGCCGAGAGTTACGGAGCGTTGCTCCTAGCCCTGCCGGGAGGGGAGAATAGGGGGCGAGGAGCGGCCTCCGAGGCCGTCGTGAAACTCGGCCGAGTACACGACGGCCCTCCCGATTTTTCCCGGGAGCGGAGAATCGCTCCCATGGTGTTTCGGGCAGCAAGGTGGCACAGTGGTTAGCACTGCTGCCTCACAGGGGCTCCGTGGTTATGGGGAGAAGGCAGGAGAATGGGGATGAGAAAATATCAGCCATGGTTGAATGGCGGAGCAGACTCGATGGGCCGAGTGGCTTAATTCGGCTTCTATGTCTTATGGTTTTATGGTTATGGTCTACGGCGCCAAGGATCTGGGTTCGATTCTGGCCTTGGCTGATTGTCCATGTGGAGTTTGCACGTTCTCCCTGTGTCTGCATGGGTTTCCTCCGGTTCCACCCACAGTCCAAAGATGTGTATGTTAGGTTGGGTTACGGGATTATGGGGATAGAGTGGGGGAGTGGTCGTTAGGCAGGGCACTCTTTCAAAGGGTCGGTGCTAGACTCGATGGACTGAATGGCCTCCTTCTGCACTGTAGGGATCCTGTGGTGGATCCCATATTTTTGGGGTGGTTGTTTACCCGGGCGGGCAAGTCCGATAGTAAGGGTCATAGTCGGGAACACAGATGGCCATTTGCGACGGGGATGAGGTGAAATTTCTTCTCTCAGGTGGTTGTGAAGTTCTGGAATTTTCGACACAGAAAGCTGTGGAGGCTCAATTGTTAAGTCCATTCCACACTGAGATTGATAGATTTTTGGATGCTTAGGTAATCAAAGGATATCAAGAATGTGCAGCTGCAATTGGATATCAACCATGATCATGGTGAAGCAGGCTTGAGGGGCTGAATGGCCTACTCTTATAGAATCAGAACCATAAAATCATAGAAGCCCCACAGTGCAGACGGAGGCCATTTGGCCCATTGGGTCTGCACCAACCCTTCGAATGAGCATTCTATCCATGTCCACTCCCTCCTATCCCCATAACCCCTTAACCCAAAATGCACTTCTCTGGACACTAAGAGGCAATTCATTACGGCCAACCCACCTAAGCTGTACATCTTCCACCCGAAAAACAAACACACCTGGGGGGGGAATTCTCCGCAATGCCCAACGCTGTCATGAAACCCGGAGTGTGATGTCGGAGGCCGCTCCTCGCTCCCTATTCCCTATTCCCCCCCCCCCCCCCCCCCCCGGGGGGGCTAGGAGTGGCGTTCCGTAAATCTCGGCTGCTGGGCCTTGACGCTGGCATCAAGGCGGCGCGCCGAGAATGACGCGGCCGGCGGCGCCTAATGACGTCAGCCGCGCATGCGCAGGTGGGCCAGCTCCAACCCGTGCATGCGCGGTTGCCGTCTTCCCCTCCGCTGCCCCGCAAGACGTGGTGGCTTGATCTTGAGGGGCGAAGGAGGGGAAGAGTGCGTCTTTTGGAGACGCCGGCCCGACGATCGGTGGGCACCGATCGCGGGCCAGTCCCCTCCCGAGCACGGCCGTGGTGCTCGCTCCCCTCTCCGCGCCCCACAAGCCACAAATTCACCTTTGGCCCCAATGTCACGCCGGCAGCGACCAGATGTGGTTGCCACCGGCGTGAACCGGTTGGGAACGGCAGGCCGCGCAGCCCATCCGGTGCCGGAGAATCGCGGGTCGCAGTGAAAAACGGCGACCCGCGATTCTCCAAGCAGCGTGTCGCAAAACGCGACACGCCATTTTGGGGGGTGGGAGAATCGCGGGGGGTGCCAGAGCGGCCCTCCCCCGATTCTCCCACCCGGCCTGGGCAGCGGAGCCACACTGGTGTGGGGGGGCTCTCTTATTGTTGATGTTTTGCAAAAAGTGATGCTGGCCAAGCAGAACCTCAAACTTGTGCTTTGTTTTCACCGCCCTCCCCTCACTCCCAACAACATGACAAACCTCAGGGATACAAAAGTACATTTTGTGGTCGTGCAAACATTTCATTCCGTTAAATTAAAGGGAGTGGGCAGATTTCTCTGTGCAACTGGTACTGAAGCATTGCTCGTGGAATGGAGTCACGTTTGAATTGGTGATGATTGCTGTGACCTCCCAGGTAGCAACAAGAGGAGGACATTCAGCCCCTCCAACCTGTTCTGACATTCAGTTAGATCAAGGCTGATGTCTACCTCCACTCTAGTGACCTGAAATCAGGTGGAAAATCCCCACCCAACGTTTCAGGCTGATGGTCTTTCATCAGAACCCAACTACCTGATGTACGCGGAAACGTTTCTTCCACATTTCCCTCCCAAATAGCTGAGCTCCAGTTTGAAGATTGTGCCCCTGCATCCCTAATTCTCCCAGCAGTGAAACTAGTTTCTCTGCATCGACCCAAGAAAATCCTCCCCACGTTTTAAACCCCTTTTGACCAGAACAGCTCTCGAACCCCTATAGTCAAAGGAAAACAAGTCACGTTTGTGTCAACCAGTAAATCTCATTTCTGAGTTTATTGGTTTAGTAAACATTTGTTTTCAAATAAATAAAATGCAGTTGTTTTTTTGCAATACCGCGATTGTTGCTGACTCTGCAAACAATTACATTAATGCATGGTGTTATGGGCCAGGGTTTAGAGAACCCCAAAGTGTATCATGGAGCTCACCTGACCCACAACTTTTAATAGATTGTGGTATGGGGAGCACACGGACCACTCTACAGGTGTGGTAGAGCAGAAATGGAAAAGTATTTTTTAAAACAAAACAATGTTTATTCTATTAACTCAAGTTAACCTTTTTAAAACATACAGTGAACATCTTAGCAACCATCAATTCAACTACAATCCCCAAAGAGTACAACACTAAGTAATACTTAACTTCTCAAACAACATCCAGAAGACAAAATAAACACCTTTTCACAGAAGCACATCAGGTTTACATTCACTACTGAAACCATTTATAATTATGAATTCACCAAATGATCAAGAGATAGTCTTTTCATGGCAGAGAGATCAACAGTACACCTGCTTTGTCTGGCTTCAGCTCCAACACTGAAAACTAAACTAAAACACACCCTGCAGCAAACAGCCTAAAACGAAAGTAAAAAGCTGACAGACAGCCCAGCTCCACCCACACTCTGACATCACTGATAAACACCCATTTCTTAACAGTACTCTCACATGACAATGAAAAGAGGTTGGGAATTATGCAGCAGCACAGAGCAGTGTTTGAAAGCGTTGAATGTAATGGATAAAGCATTGCGCGTTAGGAGTAAACTTACACGACCAAGCTTCCCTTCCTGTTGGAGATGCTGCCATTCAGTTGAGTCCCTTCAAATGGACATCAAACACACCATGGCATTGTTTTGAAGAATAGGGGATTTACCCCTAGTGTCCTGGCTAATCTCAGCATGGCTATCACACATTATTTTGATATATCACTTTGCTCCTTGTGGGAGTTTTTAATTGATGGCTGTGCCTCTCCTGTGTCACAGTTCAAAAGTATTACAACAATTGATAGGTTATTCATTGGTTGCAAAGGACTTTGGGGGCATCCTGAGGTTGTGAAGGGCGCTAGTTAAATGCAGGTCTTCCTTTGTGAAGGAAATACGCTTTTCCTTTATCAAAAAAAATACGTTGTCGACAAACAAAATGTTATATTTCACCGCCTGTCCCCCGTGTAAAGCAGAGAACTTGGGCAAAGGAGTCCTCTCACAGAATGACTTGCAGTGTTGAACAGGTAAACGCTGGTTGAACTGTGATGGGTAAGAATAGAATAATAACATAATACCGTGGGGCGGCACAATGACACTGCCAGGGAACCAGGTTCGATTCCAGCCTCGGGTGACTGGCAGTGCAGAGTTTGCACGTTCTCCCTATGTCTGCGTGGGTTTCCTCCGGGTGCTCCGGTTTCCTCCCACAGTCCAAAGATGTGCAGGTTAGGTGGGTTGGCCATGCTAAATTGCCCTTAGTGTCTGAAATGTTTGATGAGGTTACGGGTTTTCAGGGGAGTGGATCTAGACAGGGTTCTCCTTAGAGGGTTGTGTAGACTCAATGGGCAAAATGGCCTCCTTCTTCACTGTTCTATTCTACGATAGCAACACCAGGCGTAGGCCATTCGGCCCCCTCGAGACTGCACCCTGGTGGTTGATCTGATTGTGGCTTAAACTCCACTTTCCTGCCTTCCCCCACCACACCTCTATTACGCTTGACTCCTTTGTTAATCAAAGGATATGCTGGCCTTGGAAAGGATGCAGAGGAGGTTCACAAGAATGATCCCTGGAATGAAGAGCTTGTCATATGAGGAGCGGTTGAGGACTCTGGGTCTGTACTCGTTGGAGTTTAGGATGAAGGGGGATCTTATTGAAACTTACAGGATATTGAGAGGCCTGGATAGGGTGGACGTGGAGTGGATGTTTCCACTTGTAGGAAAAACTAGAACCAGAGGACACCATCTCAGACTAAAGGGACGATCCTTTAAAACAGAGATGAGGAGGAATTTCTTCAGCCAGAGGGTGGTGAATCTGTGGAACTCTTTGCCGCAGAAGGCTGTGGAGGCCAAATCACCGAGTGTCTTTAAGACAGAGATAGATAGGTTTTTGATTAATATGGGGTTATGGGGCGAAGGCAGGAGATTGGACATGAGAAAACTATCAGCTTTAATTGAATGGCGAAGCAGACATGATGGGCAGAGTGGCCTAATTCTGCTCCTATATCTCATGGTCTTATAATTATTTCGCAGTTTGAACATTGTCAGGATATAGGAGGCCTAGTAGGCGGTGGCCCTACCATTGGACCAGAACCTCTAGGTTCAAGTTCAACGGCAGGACTTATTGACTATGGAATGAGGTTCATAATGCGGTTCAACAGGAGAATAATCAGCTCGGGAATCTTTCCGTTACCTCCCTCCATCTCCACACCAAACAAAGGGTGAAAAAGAGTGTGGGTGTGCAGATCTGCAGGCACACTTAAAGAAAACATTGTCAGATCTGACAGGAAGCCATCAAATTTAGCCCAGTACATTGCAAAGAGCACAAGTGGTCTCACAGCAAGACTAAAATATTCCACTTGGCTGCTGCGATCTTCAGAAGCTTCTCGTCTTTCACTTTCGCAGTTTACGGCGGCATCGGGAAATTTCGTTTTACAAAACCATCCTGTTGTCCTTCGGTCTATTGCCCTCCACGCAATCAGGACGTGATTCACAACTTTCCGCCTAATTGTTATTCGCTGTGAAGCGACAATGAGGAATCTGTCCTTGGACTTTTACTTCCTTTGTTCACTATGTGCGTTTAGCAAATCGTTATTCATACAATAAGAAATGAGCTGCTGGCCTCTGGGCTTCTACCCAGCTGACAATACCGTGGCAGCTGACAGCCATGCATTTTGAAATGTTTTAACACAGCAGTGGTTGTCATTAAATGCCGCCTGGACGCAGGCTGTGATTGACCTGTTGAACACAACCCATGTTCTCTCTGACCTGCAGATCCACAAGATGCACTCCTTCCTCGATTACATCATGGGCGGATGTCAGATTCAGTTTACAGTAAGTGACTCTTCATTACAGATTTTAATCCAAATTAAAATCCAGCCCTCGCCTGCTTGCTGTAATTCTCTGAAAGCTATTACCGAGGATGAATATTCGAGTGATACATATTTGAGGAAAAAAATTGGCTGGACAGAGGGCATTGTATAATCAAGTGGCTTTCGTCAGTCTTTGGCATTGAGCGATCCACCTGTTTGAGGCTGTCTTGAATGATCAGTCCTGCCCATTCAACTAAATACAAATAAGAGAGTTCATTAGTCTTTGTAATTCTCTCTGCCAGTGAGCCCTGCAGACTGTCTCACTAAATATATTCAAGGTGGAGTTAGAAAGATTTTTGATTGACAAGGGAGTTATGGGGAGGCAGACAGGAAAATAGAGTTAAGGCTACATCAGATCAGCCACGATCTTATTGGCTGGAGGTACAGGCTCGAGGGACTGAATGGCTACACCCTTGGTTCTTCTGGCCTTAGTTGAGCACACGAGGAGCTAGAAAAGTAAAACTGCACTGATCAGGTCCCCTCTGGGAGAAGGCTGACAGGAGGAGGTGTTTGGCAAGGTGAAGTATCTTTTTTCATCTGACAGTAAAATGCCTTGACCAGCACCCAGCTGAGAGACAGAAGAGTTCATTTGAACTGGGGCGACATGGGTGTTGAGACTGGGGGCAAGACAATGTTGGTGGATATTTTAAATCCCAAGATCTCTTTAGTGTTCAATTTAATGGTTGTGTCTTCCAACCACTTGCCTGCAGATTTGGACTTCCCACCCTTGTGACCCTTATGGACAGCACGGTGCCACAGTGGTTAGCACTGCTGCCTCACAGCGGCAGCGACCCAGGTTCAATTCTGGTTCGGGTGACTGTGTGGGATTTGCACATCCTCCCCGTGTCTGCTTGGGTTTTCTCCGGGTGCTCCGGTTTCCTCCCACAGTTCAAAGATTGCAGGTTAGGTGGATTCGCTGTGCTAAACTACCCCTTAATGTCCAAAGGTGTGGTGGTTAGGTGAATTGGCCATGATAAATTGTCCCTTAGTGTCCAAAGATTAGGTCGGGTTACTGGAATAGGACAGGGGTGATGTGTTGGCCAGGCTGGGTCGATGTGGACTGCACTGGATGCAGTGTAGCGAGAGACAGACCTTCCACACTTGATGAGATGCAACACGATTTTATTTAACGTCTTAACTATTATACATGTTCAACTTTGGGTTGACACTATGCTGACTTGACTGGAGACCTGAGGCTAACCTGACCAGACTTACTAGCTAGCGCATGGTGTCTGCACTGACTAGCTCACGAGCTCTGACTGTCTCAGAGGCTGGATCCCAAGAGAGCGGGGAAACCCGCTCTGGGTTTATAGTGGTCGTGGCCTGTCTGGTGATTGGCTGCTGTGTTCTGTGTGCTCACTGGTCATCCTGTGTGTCAATCACTGCCTGTCTGCACTCCATTATACACATAGATGTATGTTATGACAAGGGGGATTGGGCCTAGGTAGGGTGCTCTTTCAGAGGGTTGGCCCAGACTCGATGGGCAGAATGATCTCCTCCAGCATTGTCAGGATTCTATCAACTGACAACACGATTCCCCATTCGTCTTCAAGCCTGGTCACATTCTTTCCTTGCAGCCTTTGTTTGGCTCTTTGGGAGAACTCTTGGGCAGTCCTCTCCGTAAACCTGATCTCACCCAAAGCTGTGCTGCTGATGTTCCTACTCACAGCAAGTCCCGTTCCCCTGTCACACCTGTGCTCTCTGACTCACAGTGGCACACAACCGAGAATTTTAAATGTCTCATTCTCAATTTTTTTTAAAAATCCCTTCATGGCCTCACCTCTTCCGATCTCTGCCAACCCCCCCGGCTCCATGATCCTCCCAACATGCCTGTGCTCCTCTTTAAGACAGGGATGAGGAGGCCCCAGAACGCAAAGGGAAGCTAACGTTGAGGGCGCTCCGTGTCCTGTGAGAGATCAGCCACCCAGTGAAGATTGGACTGTACAATGGGACACCGACCTGAGACCAATAGATCAGGAAATGAAAGTATTGGGAGTTTGGTACAGCTGTTGTTTTGTGGTCAAATCAGAAAGAAAAAATGTCTTCCGACACAACATTGTGCGATGCTATCAGGTGTGAAGGCATTGGAGAGTGCGCAGAGAAGATTAACAGGAATGGTTCTTCAGTTGAGAGGATAGAATGGCCAAACTGAGACGGTTCTCATCAGAGAAGAGAGGATTAAGAGATTTGATTGAGGTGTACTAAATCGAAAGGGGTCTGGACAGAATAGATAGATAGAAACACATTCCACTGGCATAAAGGTGGATTAACAGAAGATGCCGATTTAAGGTGATTGGGAAAAAAGAGTCAACGGTATCATGAGCAGAGATATTTTACACCGTGAGTGGTTAGGATCTGGAAAGAACTGCCTGAGAGTGTGGTGGTGGTGGCAGAGTCCATTTCAAAAGAGAATCTGCAGAGTAAATATTTGAAGGGTCATGTGGCTGGGGTGGGAGGGCTTGGCAGGGTGTGATGGGCGGGGGGGTAAACTTTGTGAGTTGTTGTTGCAGACAGCATGCACAAACATGACGGGCTGAGTGGCCTTCTTCTGACCTGTAACCATTCTGATTCCAACCCTGTTATTCATGGCACCCACATACTTTTATGTAATTAAACATAGACATCATAGACATATACGCATGTCCGCACACACACACACTCACAAACAGGTATATAGGCACTTGGGGTGTGCACACATACACACACATATGTGCACACACACATACGCATACAAACATGTACACACAAAGGCACTCATATATATACACACAAACATTAATTCATTAATTAATAATCTTTATTGTCACAAGTAGGCTTACATTAACACTGCAGTGAAGTTACTGTGCAAAGCCCCTAGTCGCCACATTCCGGCACCTGTTCAGGTACACAGAGGGAGAATTCAGAATGTCCAAATTACCAAACAGCACGTCTTTCGGGACTTGTGGGAGGAAACCGGAGCACCCAGAGGAAACCCACGCAGACATGGGGAGAACATGCAGACCCCGCACAGACAGTGATCCAAGCCGGGAATCGAACCTGGGACCCTGGAGCTGTGAGGCAACAGTGCTAACCACTGTGCTACTCTGCTGCCCATATACACAAACATATACACATATACATAAACACACATATATACACAAACACACATATATACACACACACACATATATACACAAACACACATACACACACACACACATATATACACAAACACACATATATACACACACACACATATATACACAAACACACATATACACACACACACACATATATACACACACACACATATATATACACACACACATATATACACAAACACACATATACACACACACACATATATACACAAACACACATATACACACACACACACATATATATACACACACACACATATATATACACACACACATATATACACAAACACACATATATATACACACACACATATATACACAAACACACATATATACACACACACACATATATACACAAACACACATATACACACACACACACATATATATACACACACACACATATATATACACACACACATATATACACAAACACACATATATATACACACACACATATATACACAAACACACATATATATACACACACACATATATATACTATTCCAGTGGTATACGCTATGCAGGGCATTGGAACCATTTATGAATTGTGCACCAAAAATCCAAAGGGAAGTTATTGACTTTGAGTGTTAATGTTGAGATATTAACTGATTCAAAATTACTTTATCACACAATTTGACTTTAATTTGCACCAATGAAAGCTAGTCAAAGGAAAATATATTTTATTGAATTGTGCAATTAGCCTCAGTACTGTGAGATGAAACTAGGTGACTTTTAACCCTCCCTTGCTGTCGATGTTTCTTTTATTTATATATGGTGTTGTATATTCACTGATTTATTGTACACCAGCTGATTACACCAGCTTCTAAGTGTGCAGCAGGTTTATTTACAGTGCTTTAAAATATCTCTGCAATCCCAAAATGTCTGCACCAATGTTTAAAGCTCAGTTTCTATGGGTGTGATTCCCAGAGAATCCCACCCAGGGTCAATTCAAGTCTCCATTGTCCGTGTCTCGCCCGTGGCATTGGCGCAGCAGGCAGGGCAGAAGAATCCAGTCTGATGTCTTTCTGTGCCTGCTTACTTTAGCTCTGAGTCAACACCCAGGCCTAACCAAGCAAGCACAGTGAGCAAAGATCAGTTACCAGACTAACACAATCGAACACGGCACAATTGAACACAACACCTGGGATGTTTGCGTTGCTGACGAGGCCGTCAATTATTGTCCATCCCTAAAGTCGTTACCGAGGCCATTTCAGAGTAAACCAGATTGCTAGAGTTACCTGTCAGCCCCACCATCTAAGGGAAGCAGATTTCCTTCACTGAAGGGCTGTAGTGAACCAGATGGGTTTTTACATCAATCCTGTAGTTTCCTGATCATTATTAGTGAGACCAACTAATTCCAGATTTTGAATTAATTAAATTCACTCAGCAGATCTGGTGGGATTGGAATTCATGTTTCCAGAGTATAATCCAGGCCTCTGCATTACTAGTCCAGTAAGGTTACCACTCTGCCACCCTCCCCTCATCAGCACTTGTGAATTCTGGCAGTAACCCGGTTTCCCAATCCACAATATCGTCAAGAACAACATCTCCTCCAGTGGCTATGCGGCATCTCAGCAATGCTCACATCACTTCTGCACAAACACGTCAGTGCCCTATTGGGTAATCTGTGGTCCCTCACATCAACAAGGAATTAGATCATGATAACAGCACAGGCCAATTGACTGTGGGGCAGCACGGTGGCACAGAGGTTATCACCGTTGCTTCACAGCTCCAGGGTCGCAGGTTCGAATCCCGACTT
This sequence comes from Scyliorhinus canicula, assembly GCF_902713615.1. NCBI lineage: Eukaryota > Metazoa > Chordata > Chondrichthyes > Carcharhiniformes > Scyliorhinidae > Scyliorhinus > Scyliorhinus canicula. The sequence goes on along the minus strand of NC_052150.1, from coordinate 10,540,410 downwards.
GGGTCACTGTCTGTGCGGAGTCTGCACGTTCTCCCCGTGTCTGCGTGGGTTTCCTCCGAGTGCTCCGGTTTCCTCCCACAGTCCATAGATGTGCAGGTTAGGTGGATTGGCCATTGCTAAATTGCCCTTAGTATCCAAAAATGGTTTGGTGGGGTTACAGGCATGGGGTGGACGTGTGGGGATAGAGTGGAGGTAGGGACTTATCTAGGGTGCTCTTTCCAAGTGCCGGTGCAGACTCGATAAGCTTAATGGCCTCCTTCTGTACTGTAAATTCTATGATCTGTGACCCAGTTGTCCTACGCTGGTGTTTGCTGGAACTGGAGTTCATTCTCCTCCCACCCATCACCGTCTCAGTATGTCATTTCATCCCTCATTCCCTATCCAGCTTCCCCTTCAATGTATCTATAACCACTCAACTGCTCCCCGTGGTCGCAGGGCCCTCATTCTCACCACTTTGGATAAAGAGGTTTCTCCTGAACCCCACGTTCGGGTCTATCAATGTCACTTCAAAAAAGGCTAGTTACGGCCATGTGTGTCTGTGTGCGTTTGCTCAACAGGTCGCGATAGATTTCACAGCTTCCAACGGCGATCCAAGAAACAGCTGCTCCCTCCACTATATCCACCCGTACCAACCCAATGAATACCTGAAAGCACTGGTAGCTGTTGGCGAGATTTGCCAGGACTATGACAGGTAAGGCCAACACGGGCACAGCTGGTTGGTGTCAGTTAGAACCGTCGGGGACAGCTATTTTAATAACAGATGTCAGAGTGAGGCAGACTTGCATTCACTGCCCAGCCGCACCCACGGGGCATTAAACTGGAACCTTGCTTAAAATCTGTCACCTCTGCCAGGGAAAGTAGGCCGTACTTTGTGCAAAGAGGTGCTGATTCAGTGAAAAAACGTTTGGCGAATCTTTCTCCTGGAGTGGCATTCTGGTCCGACGATCAGATGCCGCGACTGTCAACAAATGACAGCGGTTCTGTCGCCAGCATTTTCGTACTGACGTAGCAGCGCAAATCTCATACGTAAAATGAAGCCGGCCTTTTGCGCACGACTGAGGCATTCGCTGCTTTGCAGCCTTCAAACAGCGCAACGCAGCGTAGGAATTCAAATCTGAATCTAAAATTTAGAAAATTCGCCGCGTCTTATTCCTGAGAGATAGTGGGCAAGATTTTCCGGTCCGCCAGCCACGTTTTCCGCCACCCCCACCGGCAGTGGGGATTCTCCGCTCCCGCAGCCAGCCAATGGGGTTTCCCATTGTGTCCGCCTCACAGCGTCGGGAAACCCGCGGGTGTGGGTTCGCTGCCAGCGGACCACAGGATCCCGCCGATAGAGAATTCCACTGAGCATCTCTTTCAATTCCAAATCTGATGGGTGTGTATGGGGACGCGGGAGGGGTTGTTGCAGTAAGTTTCAAAGTTTCATTGAAAAAAACAGACATTTTGTCGAAACTTTCCTTCTCGCATTCATCAGGTCAATCACAAGGACACCAATGTCAGGGGAAACAATGTTGCACTGTGTGGAATGGAGTTGTGGATTCATCTGACATTGGTATCCTTTTGATTGACCTGATGAGTGCAAGAAGAAAAGCTTCAACAGGATGTTCTTTTTCAGCAATGCTCGAGTCCTGTATGACCATGAGTTTTGTTATATGAACTACACGGAAAAAACTTCTTTCCCTTCACTTACTTGACCCTGATGGCCCAAAATATAAAATCCTGCCCATGGTTTCTGTATACAACGTCAGCCCCTGAAGTATATTCTATTGATATAGTGTTTTGTTTTTGTCTTGAACATGAGGACAAGTTCATTTGGCACATTTTTTTGGTGCTGAAATGTGGAGTGATGTGCGTGACCGATGTGCCATCAGTGCTTTTAGTGACCATTATATCTTAAAGCACTAATGCTATTTTTAAAAAAAGACTTAGTCACAGGAAGCACAATAGGAAGTGTGCTGTTTAATGTGAAGTGATTTCACATTCTTTACTTCCCACAAAATAAATAATTTCACGTGTGTATTTAACTTTCAAAAGACCTCACCGGGAGTCTGTACTTTTGCTTTGATGATTAATATTGCTTTTGTATCATTTCAGTGACAAAATGTTCCCCGCCTTTGGATTTGGAGCCAGAATACCGCCTGATTCGAAAGTGAGCGTCACCAGGAATCGGCGCCGTGGTTGTTTATGTTTCTTTACCATTTCCGACCATAAACCATCCCGTCGTTACTGTCTGTTGACCTGTGCACGTGATGAATGTGGCAGGATAATGTGAAAAGGGGCTCTCGCCTCTTCACACTTTCCACCCAGGATATCTGCCCTGTTTATATGGAAAGAAATACTCTCTGGCTTATGATTTTTTTAAATGTTTGATGCGACTTTTACAGAATCTACCAGCCACTCCTGCAAAATTGCTCAATTTATACTATCCACATGGGTGCCTTTATAGGATCACAAGAAACAGGAAGCAGGAGGAGGCCATTCGGCCCCACGAGCCTGCGCTGCTATTCAGTAAGATCATGGTTGATCTGGTTGTGGTCTTGACTCCACTTTCCTGCCTGTCCCTCCAATAAGCCTCGACTCCCTTGTTGTTCAAAGATCTGTCTAACTCACCCTTGGATATGTTCAGGGATCGGCTCTCTGGGGAATAGCGTTCCAAAGACACCCTCTGAGAGAGAGGTAAATCTTCCTCAACTCCATCTGCAATGTGAGACCCCTTATTTTTAGACTGTGCCCCCAGTTCCAAATTGCTCCATGAGATGAAACACCCTCTCTGCATCCGCCCTGTCAAGCCCTGTCAGAATATATGCGCGGGATTCTCCGAGCCCGCGGCGGGTCGGAGAATTCCCGGGGGGACATGCGAATCTTGCCACGCCGCTCCGGCGAACCAGCGCCATTGGCGTGGCAGAGTCGGCGCACCCCCCCCCCCCCCCCCCCCCACCCCCCAGCGATTCCCGGCCCAGGATGGGCCGAGCGGCCGTACAAAAATAGGCGAGTCCCACCGGCGCCTTTTGAATCTGCTCTCAGCTGGCGGGGCCTCGGCATGAATGGATCCGAGGGCGGCCAGGTAGGGGAGAGGGGGGTCCGACCCCAGGGGGGGGGCCTCCGCCGTGGCCTGCCCCACGATCGGGGCCTACCGATCGGCGGGCCGGCCTCTCGGGCTGGGGGGGCCGCCTTTGTTCCGCGCCGGCCCCTGTAGCCCAACGCCATGTTGCGTCGGGGCCGGCGCGGAGAAGGGAGCCACCGCGCATGCGCAGAAATCGCGCCGGTCCCACTGCGCAGACCCGCGGCGCCCATCTGACGCCGGGATCGGAAGCTGGAGCGGCGTGGGTCGCTCCAATGCTGTGCTGGCTCCCTGTAGAGGTCAGAATCGCTGCTCCTGAGGCCATGTTGATGCCGTCTGGAAACGCGGCGGCATTTACAACGGCGTCAACACTTAGCCTCAGGATCACAGAATCCCGTCCGATATGTTTCAATAAGGTCACCTCCCATTCTTCCAAACCTTAATGGGTATCGATCCCAACCTGCTCATCATTTTCTTATCTGACAACGGCTTCATCCCAGGAATCAGCCGGGAGAAGGTTCTCTGAACAGTTTCCAATGCAGTTATGTCCTTCCTTAAGTCAGGTGACCAAAACGGTACACAGTGCTCCTGGCACATCTCACAAATGCCAATACAAGTTGTCCCGCTCCAGAGGTGGGCTTTCAATGTGTCACTATTGTGTCCATTGTTTTCATGGACACAAGGAGGGGATGGGGGGATAGTGTGAAATTGGATGAATAGCATTCCCTTTGGGTTCCCATCCACCCCCAACCTGGTTCTGATTTTATGCTAAGGTGGGCAAGGCCTCGGGAGAGAAGCCTGTCCTTGCCCCATTCAAGGCCTTTAAGTGGCCACCTAATGTCCAATTAAGTGCCTCTTCCCACCCAGCCTCAATTTTGTCAGCTGGCGGGCAGATAACAGTCAAGAGGGCGGAAGGCCAAGATAAAAAAAGGTTTGAAATCGGCAGACAGTCGTGGGGATGTGGGGGTGGGGTGGAGGTGAACCTCCACCAGAAGGCCTCATCTGTTGGGGCGAGTTCCCCTTAGGGCCTGGTGACCTCTAGACCTCCGTCCCTCCACCACTCCCACCCTGGCTTATCCTCCAAGACCCCGCTTGCCCCTCTGGCAACTGCCCCACCCCCAAACTTACCTGTCCTCCGGGGATCCCGGGACTTAGTTTCAGGCACCTTCCTGCATTGCCTCTTCTGGCCACTACGGCGCTGTGCCTGGAGGAACTGGAGAGCTACGGCCAATCTGATTAACTAACATCTCCCCAAGGTGGGACTTCCACCCAGGTGAAGGTCGAAGTCCCACCTTACGCCAATCAACGCTGGTTAGAGCATATTATAGCATCGGGACTGCTGCAGTTGGTGAGGAGGTGTTCAGATCCAGGACTCTAGCAGCAGGGCCCTCTTCTGTGCCTTTCTTCTCAAAAGGTATGTAAGAAATAAAAGATGATACTTGCTTGGTAATTGGACCCCAAGCCAGATGCTAAAGTTTGAAACTGGGCACGAATCCCTTTCTTGGTGGTTAGTTTATTTACAGTAAACCAACCCATAATAACCCACCCAATTACCTAGCAGTTCCACTTCATGTGTGCTTCATGTCAATCAATACCCTCCACCTATTCGTCATTAACCTTAACAATACAATTCACCTAACACCAACACTGCTTATCATAAATTCAGAGGGGACTGGAGTGAATTTTCACTTTTCCTGTTTGGGGTCAATCCTGATTTGTTTCCATCAACTTTAATGACCTAAATCGGGCCGGGAGCAAAACAATGGTGGTCAGTTTGCCCTTGTCCATTATTTTAGTCTCTCGCTACACGAGGGTCCCTAATGCTTCTACCTCAGGTACTCACCCTGTAAATTATTTCAAGTGTCTCACACTTTGAGCACAGAGGTTCTTTCAGTTATGAGCTTTCTTAATTTACACCTGAGGGTCTTTGCTTTTCTAAAGTATATCTAATTAATAAATTTACATGTAGAATGTCTTGACAATTACACAGACAATCTAAATTCTTCTGTAATTTTTGACTGTGCTCTCTGACTGCCCTGTGTTCACACTCCCACATCTACTTCGAGATCGTAGACAGAACTGCAAGATGCACAACCTCCAACCTTTAGACTGTAGCAAACAATAATGAGGATTTAACATTTTAATTGACTAATTAGAGCATTAATGTATTGAAAATGCATATTGGGGAAGAGCAAGACAAGAATCGAAATGGTTCAGAATGAAGAGTTTGTTTAGAGCTGATAGATTTCAGAGCTGGCCCAACAACTATTAGAGCTATACGCTTGGTTACCTTGTTTATTTGTGTACAGAATGGTCATGATTCATGACCTGCCTGTGTTCGTTCCGATCGGGGTGGGAAGCACGCACGTTCGATCTCCCCTCCTCATCTGCACCCTGGTAGCACGTGGCCAAGTGGATCCCACGTTGCTGCCTTCGCATTCAGCAAGAGGACCCAGCAGCGTTGGGCGGAGGCCATGGGGTGCAGCTGACCTGCCTTTGGCACCCCGGCCTCCCTCCAGCCAGCTGGTGCTATGTGGCCGAGCTTCTAGCTCTGGGTCGTGAATATGTAGCACGTGGAGCTGCCGCCTGACTTACCGCTTTCATTATCTGCTCCACTACCCAAGCTGCCTATTGCTGCCCATCCAATGAATCTCATTATCTATTGCAGCCCAGCCGATCTGTCCACGCTTTGCTGCGTCTCGCTTCCAGCTTCGCTCCCTGCCTCTGCACAGCTCGCCCACTTTCTTTTTCTTTTTGGCAAAGATATTCCTCGGACTGTCTACTCGGAAACTTGCAGAAGCCACAGCGTTAGAATCAACGCGCGAGTCACTTCAACTGTAACAGCATCCTGCTTTTATTTAACACGTTTGGCGCAAAAGGAAATCCTCCGAAGGCAAACCGAGGAAATTGGCTGCCAAGACCAGAGGATCCCAAGATTTTTAGAATGTTTAGGTAACGGCGAGGCCAAAGGGGTGGACTGTAAGGAGGAGCTTCGATGTTTTGCCAGCAGCCACGCTCAATGAGGGGTTAAAGGATTGGGGAGGGAGGGAGTGATTGGGGAGGGAGGGAGGGAGAGAGGTGGGTGGTGGGATAGTCCACAGCAGCATTTATTTTTCAGGATTGGGAAGAGCAATCCTCTTCCAGTTCCCGGTTCCACGTTCAAGCATATTTTTCAATACTTACCTTTTCAATGGAGTAGCACAGTGGGTAGCACTGTTGCTTCACAGCTCCAGGGTCCCCGGTTCGATTCCCCGCTTGGGTCGCAGTCTGTGCGGAGTCTGCACGTTCTTCCCCGTGTCTGCGTGGGTTTCCTCCGGGTGCTCCGGTTTCCTCCCACAAGTCCCGAAAGACGTGCTTGTTAGGTGAATTGGACATTCTGAATTCTCCTTCTGTGTAGCCGAACAGGTGCCCGGAACGTGGAGACTAGGGGATTTTCACAGTAACTTCACTGCAGTGTTAATGTAAGCCTAATGGTGACAATAAAGATTATTATTATTATTTTAAGGAATCCCTTTGTTAAGCTGCATGAAGGCCTGATTTCTCTGAGCGCTACAAACACTGGCCACCGTGGACAAGCCCACAGGGGGTCCTCAACTTACCCCTTGTATGCAGAAGAAAGGCATATAACGCCTGTTTCAGGCAGGGTCTTGGACACCTTTCTCTTGGCTATACCAACATGACAGTCCATGCACCTCAGGCTGGTAATGAGTGTACACTACCTGCACACTGTACAGCAGGCTTATGAGGAGATTTCAGGTGGGGCTTTGGGTCCTGATGTGACTCAGGGATGGAAGTGGGCAGGCACGGAATGACGTGAGGCTGGCCGAAAGCCAGTTTCTCACCACGATCCTGACTGTCGGACATCCTGCTGGAGACTGAACGGCACAAGGAACAGGCTTCCCGCCCAGGAGCTGGGGAAAGCTTTTAAACGCGGTGTGAAAAAGCCTAATGGAGCCACTGATCAGAGGCTGACTGTAATTTTCCATTGGCCCATCCGCATCATGAGCCCGCCCACTGTCCCCAATCGGACACCGAGCTCGGCTGATCGAGCAACATCGATGTTGGGCTTCCGCACCCAGTATCACGTGGCGGGGGGGGGGGGGTCAGCACTCACACTGGATCCCAACACCAAGGATCCCAATCCGTAAGAGAAAATGCTCTCCCTCGCATCTGAAAATGGAGGCTGCGGTTTTTAACCTTTATTTCTGTCAGGCGGGTCACGGAGGGCGAACGGATGAGGGTGCCTGAGGAGTTAGTGGTCTGATGTGGGTAGTGGGTTGGAGGGCATTGGGGGTTGTTTGGGTGCACTGATAGCTGGGGTGAGCACACACCTTTGCCCAAAGCTAAAATGCCCATCCCCATAACTTAAAAAAATAAAATTAGAGTGCCCAATTCTTTTCTTTCCCAATTAAGGGGCAATTTAGCGTGGCCAATCCACCTACCCTGCACATATTTTTGGAGTTATGGGGGTGGGTCGCACGCAGACACGGGGAGAATGCGCAAACTCCCCACGGACAGTGACCCAGAGCCGGGATCAAGCCCAGGACCTCGGCGCCGTGAGGCATCAGTGCTAACCACTGCGCCGCCGTGCCGCCCAATCCCCATAAATTGAACCCATTCCTCAGACTGCTTCAAGCTGCAAGTAATCCATGTGTTCAGATTGATGTTAACAACCTTCAGTTAGATGGCTGCCTTCTAATCAGGTACAGAGATCCATTGTTTTCTACATATAATAATCAGGGGTGACAGGAAATTAATGAGTTGTACTGACGTCATTTATTCCTGTCTAGCGAATAGGGCCTGCCTTCAGCTAGCGCCTGGTGCTCTGTACCTTAAGCCTTCACCGCTCCTCCAAAATTCACGCCAGTTAATATTTTTTCGTCAGGATGTGAAAACCTTGGGTGAGTTGAAGTAAATATTATCAGCGTCTAGTGTTCTCAATTGATAGGTCAATCAGTGGATGCCCATACCCGTCAGGGTGTTTCAGGGAAAAGAATGGGCAGCGCCATAGCACAGTGGTTAGCACAGTTGCTTCACAGCTCCAGGGTCCCAGGTTCGGTTCCCGGCTTGGGTCGCTGTCTGTGCGGAGTCTGCACGTTCTTCCCGTGTCTGCGTGGGTTTCCTCCGGGTGCTCCGGTTTCCTCCCACAGTCCAAAGATGTGCGGGTTAGGTGGATTGGCCATGCTAAATTGCCCTTCTAGTCCAAAAAGGTTAGTTGGGGTTACTGGGTTACAGTGTGGGTTTAAATTGGGTGCTCTTTCCAAGAGCAGGTGCAGACTTGATGGGCCAAATGGCCTCCTTCTGCACTGTAAATTCTATGATTCATAAATTCTATGAAGCCAGATACATTAGATCTATGAGATCTAGCTCCTCCGTGTCCTTTGAATCTTGGTCCATGTCCTGTGAAGAGTTTATACAGCCAACTAAAATCCACCTCCTATGGGGCAATTAGGGATGATCAACAAGTGTTGCCTTTTGCCAGCGACACACAGAGCCCACAAAGGAATAAAAAGAAACTTGTCAAATTATGTGGCCACGGTGCCAAACATTGTTCTGGCAAGGCTGTTGGGACGTTTAACTAGAGTTGCTATATAAATGCACGTTGTTGTAAGCATAATACATCCAACTTGCCAGCCGACTACTGGGATATTTTTTTAAAATCCTTCATTTGCTCGTCTATGCAAGAGAGGGCTGGCTGGCTTATTAAAATATGATTGATCTTCCTGCGATTCTGCAGGTGCTCGGAAGTTATTATCTGAAACTAAATTGGAATGAGGTCAGGGGGGGCTGAGTTTAGGCTGAAGAAACGGAATGTACAATTACTTTAAAAAAAACATCCCTGTACATTTGGGAGCCTCTTGACTTGAGGAAACAGCCTCCCTGTTTGCAATTCAAGTAGGAAATTTGAAAACTGTGTCTGTATGGTCGGAATTCCCACTGGAATGGGGAACATTAAAAATAAACTTCCGCAATCCAGGATGCTGCGGAGCCAATTGCTGATGTCCCAGTGCTGCAGAGCACTTAACAGCAAAGCTTCACCCACCCCCTTGCCCCTCCCCAGGCGATATCCCAAGCCATCTGCCTGTGTGAACTGCCTTCCGAGTATCTCCTCCTAATCTCGAAATGAACAGTTCTCTCTGTCGACCTTCACCTCCCCTGTCTGAATGTGTCAACGCCGCAGAATTGCTAAGCGGGCTGCCATAAGCACAGTTCACTTCTCCAAGGCGGCAATGTGTGTGTTGCTGCTCGGGAATTGTGCAATTTATCCGTGGCTTCTGCCAGTCTCCTGCCAAAAGCCCAGCAGAAAGTCCCCGCGGAATTTCAGGACTGACAAAGTCTTCCTTCAGAAGAAGAGTGCAGGGGGGGGGTGAAATCCTCATCTTCCTTCACACGGTGTCAATTGAATATCAAAAACCAAATTTGAATTTTGAAGCCGGCTAACTACTTCGCCTCCCTTTTGTTGACCCCCAGAATGGATTTCCTTCAACCCCTTTAACCCCCTTAGTTTCTTCTCTTGTCACATCAATTGCCCCCGGGGGCAGGGAGCAAAGGAGGGGGTGGGGGGGGGGGGGGGGGCAGACAATGAAATCAATTGTAACCCCAATCAATCCAGGGCTATTTTGCCCCTGCCAGACCAACACTGTAACTATCCAGGTGGCACGCGGGCCCAGCCTGGCAATGCCACAAAGGCGGACTATCACCGAGCGGTTGGTGAGAAGTGGGTGTTTGCATCAATTGGTGCCACTCCATCAGGGGTGCACAGTGCTGATGGTGCTGTTCTGGATGTTATGGGTATGGACCAGAACCCCAATCTTTTGTTAAGCTCCCGGTCTGGAACCCATCATTTGCAGTTTGTAAAACTGAGGAAATGTTACTGCTCCACAGGGGTGATAACACTGAACAGTGGACAGCTTTTATGTTAAAACAAACTTTAATTTGAACACAGAATAAAACACAATAGCAACAAAGGAGTAGCTTACATTTAACCGTTACAACGTTTTACTTGTTTTCCAACCCTGGGTGGGATTCTCCCATCCCGCGCCAGAGTGTCCACGCTGTTGTAAACGTTGTGTTTTACGACAGCGTGAACGGGCCGCTCCCAGGACTAATTCTGGCCCCAATAGGGGGCCAGCACAGCACTGGAGCGGTTCACACCAACGCGAACATGCACAGTGGCGCCGGCGCCAACGTGCGGATACGCAGTGGCTTCCTTCAACACGCCGGCACCGACGCAACATGGCGAAGGACTACAGGGGCCGGCGCGTAGGAAATGAGTCTCCCAGCCAGAGAGGCCGGCCCGCCAATCGGTGGGCCCCGATCTCAGGCCAGGCCGCATCGGAGGCCCCCCCCCCCCCCAGGGTTGGAGCCCCCCCCCCCAGGGAGGGAGCCCCCCTCCCCCCCCCCCACAGGCCGCCATCCGAACCATCCACGCTGAAGTCCCGCCGGCTTAGAGCAGGTGTGGACGGTGCCGGCGGGACTCAGCGTTTCCATGACGGCCACTCGGCCCGAGAATCGGTGGGCCGGCCGTGCGAAGAGGCCGTGCCGCGCCATCCACACCGGCTTCAATGGCGCCGATTCTCCGTTCTGCGGAGTATCGCGTGGCCCAGTCACGGGGATTCTCCGTCCCGGCTCAGGGCTGAGAGAATCCCGCCCCCTGTCTCTGTATGGATATATATATATTCCAATTAAGCAAACCCATATATATAAATACACACTGGTGAATAATAATCTTTATTATTGTCACAAGTCGGCTCACCTTAACACTGCAATGAAGTTATTGTGTCCAGTTTGGTGTTCCAGAAGCAATTGACAAACCTGGCCCCTCCCATCAACTACTCCGCCTGCAATCCAAAAACACGCCACATTCCTGTGTCTTGTTACAAAAGGTTACATTGCCCCTGCAAAAACCAATGATTCTCTCCCTTTGGAATCACAGCAAAAAAAAAACAAATACAAACTTTGAAATACAAAGATTTCTCACCTTCGTAACATGGAGGGTCGACCCTCCAAACTGAGGCCTCCGCTCACAAAGCTTTTCCACCACTGAATAGGGAGGCCTGGGCCTCCACTTTGAGGCACATCCAGGGTCTCCCAACTCTCCAAATGCAGACTGATTGAACATAGAACATAGAACATTGCAGCACAGAACAGGCCCTTCGGCCCTCAATGTTGTGCCGAGCAATGATCACCCTACTTAAACCCACGTAACCCGTATACCCGTAACCCAACAATCCCCCCATTAACCTTACACTACGGGCAATTTATCATGGCCAATCTACCTAACCCGCACATCTTTGGACTGTGGGAGGAAACCGGAGCACCCGGAGGAAACCCACGCACACACAGGGAGGACGTGCAGACTCCACACAGACAGTGACCCAGCCGGAATCGAACCTGGGACCCTGGAGCTGTGAAGTATTGATGCTAACCACCATGCTACCGTGAGGCCCCATTAACCGCTGTATTGAATAGCAGTAAGCATGACCCCGAGTTTCTGCTGGCCTGGCATTTTCATTTTCAATCTGGCTCTCACACTGATATCTCTGCCCTGGGCCCGCTGCTCTGTTCCAGTGGAGCTCAACATAAGATCCTCATCTTCCGGTTTGGCACCTCAGAGCCCAGACTCAACACTGAGTCCAACAATTTCAGACCGTAAACTTTGTCCCCATATCTTGTGTCCTTTTCTTCGCATTACTCTTATTTTCACTTTCAGGGCACCGTACCTTTGCTCCAGGCATGTCTTTTGTTTCGTCGTTTCTTCTCTTGCCCCATCACCATTCCCTTTGGCCATGCAAGACTAACACTCCTGACATTCAACCTCCCTTCTTTACTGCTTCTACCCGCCCTTGGGCAGCACTGTGACTTCATAGTGCCAGGGTCCCAGGTTCGATTCCCCGCTGGGTCACTGTCTGCGCGGAGTCTGCACGATCTCCCCGTGTGTGCGTGGGTTTCCTCCAGGTTCTCCGGTTCCTCCCACAGTCCAAAGACGTGCCGGTTAAGTGGATTGGCCGTGATAAATTGTCCTTAGTGACCAAAAAGGGTTGGAGGGGTTATTGGGTTACGGGGATAGGGTGGAAGTGAGGGCTTAAATGGGTCAGTGCAGACTCGATGGGCCGAATGGTCTCCTGCACTGTATGTTGTATGTTCTAAAACTTATTATATTCCTAACTTTTCCCAGTTGTGATGAAAGATCATCGGGCTGAAACATTAACTCTGTTCCTCACTCCACAGAAGCTGCCTGATCTGCTGAGTATTTCAGGCATTTTCTGCTTTTATTTCAGATTGCCAAGATCCGCTCTGTTTTCCTCCTGTTTCTCCAGCAGCGCTCACCTATCCTGGTGGGGCAGCAACAGGCCTCCTGCTTCTCAGGCACACCCGCCATCCTTAATTGGATGGCGAATGCCGAGGTGGTCAATTCAGAGGCTGCCTCATGGGAAGTTGCTGCTTAGGGTGCGCTGAGGCCACGTGAACACTCATGACCTGTACGTGATCACCGTGAAAATCAGCCCAGCGATTCTAGTTTCTTATGCCTGTATAAGAGTGTGACGGGCAGAAGGGAAATGTAGACTTCTCCTGCACCAGATTTGCCCCCCCCCCCCACCTCCACTCCTCACTCTTGCAGAACCCTCCTGGAGCCTCCGGTTACCTTAAAGGTAAAGGCATCCAGGAGCCGCCTAACCTTCAGCCGCCAGAAGCCATTTAAGGTGCTCTGTATCTGGCGGGGAAGTGCAAAATGTTAACAAGAGCCAGGAATTCAAAATTATCTGCATCATCTTCCTGATGGGACGGGTGAGTTTCTATCTCATTCCATAACCAACTTCTACTTCAGACGATGAACGTAGTCGCCTTTGCCTCTCAGGATAAGCAAGAACTAATACCAACCGAGCCAAAACCCGCCGAGAGGCAAAATCCTGGCACAACCTTCAAGGTTCCCCTAGTTTCTCAATCTCCAAAGGTGCTTTTATTATATCACATCTGCAGCATCTTTCTTCCGCTTTTTCCACTTTAATTTTTTTCATCAGGATGTTAAATCCCCATCTGGGTCAGTCCTGCTCTTCAAACGTCAAAGACGTTGCTAAGGGGGACATACTAGCAAACCTTAATATTACATCATTGACTGACAACACTGCAAAATTGCAAAAGAGACCTTGATTATCCATAATCTTTCATTTCTTCATCAAACGTTTGTTAGGATACCGGACCGGGTCCCAACTTTTGTTCGGATACCGAACGAGAACTCCAACCAATTTTTTCTGTTTGTAAAAGTGTAAGGAAATGATGCTTCATTCTCGGCGTGATGACTCTGACTGATGGATATCTTTTATGTTAAAACAAGCTTTAATTTAAACGCAGATCTAACCACATTGACAGCAAAGAAATAGCTTTATGATTAACAGTTAAACAGGTCTTCTACCAAAAGGAAAAAAAACTTACCGGGTACTATCTACATGTGCCATTAATTCCAATTAAGCAATCCAATACAGTTCAAATGCCACTTAGAAATTAAGTTGACAAAACAGATTACTAGCTTAGCTGTGTAGAGACCTTTTGAGAGAGTTCCTTTCAGTACATTTCTGTCTCACATGGAACATAGAACATACAGTGCAGAAGGAGGCCATTCGGCCCATCGAGTCTGCACCGACCCGCTTGAGCCCTCACTTCCACCCTATCCCCGTAACCCAATAACCCCTCCTAACCTTTTGTTTTGGTCACTATGAGCAATTTATCATGGCCAATCCACCTAGCCTTTGGACTGTGTGAGGAAACTGGAGCACCCGGAGAAAACCCATGCAGACAGAGGGAGAACGTGCAGACTCCACACAGGCAGTGACCCAGCAGTGAATCGAACATGGGACCCTGGTGCTGTGAAGCCACAGTGCTATCCGCTTGTGCTCCGTGCTGACCACAAGTCTTGTCAGATTCAAATGCTATGGCAAAGTACAGTTCAACTTAAAATCTTAGAACAGACTGCAAAACTACAGACAGACCTGGCTTCTCCCATTAATTCCATCATCTGTATCCCATTAAGTTCTATGACCTGCTTAGCTAAGACTAAATACAATCCCACATAAATTATCAGCACTCCAGGGAATCTCCTGCAATCATAACAACATTTCATTAACCCTTTAAGCAAGTAAATGTTTCAAAACAATAATTGCCCCACTCTTTTACGACAATTACAGCTTTAGCAGACATACTGGGGGTGTGTATTTCAAATCAGGGTTTTTTAATAACATTATTGCAACAAATATGAAATAAAATATACAACAATTTTGTACATTCATCGCACATTCCAGTCCATTTATGATCTCTTGGCTGCTGCACTTTTCCATGTTGTTTAATTACCCTATTGGAATGTTGACCTTTACTGCAAGGGAGATGGAGTATAGTGGGGGAGATGGAGTATAAAGGTGGGGGAGATGAAGTATAAAAGTGGGGAAGATGGAGTATAAAGGTGGGGGAGATGGAGTATAAATGAAATGAAATGAAAATAAAAATCGCTTATTGTCACAAGTAGACTTCAATGAAGTTACTGTGAAAAGCCCCTAGTCGCCACATTCCGGCGCCTGTCCGGGGAGGCTGGTACGGGAATTGAACCGTGCTGCTGGCCTGCTTGGTCTGCTTTAAAAGCCAGCGATTTAGCCCAGTGAGCTAAGATGGAGTATAAAGGTGGGGGAGATGGAGTATAAAGGTGGGGGAGATGGAGTATAAAGGTGGGGGAGATGGAGTATAAAGGTGGGGGAGATGGAGTATAAAGGTGGGGGAGATGGAGTATAAAGGTGGGGGAGATGGAGTATAAAGGTGGGCAGCACGGTAGCATTGTGGATAGCACAATCGCTTCACAGCTCCAGGGTCCCAGGTTCAATTCCAGCTTGGGTCACTGTCTGTGTGGAGTCTGCACATCCTCCCCGTGTGTGCGTGGGTTTCCTCCGGGTGCTCCGGTTTCCTCCCACAGACCAAAGATGTGCAGGTTAGGTGGATTGGCCGTGATAAATTGCCCTCGTGTCCAAAATTGCCCTTAGTGTTGGGTGGGGTTACTGGGTTTGGGGATAGGGTCGAGGTGTTGACCTTGGGTAGGGTGCTCTTTCCAAGAGCCGGTGCAGACTCGATGGGCCGAATGGCCTCCTTCTGCACTGTAAATTCTATGACATCTATGACTATGAGATGGAATATAAAGGTGGGGGAGATGGAGTATAAAGGTGGGGGAGATGGAGTATAAAGGTGGGGGAGATGGAGTATAAAGGTGGGGGAGATGGAGTAGAAAGGTGGGGGAGATGGAGTATAAAGGTGGGGGAGATGGAGTATAAAGGTGGGGGAGATGGAGTATAAAGGTGGGGGAGATGGAGTATAAAGGTGGGGGAGATGGAGTATAAAGGTGGGGGAGATGGAGTATAAAGGTGGGGGAGATGGAGTATAAAGGTGGGGGAGATGGAGTATAAAGGTGGGGGAGGTGGAGTATAAAGGTGGGGAGGTGGAGTATAAAGGTGGGGGAGATGGAGTATAAAGGTGGGGGAGATGGAGTATAAAGGTGGGGGAGATGGAGTATAAAGGTGGGGGAGATGGAGTATAAAGGTGGGGGAGATGGAGTATAAAGGTGGGGGAGATGGAGTATAAAGGTGGGGGAGATGGAGTATAAAGGTAGGGGAGATGGAGTATAAAGGTGGGGGAGATGGAGTATAAAGGTGGGGGAGATGGAGTATAAAGGTGGGGGAGATGGAGTATAAAGGTGGGGGAGATGGAGTATAAGGTGGGGGAGATGGAGTATAAAGGTGGGGGAGATGGAGTATAAAGGTGAGGAGGTCTTCCACCAATTTTCAAGGTGAATGTCGGGAGTGGTCCCGAAATGTTAACTCTGTTTCTCTCTGCACAGATGCTGCCAGACCTGCTGAGCTTTTCCAGAATGTTCTGTTTTTATGGCTTGCTGCAACTGTACAGGGTATTGGTGAGACCACACCTGGAGGACCTTGTCTAGTTTGGTCCCCTTGCTTAAGGAGGAGTATACTTGCGTTGGAGGCAGCCCAGAGTAGGTTCACTCAGTTGATTTCTGGGGTGAAGGCATTGTCTTGTGAGGGACATTGCACAGGTCGCGACATTCCTCATTGCAATGTCAACAAATTAAAGTCGAACCCAGTGAAACATCTAAGATTCTGAGGTGGCTTGAAAGGGTAGATGCTGAGAGACTGTTCCCCCTTGTGGGGAATTTAGAACTTGGGGCGGGGGGAGGGGGGGGGGGGCACAGCTTCAGAATACCGGTCAGGCGTCTCACATTTAAGACAGAGATGAGGAGGCATTAGTTTATCTCAGAGAGCCATTAGCCTTTGGAATTCTCTTTCCCCGAAAAGAGTGGAGGCTGGACCATTGAATATATTCATGACTGAATGAGGCAGATTTTTGATCCACAAGAGAATTAAGGGTCATGGGGAAAGAGGAAAGCAGAGTTGAGGCCACAATCAGATCAGCCATGATTGTATTGAATGGCAGACCTGACTCAAAGGGCTGAATGGCCTTCTCCAGCTCCTATTTCTTATGTTCTGCAAAATTACGCTGTAAACAGCATGGACTGGGTTAGCTGAATAGTCTGCTTCTGTGCTGCCTGCTTTATGGAAAACTACTTTGGTTTCTCTTGCTATCTCGACATTTTGGCTCACTGTCAATCTTTCCTTATTTCTAATATTGGCTTTAATTATTGTTTAGACCCCTTGGGCACGGTCAATTCCAGCCCCACATGACCCAGAGTTGCAACACACATGAAAGTAACTCTTAATTTAAAAACGGTTTTCACTGTTGACTCATCAGGATCTTCAGACACCTCTGCACACTCAGAAACAGCAGACAGGAAACATTTGGGAGAAAGAAAGTGAGAGGGCAGCACACAGCTGCTCTTCTCTGCATCCATGGAGCTTTTTGCTGGGTCGTCTGAAAAAAGACCCACCTGGCAGGACCCAATCACTGTCTGTTGCCAGGCAGAATACTATCCTTGGCCAATCCATTGGCTACAAGCCAACCAATCGAACTAAATCCCTCCGATCTCTCGGGTGCCAGAAAGTCTGAGTTCTTCTGTTCAAATTGCATAGTGTACCAATTTGCACCTTTTGAGTTCCTCACTTCCTCTGATCGACTTAAAGGTGTGTCTCCATTAAAGATCCATGGACCAAAATGGTAACTACAAAGTAAAAGAAATGGGAAAACAGGAAGGGTCTTACACTATATTGAGTTCTCTTTTGTGCAAATCGCAAACCTCTTTTTTGTAATCTTTAAACTGTTTCTCGTTTTCAGCTTTTTTAAAACCTCTATAATCAGATTTTTTATTAGCTAATTAATTTTTTTTAAATATATTTTATTCTCCTCCTTTTTCACATATTCTCCCAAATTTACACCCACCAACAACAAACAATAATCAGTAACAAATATGTCAATCCCCATATCAATAACAACGATCCTCCCACCAAACCCCAAACATTAGCCCGCATGTTCACATTTCAAATGACAAAAAGGAGTCAGGAATCACCCATAGTCACGATCAACACACACCGCCCCCCTCCCCCCCCCCCCCCCCCACCCCATCCCCCCCCCCCCCCCCAACTAATGTTCGATATTATCCAGTTCTTGAAAGTGCATGATGAATAATGCCCATGAATTGTAGAACCCCTCCATCCTTCCCCTCAGTTCAAACTTAACCTTCTCAAGAGTCAAGAATTCCAACAAGTCCCCCCAGCCACGCTAGGGCACAGGGTGGAGAGGCTGCTCTCCATCCCAGCAGGATCCGCCTTCGGGCGGTCAACGAGGCGAAGGCTATGATATCTGCCTCCGCGCCTGTTTCCAACCCTGGCTGGTCCGACACCCCGAATATAGCCTCCCGGGGAGCTGGGTCCAGTTTCAGGTGTACCACTTTAGAAATTACCCTAAACACCTCCTTCCAGTAATCCTCTAGCTTTGGACAGGACCGAAACATATGAACGTGATTAGCTCACCCCCCCCCCCCTCCCCCCTCCCCCGGCAACGTTCACACACATCCTCTACTCCTTCAAAGAATCAGCTCATCCTCGCCCTTGTGAGGTGTGCTCTGTATACCACCTTCAGCTGTATCAGCCCCAACCTCGTGCACGAGGTGGAGGCATTCACTCTCCGGAGTACCTCACACCAGAACCCCTCCTCCATATCCTCTCCCAACTCTTCCTCCCACTTTGCTTTGATCCCTTCCAGTGGTGCCTTCTCTTCCAAAATAGCTCCGTACACCGCTGGCACTGCCCCCTTCTCCAGTCCCCTTGTCGTCAGCACCTCCTCCAGCAATGTGGGGGCCGGCTCCTCCAGGAAGCTCTGTATCTCCTTTCTGGCAAAATCTCGAACCTGCATGTATCTAAACATTTCCCCCTGCTCCAGCCCATACTTCGCTTCCAGCTCCCTCAATCCTGCAAACCGACCCCTAAGAAACAAATCTTTTAGTGTCTTAATCCCCTTCTCCTCCCATTTCCAAAAAATTCCATCCCACCTCCCTGGCTCAAATCTGTGATTAATTGATTGTGATCCAGGTCTAACTATGTGTCCACTTTATTTATGGATAAAATAAATTCTCTCCCCTCACCCTCATTATTAATACATTTTTCATCTGCACGATTCTTGAACGATATTTCCCAAAATTCCCCTTTCCAAATTCTTGCACCAACACTGTCATTTTTGGCTTCACTCTTAAGCGGCATATTTCTAATTTAACTCTGGAGGGATGATTTTAACTCGGGTTGTGAATTAGGAAGGTGGGGGGCAGGTTTGCGGGGAGGTCTGATGTTTACAGTGAGCTTTCCCACACCCCAAATGCAGATGGAGATTCCGGGGGGGGATTTTCACGACTGAGGCAGGTAGCTCAAGCCAGGAATCTCCTCACTCAGAAGAGCAGCCTCGGTTTAATGTCCCCGTTAGACCCAACTTTCGCCCTGGGATACTGGGTGCCGGATTTGGTCGAGCCCACCAGTCCCAGAAGCAGATCGTAGGCAGTTGATAGCTGAGATGGGCTGGTTCTGAGGGACTTCACCCCAGTTATTTCAATAATCATTAGGTCCTAGAGCCCTTACCACTCACACCCCCAAGCCCCCTTACACTCCCATGCCACTGCCATCATAGAATCATAGAATTTACAGTGCAGAAGGAGGCCATTCAGCCCATCGAGTCTGCACCGGCCCTTACAAAGAGCACCCCACTGAAGCCCATGTATCTACCCTATCCCCAGAACCCAGTAACCCCCACTTAACATTTTTCTGGACACTAAGGGCAATTTAGCAAGGCCAATCCATCTAACCCGCACATCTTTGGACTGTGGGAGGAAACTGGAGCGCCCGGAGGAAACCCACACACACTGTGCAGACTACGCACAGACAGTGACCCAGCCAGGAATCGAACCTGGGACCCTGGAGCTGTGACCAACTGTGCTAACCACTATGCTACCATGCTACCCTGCCAACCATGCCAACCCATGGCTCTCACATGCCCCCATGTCACCTACATAGCCTCTCACCCAGTATCCACCAAACGCAGACCTCAGGAACGGTGTGGAGATAAAAAGAAATAAACCTCCAGCAGTCTAATGAATACTCATACACATCCCCATTCAGAAAAAAAACACTCAAAGATCGTAAATCTCCTCAAGTGGTTAATATTTTATTATAATAAACTGACTTCCATTCATACCCCACATGACAGACAGCTAATCCTCTAATCCTTTCATAGCCTATTTAAATTGTCAATCAAACTGTGAACTCAGAACCTCTGCTGAGATATACAGCTTTTGAAACTCAGCCAAGAATTCCTAATGATGTAATAGCAACCCTTTGGAAATGTCAACAAAGATTTGTGTTGGAGCTGGGAAATAGGTGGTCATTTGTTTTCCTAACCTACACCAGATGACCTGTCAATCAAAACAGTCGGCAGATCGGCCAGGATTTTACGGTCCCTCCCACCTGTTGGGATTTTATGGGTGCATCAAAGTAAATGCCAATTTAACTGGCCCGCCGCTACCACCGACCCATGTGGTGGAGGGGGTGGGGGTGGGAGAGGCACATCATGGTGGGACCACACAATTCTGGCCTTGGTGTATTTTTTACTTTTACTGACAAGCCTGGTTTATTTTTCAAGTTTGAAAAAGCTGGGATCTTTAAAAGCTTTATGTCATGACACTTAAGCAGGCCTTTTCCTCCCTTCAAGTATATTAACTCGTGACTCCCAAACTAAGGCCCTTGGAACAGTCAAAATGGTGCCTGTTTGAACTCAGCTCCAAGTTCAAATGGCCTTGCTGTGTTTAGGTTTCCCTCCTGTGTGAATCTCGCCCACCCCCCCCCCCCCTTCCCATCTATTGGCAAGAAATTGGACCTGTTGGAAACGGACCCCCCCCCCCTCCATCCAGAAGGACCACGGCCAGTACAGGTGGAGCTTTAGCCTGCTCGTTAAAATGGCGGGCCTATCGCAGTGATGTCATTGGGGCACAGGTCACCTGTGCATGCCTAAATCCAGGGAAAGGCGGTCAGGAACACTGTGGGTGTATCCCACCCAACATGGACAGCAACGGTTCAAGATCGGGGCGCATCCCCCCCCCCCTCTCAAGGGCAATTAGGGATGGGCAATAAATGTTGGCCTGGCCAGGAATGCCCACGTCCCTTTACAGAATAAAAAATAAACATTGGGGACATGACATAAACCCCCCCCCCCACCCCGTCCACCCTCCCCAACCCAGCACCGTTCACCAAAGGGAAGTGGATACTGAAATTGTTCCTTAAAGATTCCAGTCCCTCACCAGAATGAATACCTTTACTTTTGTGGCAAGGATTGTGAGGCATCTGCAAATCTCCAATAAGAAAGATCTTGCAATAACTTATGTTTCATCCGTCAACTCTAATATTCTCCTTTGATCTCCAGGTCTCTCATGACTTTGCAATCAACTTTAATGAAGAAAATCCAGAATGTGCAGGTAAGACCCAACACAGGCATCTAGTGACAGACCAATAAATATCCTTGGCATTTCTCCGAGCTCCCAAAAGCCAAATGCACGGATATGTGTTTGGAGATTTAAATGGGATTCCATCTCAATATGTCCTGATGTTTGGACTGTTTTCTCTTCTCTCTCCCTTCCTTACTTTGAACACAGACATCATGGGCGCGATTCAGCCCACTGAGGTTAATGTCTGCTGGCGGCCGCGTTTAGTGGAGTGTTTCTCGGCGACTGCAGTCGGGTGATTCGCGGTCGGCCCCTCACCCGGCGAGGGACCCATGTCACCCATTGCGCCCGGCTCTACACCACGCCGGGCACCACGGGGTCGCTGAATCACGCCCCATGTTAACGAGCTCATGATGCACTAACCAACATTAGCTCTCAGTCGAATCACACACTATGATTCAAGCTGCTTTCTCTCGGTGAGTTCATGATTCGCCCTGAGAACACTGGTACTGAGCTTCACATTCCAGCTTGTGGCTCGCTCAAGGCACCAATGTCAATTCCACCTTTGACACCAACATTTCATAACAATAATTTATTGTCACAAGTAGGCTTCCATTAACGCTGCAATGAAGTTATTGCGAAAATCCCCTCGTCGCCACACTCCGCCGCCTGTTTGGGTACACTGAGGGAGAATTCAGAATGTCCAATTCACCTAACAGCACGTCTTTCGAGACTTGTGCGAGGAAACCGGAGCACCCGGAGGAAACCCACGCAGACACGGGGAGAACGTGCAGACTCCGCACAGACAGTGACCCAAGCCGGGAATCGAACCTGGGATCCTGGAGCTGTAAAGAAACACTGTGCTACCGTGCCACCCTACATATTAACTTGAAATTATAATACATAAAAAGACACCAGAATGCAGATTTTAGAAACATGGAACCAAGAATACACAGTCTTGTTCACCAGTCTCTCTCGGCGATTTCGTTACCATGGTTACATGATCCATCCAAGCTTCATCCCTTAGTTACTATGAACAGTGACCAAACAGCAGACCCGAACCCTGAAGCCATGGATGACTGACTTCCCCATTCCTTCAGCTTCTCAGCCTTTGCAATGCTTTCCTGACCTAAAAACTGTCTTAGCCCATCCTGTGCTGATTCCACAAACAGCCCGAAACATTGGGTGAGGCACAAGGGTTTTGTGAATCTTTGTTCCCACACTCGACACTCAGGAGTTTCAAACTGATGTAAGTAAGTACCGGAGAATATAGAAACAATCACGTTTGCCACACACTCATTCTCCTTCCTGACTCTGTTTTTCCACAAGGTATACAAGGAGTTGTCGAAGCCTATCAGAAGTGCCTACCGAAAATCCAACTTTATGGACCGACGAACATTGCTCCGATTATCCAGAAGGTGGCCAGTTCAGCTTCAGAGGAGATGCATACCAAGGAAGCAACGGTGAGCACCCAGCAAGGATGGTGCATGGTACACAACAGCAAAAGACCATCTCTTGCTTCTCCAAATCATAATAATCTTTATTGTCACAAGTAGGCTTACATTGCAACCAAGTTATTGTGAAACGCCCGTAGTCGCCACATTCCGGCGCCTGTTCGGATACACAGAGGGAGAATATAGAACGTCCTGTTCACCTAACAGCATGTCTTTTGGGACTAGTGGGAGGAAACCGGAGCACCCGGAGGAAACCTACGCACACATAGGGAGAACATGCAGACTCCGCACAGGTAGTGACCCAAGCCAGGAATCGAACCTGGGACCCTGGCACTGTGAAGCCATAGTGCTAACCATTGTGTAAACGTGCTGCCCCGTAGGGCGCAATTTTCCCCTTTGGCCCACAGACCTAACGTAGCTGGTCAAAATGCTACCCTGAGCCTCTGGAGGCAGGTTTATGGAGCATAAAAGATCACAATTTTCTTTAATAACTGCTGCTCATTAGATTAAAGATGCAGCAGTTCCCTCTCCAGGGGGTAAATATTCCCTATGAGCTATTTGCATGACTTCTGTTATTTCAAAAAGGTCAGTGGCTTTATTAAAATAAAGTTTAGACTTTGTTCTCTTAGTCCTAGACTCCCCAAGGAGCAGAATTGGGGCCCAGATTCTCCATTTGGGAGACTGAAGACTCCGCTGTCGGGATTCAACCCACAGCCCGGGGTTTTCCTGACGTCATGGGCCTGGCCACAATGGGAAACCCCATTGGCCAGCCGGCAAGACGGAGAATCCCGGGGGCTGCGCAGCACCAAATATCTGGCGGGACAGAGAACCTGCCCAATGTTCTCCCGCCGGATCTGATTGCACTAGTTTTACCGCCCCCTTGTGGTTGTGAAGCAGGATGCAATTCCGTATTTTTTGCCATGCAATACGGGAGGCGGTGGCGTACTGGTATTGTCATTGGACCAGTTAACTAGCGACCCAGGGTATTGCTCTGGGGACCTGGCTTCGAATCCCGCCACTGCAGATGGTGAAATCCAAATTCAATAATGAAATCTGTAATTAAAAATCTAATGATGACCATGAAACCATTGTCAATTGTCATAAAAACCTATTTGGATCACTAATGTCCTTTAGAGAAGGAAATCTGCCGTCCCTACCTGATCTGGCTGACATGTGACTCCAGACCCACAGCAATGTAGTTGAATCGTTTTTTTTCATTTATTATTTTTTAATAAATTTAGAGTACCCAATTCATTGTTTCCAATTAAGGGGCAATTTAACGTGGCCACTCCACCTACTCTGCACATCTTTGGGTTGTGGGGGCGAAACCCACGCACACACGGAGAGAATGTGCAAACTCCACACGGACAGTGACCCAGAGCCGGGATCGAACCCGCGACCTCGGTGCTGTGAGGCAGCAGGGCTAACCCACTGCGCCACCGTGCTGCCCTAATGTGGTTGAATCTTAACCACACCCTCAAGGGCAATTAGGGGTGGGCTAGGTCCTGCGACCCCCAGGTCCCATGAACGCATAACAAAAAGACTGATTTATGCAAGGTGTGGGATACGAGAGGATTCCGGGGGGGGGGGGCAATCACGATATCGAGCCATCGTCTGGGGCGGGCGACCTGATAGTGGGGTCCCGCTGCCGGCACCCCCCCCCACGTACTGGAAATCGACCCCAACCACCGCGCCCTCCCCACCGCATGGCAGCCCCCCACCCCCCCACCGCATGGCAGCCCCCCCCCACCGCACGGCAGCCCCCCCCCCACCGCACGGCAGCCCCCCCCACCGCATAGCAGCCCCCCCCCCGCACGGCAGCCCCCCCCACCGCATGGCAGCCCCCCCACCGCACGGCAGACCCCCCACCGCACGGCAGCCCCCCCCACCGCACGGCAGCCCCCCCACCGCACGGCAGCCCCCCCACCGCACGGCAGCCCCCCCACCGCACAGCAGCCCCCCCCACCGCACAGCAGCCCCCCCACCGCACAGCAGCCCCCCCACCGCACAGCAGCCCCCCCACCGCACAGCAGCCCCCCCACCGCACAGCAGCCCCCCCCACCGCACAGCAGCCCCCCCACCGCATGACAACCCCCCCACCGCACAGCAGCCCCCCCTACCGCACGGCAGCCCCCCCCCCCACCGCACGGCAGCCCCCCCATGGCAGCCCCCCCCACCGCACAGCAGCCCCCCCCCCACCGCACGGCAGCCCCCCCCACTGCACAGCAGCCCCCCCCCCCACCACATGGCAGCCCCCCCCACGGCACAGCAGCCCCCCCCACCGCACGGCAGCCCCCCCCCACCGCACGGCAGCCCCCCCACCGCACGGCAGCCCCCCCACCGCATGGCAGCCCCCCCACCGCCCGGCAGCCCCCCCACCGCACAGCAGCCCCCCCACCGCACGGCAGCCCCCCCCCACCGCACAGCAGCCCCCCACCGCACAGCAGCCCCCCCACCGCACAGCAGCCCCCCCACCGCACAGCAGCCCCCCCACCGCACAGCAGCCCCCCCACCGCACAGCAGCCCCCCCACCGCACAGCAGCCCCCCCACCGCACAGCAGCCCCCCCACCGCACAGCAGCCCCCCCACCGCACAGCAGCCCCCCCACCGCACAGCAGCCCCCCCCACCGCACAGCAGCCCCCCCCACCGCACGGCAGCCCCCCACCGCATGGCAGCCCCCCCCCACCGCACGGCAGCCCCCCCACCGCACGGCAGCCCCCCACCGCACGGCAGCCCCCCCACCGCACGGCAGCCCCCCCACCGCATGGCAGCCCCCCCCCCCCACCGCACGGCAGCCCCCCCACCGCACAGCAGCCCCCCCACCGCATGGCAGCCCCCCCCACCGCATGGCAGCCCCCCCACGGCAGCCCCCCCCACGGCACAGCAGCCCCCCCCACCGCACGGCAGCCCCCCCACCGCATGGCAGCCCCCCCACCGCATGGCAGCCCCCCCACCGCACGGCAGCCCCCCCACCGCATGGCAGCCCCCCCACCGCACGGCAGCCCCCCCACCGCATGGCAGCCCCCCCCCCGGATTGCTTGGGTGCTCCCCCATACCCCCAAGTACAGGGATGCCCTTACCCACTCCCCCGGAACTCCTGCAATAAATGGCCCCGTGGGACCCCTAAAATAGGCGGACCCCCTGGGATGTCTGTAATGGGGTGAGCCCCAGGGGCCCCTGTCAAAGGGAGCCCCCAGGGACCGCAGTTACAAGGTGACCCCCAGCAGGGACCTCTCTAATATGGTGACCCCCATAGGAACCCCTGTGATTGAGGGACCCTCCACAGGGACCCCCTGCCTAAGGAGTCACTTCCACAGACCCCCCCCCTCCCCCCCACACACACACACACACACACACAGAACCACACACACATAGATCCCTCCTCCATAAAAGAGACCTTTGTCTGGAAGCTAGAAAACAGTCCGGACAGGGCTTTGTGAAGGACTATAGCTGTAATACTTACCTTCCAGCTCCATGTGCCTGCATTGCGTTCCCACAGATTCTCTGTCTGCAATCCATTTATGGCTTCCAAATAGTGGTTTGTGATTGATAGCTCGTAACAACCATCTGTGCTTTGATCATTCATATCCCTTCACGCTTCAGTTGGCTAAATGGTGAAACACCAATGTTTGTAAACATTGCCCACATCAAAGAAAAGTAAGTGCAGTGAAATCACATGCTTGAGTGGTTGGAATGCACTTAGTGCAACTTACATCTCTTTGAGTGGGTGGTCTCTTTGGGTTTTGAAGGCTTCATTTATAGCCAGTGAACATAGCTTTGCACCATGATCTTTCAGGCGATGCGAACGCGCTCGGGGCAACTAGACCGCCTGCCCTGATATCCAAGGCGGAGAAGCCTTCTAAATTCCGGAAAATATAACCGTAGTTTGTGCAACCACACAGAGCAGACATATACATGTAACTGGGCCCATGTGAAGGTAGTGTGAGGAATGCTGGATGACAATGAGGAAATTGGTAGCAGACAATTGTAGTGATGATGGCAAGACTTTGTTCAGTTCCATAATGAGCATGAAATAAAATCCATTGAAAAGCAGCATTGGGCTTTTGAAGAGATCTATTGGGGTAGGTGAGCTGTGAAGATCACAAGACTTCCAAAGGCAGCATTATGTGTGTACCAAACAGCGCCTCATCAGAAATAATTTCCAAAATGCTGATGGAAATAGGGGGGGAAAAGGCTTGCGTTACTGGCGAATACATTTAATAGCTATTGAATAGCTGACTGAGGTTGCGGCTGCTTCCTGTAGCTTGGAGGGAAGCCAATATTGTTCCATTATTGAAGAGGAACTCATTAGGAATTTTATGTGCATGAGTTCTGACTGTAACATCCTGATTCATCCGAAACAACAACCCCTGAGATCTCAGATCTCTCCACTCTAATTCTAGCCTCTTGGTCTCCTCCAATTTTAATTGCTCCACCTTCAGTCACCATGCCTTCAGTGCCTGGGCCCCAACGTCTTGAGTTCCCTCCACAAACCTTCTCCCTCTCTGTCTCACTTTCCTCTTTTGAGGCGCTCCATAAAACTTAGCTCATTGACCAAAATTTAAGTTTGCTGCCCAAATATCTCCTGAGGTGTCGCGGGGGTTGGGGGGGGTCAAATTTTGCTTTCTTGTTCCTGTGAAGAACCTTTGGGTATTTTGTTACATCAAAGGTGCTTATAAATGTCGGATCTTGTTATTGTCAAAGTGATTCATCTAATTATATTGAAGCCAATGCCGATATCATTTTAAAAGCCCCAATCTTTTTCCCCTTCAGGCTATAGAGAGGAGATGTGCATACATTGAGTGTTTTTGTATTGTTCCACTTAAGGGATAATTTAGCGTGGCCGATCCACCTACCCTGCATACCTTTGGGTTGTGGGGGGGTGAGACCCACGCAGACACCGGGAGAATGGGCAAACTCCACGCGGACAGGGACCCGGGGCCGGGACCGAACCCGGGCCCCCGGCGGAGTGGGGCATCTTGGGGATAAAACAGATACATTGTGAATACAAATTTGCAAGTGTAATATTCCCAGGTTTGCTGAGGACATGAAACATTTTGGGAATGTGAGTGATGAGGATGATGTTAAGAGGTATGATTGTGCTTTTGGAAAATTGAGTGAGTGGGCTAACACATGGCAGATGCAGTTTAGCGTATATCAACTTTGGATGGTGAAACACAAATTTATATGGTGATAGAATGGGAAATGTTGGTGTACAAAGGGACCTGGGTGTCCTAGTACACCAGTCACTGAAAGCAAGCGTACAGGTACTGCAAGCTTTCAGGAAGTCTCATAGAATCATAGAACCACTAGAGTGCAGAAGGAGACCATTCGGCCCATCGAGTCTGCACCGACCCTCTGAAAGAACACCTTACCTAGGCCCCACTCTCTCGCAATCCCGTAACCCCACCTAACAATTGGACACTAAGGGACAATTTAGCATGGCTAATCCACCTAACACACACATCATTGGACTGTGGGCGGAAACCAGAGCACCCGAGGAAACCCACGCAGACCCTGGGAGAAAGTGCAGACTCCGCACAGACAGTCACCCAAGGCCGGAATTGAACCTGGGTCCCTGGCGCCGTGAGGCAGAAGTGCTAATCACTATGCCACCGTGCCAAGTCAAATGGTATGTTGGTTTTGCAGAGGATTTGAGTACAGAAGGATGTCTTACTGCAGCTGTACAGGGCCTTGGTGAGAACACACATGGAGCACTGTGTGCAGTTTTGGTTTTGTTACCTCAGAAAGAATAAAGTTTCCAATGAGGGAGTGCAGTGAAGGTCCACCAGACTAATTTCTGTGATGGCAGGATTGTCGTATAAGGAGAGATTGGGTCAAATGGGCCTCTATTCACTGGAATTTAGAAGAATGAGAGGGGATCTAATTGAAACGTATGAAATGCTGACAGTGCTGGGCAGGCTGGATGCAACGATGTTGTTTCCTCTGGCTGGGGGGGTCTAGATAAAAGGGGTGACAGTCTCAGGATTTGGGTTTGGCAGTTCTCTGAGATAAGGAGAAATTACTTCACTCAGAGTGTGGTGAACCTGAGGCATTCTCTACCGCAGGAGGCTGTGGAGGTCGAGTCACTGAATATATTTAAGAAGGAAAGAAATTGAGTTTGAGACTCTAAAGGTGCTAAGGAGTATGGGGAGGGCGCGGGAGAATGGTGTTGAGATACAGGATCAGCCATGATCAGGTTGAATGGCGGAGCAGGCTCGAAGGGCTGGGCACCCTGCTCCTGCTCCTAATTTTGACGTTTCTATTGCTGACAAATTTAATAAACTTTTGGGCCTCCAGTAAATTAACTACTCCATCCAGGGTGGTTGGCTAAAATAGGCCATTCCATATGTTCATTAAGGACCTAACCCACATGACAGACATTCCCTCAGGCCGCTTACTCTCTGACCTCCCCACCCTCACCTGCTGGCCAGATTTCTCTCTATTCGCCACATCAGCTCCTCGTAAATCTTTGATCAAATCATCCCGTAGCCTCCTAAATTCCAAGGAGTACAACCTGGCTTTGCACAGCCATGGAGAGTTGGCTTTAAACAACCAACCGGGCCTAACTGAGGGCTGTATGGAGAGTGCGAGTCCTCAGTGGGGATGTTATAACGGACAACTGCAGTGCTGAGAGGCTCGGGTCAGTTACGTAAGAGGAGACTCGACTACAGGATTTAGGTGAGGCTCCGGAGTTACAACCTCAGCCCAAGCGAGATGAGTTTATGCCGATGATCAAATGCAATCAGGGCTGTAGAATCAGAGGGCGTAAGAAAATGATCACACGGGATAAAGGGCGTTCCCCTGCATTTGTAGTGAAAGCAAATTAACATGCAGGTGCAGCAAATAATGAGGAAGGCAAATTGCATGTGCAATATGGAGATAGGAAGTCTTGCTGTAATATTATGCATCTTTAATTAGGCCAATCTTGGAGTACTGCGTCTAATTTTGATCCCCGCTCCGGAGGAAGAATATATGTCCCTCTGTACAGGTGCAACAAATGCACACAAGATTGATTGCTGTGACGTGAGGGCAATGGGGACTTGATTGAGCTGTACAAAATCACAAGGGACATTGATAGGATGGATAGAAAGGAACTTCTTCCCTTAGTGGAGGGGTCAGTAATCAGGGAGCATAGATTGAAGATAAGGAGCAGGAGATTTATAGGGGATTTGAGGAAGAACATAACAATAATAATCTTTATTAGTGTCACAAGTAGCCTTACATTAACACTGCAACGAAGTTACTGTGAAAAGCCCCGAGTCGCCACATTCCGGCGCCTGTTCGGGTGCACGGAGGGAGAATACAGAATGTCCAATTCACCTGACAAGCACGTCTGTCGGAACTGGTGGGAGGAAACCAGAGCACCCGGAGGAAACCCACGCAGACGCCACACAGACAGTGACCCAAGCCGGGAATCGAACCTGGGACCCTGGCGCTGTGAAGCAACAGTGCTAACCACTGCGCTGCCGTGCTGCCCATTTTCACCCAGAGGGTGGTGGGAAGCTGGCTCTCTGCCTGAAAGGGCGGTGGAAGCAGGAACCCTCAGAATATTTAAGAAGCCTTTTAGATAAGCACTTGAAACCCCATAACGCGCAAGGCTACAGACTGGAATGGGATGAGAATAGATCGGTGTTGAATGGCTGCTGCAGGCACGCTGGGCTGAAGAGCTGTAAACTCTATGAGTCGATGAAATTTAGTAGAATGGACCTGTGCTCTCTGGAGTTTAGGAAAACGAGAGGTGATCTTATTTCAAAGTATAATCTGTGTTTAATTATAACGAGTAATAATACTCACCTCTCAATGTAACCTTCAATTCCAAAGCCGAGATAATCTGTTAGTATTTTCCATGATCATGGAGACTTAGTCAGGTACGTGTTGAATAGCGCTTCAGTTATTTGAGGGAAGCCAGGTATTAAGTGGTGTTTAATGAGTATTGTACTTGCGTGCAGCTGATTGTTGAGCTATTGCTTTTCCTTCTGTAAGATGGGAAATGTTTATTATGGGATGTCCAGTTTGCCCATTCGACGGCCTCCTGAGATTCCGAGTGGAGAAATGAGGTGCCTCCTACAATTGATCTTATTGGGCAGGTTGCTGCGATGTGTTCCGTGGTCTGGGAGTCATGGGCACAGCCAAGTTGTCCCTCATCTTCCACTAAGGTAGCAGACACTGGACACACCCTGTGCAGTTATGGTTCAGTGATGCGTGTTGGGGGGAATTCTCCCCCCCCCCATCGGGAGAACAGAGTGATTCCCATTGGCACCCGCAGCAACCCCCAAAATGCCATGAAATGGCACTTAGAAATATTTCTACCCCCGATTGGGTTTTCAGTGCCATTCTATGGCACGCCGGGATTCTTGCGGAAGCTGAGAGGGGCAGGACATAATCTCTCTGACAATTCAGGCTCCTCTGAGGTAAGAGTGCCATTTTTATAGGGCGCCTCAATCTCAGAATGCTGCCGCAGGCCCCCTTGGATTTCTGGGAATGCCCCCCGTCATCTCTCTTTAGTCTCCAGTGCCCTCTTCAGCCACCCCCCCCCCCCAATTCCCCCTCTTCAGGGCCTCCCCTTGCCACTGCTTGGCTTGTATGCTGAAGGGTGGCAAGGAGGTGAGTACCCTCCCTCCAATTGCCGCCAATCCGAGGGGGTCCTTCACGGGAGGTGGGGGACAGGGGGACTTGTGCTGGGCTGGAGGGGCTCAGATCCGGCGTCCTTCCCTGGGATGGGGGTGGTTTACTGCTCTTCTCATCGACAGCCTTTAAACCCTTTAAACAGTCTGAATTTGGAAATTAAGGTTCGCTCACAATAATGTGAAAGTGTTTCCATCTGGATTCCCTGAACCCTTTGAGAGGTCTGTCAGTCTGCCAAGTTCAAAGATCTGTAAGTTGAAGGTAAAACTAAAATGCCCTTTAATGTGGTGGGAACCTTTGAAGTGGTTTTCTCAGTCAATTTCACTGCCCTTTAAAGTATTGAAGACCTTTTGCATGCCTCAAAGGCTAAAAGCTTTGAATTGCATTGCTTAAATTCAATTCCATGTACAATTGTCTCCTAAAAACTTTTGATTGGCAGGTCGAGGCAGTTTCAAAGGGAGGATTACTGTTGTTTATTTGTATAGCTCTGCAGGGATCCACTAACTCAGGAGAACAGATGGTTTTCTAACCGCAGGTTTTTTTTTATGAGACTGCCTCTTTGTTCTCAAATACTTCCCAGAAATAGCTGGTGCTGCTCCCTGCCTAGTAGTGCCAGTATTGACACTGTCAGTGCACCAGGGTGCCAGGGGGCAGTGCCAGGCCACTGCCCTTCACTGTCCCTGACCACCCAGGGACTCCAATGGATTCTGAGTCCCCCTGGAATGGTCATCACATCTAGTCTCGGATCTGGAGGCCAGTAGGGATTCCCGCCGGCCTCCTGCTGTGCCTGCAAGGGCGGAGAATCCCGGGAGTCGCGAGACCCCGACTTGGAATGGACTCAGCATATTTACATGTTCACGCCGCGTCTGGTGCCGTGTGCCGGGGAGTACCGCACTCTGTTCGGTGTCAGGCGCGAGCCACGTTTAGGGGCTCTCCTGCAATTCTCCGGGAATAGTGGGATGTGTGCCGGGCGCAACGTGGGCAGAATAACGCCCCATTTCCTTGGAGGGAGATCGGAGCCCAGGACCTCTGCTGTTGGGTCAGTGATGAGGTGTCCGTTGTTTCTGCTGCATCCATCCCATGATTCCATCCATCCAGAGCATGAATGGACCGTTGCTTTGCCAATATTAGCTCGCGGCAGTGGAACTAACTGTGGCTGTGTCCTGACCTCTGAACCAACGTACGGCTGACATTTCGATCACCCATTTGGGGATCAAAAATTTTAAAAAACTAAGCGTGCCAGAAAGAGTGAAGTCAATCACACATCTTAACTGTTCCACCCCCAGCTCCTCCCGGTTTCCATCAGAGTGTGGCCAGGGGTGGATGGGGAGGTAAAATGCTGCCGTGCATGTTGTGAAGAGGACCCGAGCTGATCGGTGAAGTAGAAACCAAAACACGGAGCTTTTCTTTAATGAGAGGCTTGTTCAATCGCGCTGCTCTCACCTCAAAAAACAGTGTCCCATCTGTCCCCTCTTTATACATACTCAAGGGCAATTAATACCTTCGCCAGTTACTCTTAACATTAACAGTGTCATTTAGATGGACAAACCTTAAAAATGAAATTGACAAGACATTAGCAGGTGTGACTATCAAAAAATGACACACAATTTATAAATGGTAACAGTTGGCAATGGGTTAAACAGAAACATTCTGAATCTCGATTAGACTGTTTTAATATAACAAGATATAAAACGTGGAACTCAGAACATGGCGTGGGTTTACATATAAATTGAAGGGAAATGTTCCCTCTGGGCACCAAGTTTGGCAAAACAATCTTTACATTCTCTGCCAACGACTTGGTGTTTTTGGTATATGTAAACCACAGAGGGAATTTTCCTCATTAATATCCATACAGAAGACAACAAAGAGAATCTCAATTTTCTTCTGATAATGATTCCATAGTTTAAAATAGAGAATTGAAATATTTTTTTTGAACAAGGCTTTGAGGAGCGTACGGGGCAAGGGGATTCATTGAATAGCTGAACTAAGGAGCTAGCATAGGCGAAATAGGCTGAATGGCCTCCTTCTGTGCTGTATCGCTCAGTGATTCTAAATGTGCTTCTTTTCTTTGACAGCAATACTTCATCCTTCTGATTCTGACAGATGGCGTCATCACTGATATGGCCGACACCAGGGATGCCATTGTCCACGCCTCCCACCTCCCCATGTCAGTGATCATCGTGGGGGTTGGAAACGCTGACTTCAGCGACATGCAGATGCTAGATGGGGACGACGGGATACTCCGCTCCCCGAAGGGTGAACCCGTTTTACGAGACATCGTTCAGTTTGTGCCATTCAGGAACTTCAAGCACGTAAGTGGAGATGTGGAGCCTCAAGGGCAGGATTTTGCGTTTCCGGTCGGAATATGTGGGAGGGATCATCTGGCAGTGATCTTTCCCAAATTGGCCAAATAGCAGCCAAAGGGTCCCCCTGTTGTCAAATAATAGCCACCTAGTGGCATGGAGCGTTACTATTGCTGAAAAGAAAGACAGGCTGCTGAATCTTTTCATCTTGCAGGACAAATGCAGAATGTCAAATTTCAAGCGGTTGAAAAGGGTACTGATTGGTTGGCAAGTCAACTCTGATTGGACGAGGCTTTGCCATGGAGCAAGCAACAAGGAACCAGAGGCTCCCCAAGCTCCCGGGTAATTCAAAAAAGTACAAGGCTTGAACATGTTCCTTTTGTTTGCAGAGAACTGATCCCTGAGTATGAATGTATGTCACTTCTAGCAAGCATAAATGAGCCACAAAAGGAGCTCAATTGATTATTTTAAATCAGTCGTCAGACTAATTATTAGCGTACTCAGGATCCACAAAAGCTGCCCAAGCGTGGATCATTTGAAATTTGACATTCTTGCATTTGTCCTGATGAGTGCAAGATGAAAAGCTTCAGCAACATGTCTCTTTTATGAGAAAAATGATAGTACCAGAGGACTAACACCCTGTAACCTCTCCAGTCCAGAAAGCTTAAGGCCAAGTCATTTTGGGATTCCAGAGTTTTCGGGATCCGCGAATGGCGTAAGAATAACAAACTGCAAGGGCATGAACTGGAGATTGCTGCAGTTATAAATATTTACCCAAAATGTAGAACAGCGATAAAGCGTTATAAAGCAGTAATAGTTGTTTTACTTAAGCAAGTATTGTATCTTCCATGTCTCGTCTCCCAAAATATGTGATGCCCTGAGGTGTGCTTTCAACATTCCTGGACAATTGGGGCTGGATACTCCGATTCTGGGGCTATGTCCCCACGTCGGCATGGAAACGGGGGGGCAAAATGGCCGCCGATTCCCCGTTTAGCTGGGGGCTCGCATGCCGGCAGCGTCGAGCACCCGGCTCTAGGTGCCGATACGCTCCGGAGAATTGCCGGGTCGAACTTAGTTGATGGAAAAATTGAATTTGTTTCTGCTTTTATGATGTTATCAATTTTAATGGTTTCTGGTAAGGTGGGAGGGGCCGCGCCATGCAACAGGGGGGGTGGCTGCACGCGGACCCGGCCCGCGAAATAGTCCCTCCTTTCCGCCAGCTTGCATGCCCTGGACCAATCTCCCAAAATGCCCCCCCCCCCCACGGATCGGCCCTTCCCCCGACTGCGGCGGTGCTGGACTGATTCCGCAATCGCCACGTTGAGTTCCCAATGGGTAATACCATGAGGGACCCACGCCGTCGGGAACTCAGCCGGTCGGGGCGGAACATCGGGGGGGGGGGGCGAGACTCAGGAAATGTCCTGAGGCCGCTGATATTGCGCGCGACATACTCCTAGAGTACGCCACTTTGGAGGGGGGTGGGCGGAGCATCACAAAAGCGGCACCGCCCCCGATTTTGTCGGAAACATGGATTCTCTGGCCGGTCACTGAACGCGATTTTGGCGTCGGCAACCGGAGAATCGCGCCCTTGGTGTTTCTGAACAATAGATTTCCAGACTAGAGAGGTTACTGTGTACTATACTAGGGAAAGGTAATCAATCTATCAAAGGCCCGTTTGCTCCACTGGGAGGAGAAGTTATAAAGGAGATGGGTTAATGTCTTTCTTTCAATGTTAAAAGTATTTTTTAGGATAAGGGGACAATCTTTTCAGACTGAGAGGAGGAGAAATTTCTTCACCCAGAGAGTTGTGAATCTTCGGAATTCTCTATCCCAGAGGGTTATGGATGCTCCACCGTTGAATATATTTAAGGCTGGGATAGGCAGATTTCTGGTCCCTCGGGAAACTAAGGGATATGGTTTTCCCAGGTCATCTCTCTCCCAATCAGGGCACAACTCTAACACTCTGAGGAGAAATCCCTTAATGGGACGAGACAACAAGCCAGTGAGAGACTGGGAGCTGACAGCCCACATCTGCAGTAAACTGGGAGTGACAAAGCTGTAACGAGGCACATCAGGAACAGGCAGCTAACAGTGGACGAATAGCGAGAGCTGTACAACTTTGGGGGAAAGAGCAGATGTGAGCAACACGACTCAACTGGTATTATCAGTGAGCGAGGAGGTGTTTGCCACTGAACTCTGGAAATAGCTTTGCATTCCCACTTGATATGTATTAAGGCCCAGATTTGTTTCATTCACCCATGACATGTGGGCATTGCTGGCAAGGCCAGCATTTAGTGCCGACTAGTTGCCCTGGAGAAGCTGATGGTAAGTGACCATCTTGAACCACCGGAGTCCATGCAATATAGGTGGACCCACAATGCTGTTCGGGAGTGAGTTCCAGGGTGTTGTTATGGGAGAGGTGTTTTAAGAACCCCAAAATGTATCATGGAGTTCAACCAACCCCCACCTTTAATGGATTGTTGCTTTTGAAGCACACGGCTTGTTCCCCAGGTGCAGTATTACAATTATGGACACGTGGTTTTTAAAACAAAACATTGTTTATTCCATGAACTCAAATTAACCTTTTAAATAAACATTGGACCTCTTAACACCCCTCACTTCAAAGATAACCCCGAAAATAATACACTACCCAATCCTGCAAACTGTTCCTTTACAAATCTAAAAGACTTAACAAATCCTTCAAACAGAAGCACATTAGATTTATATTCAATACTGAGACCTTTTTACAATTCCGATTTCACCAAAGGATTAAGAGATAGTCCTTCATGGCAGAGATCACCAGCAATGCAACTCACAGCCACACCCAAGCTTTCTTCAAACTGAAACTAAAACTCCCAAAAAGCAGAAGTGAGCTCACCCCCCCCCCCCCCCCCCCCCCCCCCCCCGTGACATCAGTAATATGATCAGCTTCATTTCTTAAAGGTACATTTCTTAAACATCCTGTTCTTAAAGGCACTCTAACATGACAGTGTTGACCCACTGGCAGTGATGGAATGAAGATATATTTCCAAGTCAGGATGGTGCGTAATTCGGAGAGGAACTTGCATGGGCTGGTGTTCCCATGCATCTCCTGCCCTTGCCCTTCTCGATGGTAGAGGTCGCAGTTTTGGAAGATGCCGTCGACGGAATCTTTGCAGAAATGTTCTTAATTACAAAATTAATTCATTATTTCGGTCTGTGACCTGATTTAAGTGGAGTACTTAAAATGTGAATTGAATACTTCAAAAAATTAGTTTCTAATT
Source organism: Scyliorhinus canicula (assembly GCF_902713615.1). Lineage (NCBI taxonomy): Eukaryota > Metazoa > Chordata > Chondrichthyes > Carcharhiniformes > Scyliorhinidae > Scyliorhinus > Scyliorhinus canicula. The sequence continues at coordinate 10,503,780 of NC_052150.1, read as the reverse complement.
TAGCAGCGCTGTTCAGTGTTATGCATTGTAATTGTCCTCAGGGGAGTCTCCAACACACAGAGTCATGCTCACTAGATAAGTGACTGCGTTATTCCCTTTCTTCGAGACAGATTTCTAGATTGCGAAATGGGAGGGTCATCTCTACAATGGAGTGGATTGTTGGAACTTAGTTGATGGAAAAATTGAATTTGTTTCTGCTTTTATGATGTATTCAATTTTAATGGTTTCTGGTAAAATGGGAGAGGAACTGTCATGGTGGCTGTATGTGACAGAGTAGCTTTTCCTGTGGAGTTAATTTCCAAAACAACATCACTAAGATAGATCTGTGATTTGACTGGTTGAAAGATTAGTGGCCGGCGATCTAATGGGCAGGGTTCTGCTTGGTTAGGAACATAGGAATTAGGAGCAGATGTCGGCAATTGAGCCCTTCGAGCCTGCTCCGCCATTCAATCAGATCATGGCTAATCTCTTCCTGGTCTCGCAGCCACCTCCCTACCTGTTCCCCAAATCGCTTTAACTCATTTTTTGAAATCAGAAATATATCTATCTCCCTCTTGATTCAGATTCCACCGCACTATGGGGCAGCGAGTTCCACAAATTCACCACCCTCTGCGAAAAGTAGTTTCTCCTCATCTCAGTTCTAAATCTACCGTCTCTGAACCTATATCCGTGACCATTGCCCCACAAGGGGGAACAATCGGTCTACATTTACTTCATCAATACCTTTTAGTCTCTTATATACCTTGATCAGATCCCCTCTCCTTCTAAACTCCAGCGAGTATAACCCCAAACTGTTTAATCTCTCCTCATACATCAACCCCTTCATCCCCGGAATCAACCCCTTCATTCCCGGAATCAATCTGGTGAACCTCCTCTGAACTGCCTCTAAATCCACCACATCCTTTCTCAAATATGAGACCAAAACTGGACACAATACTCCAGATGTCGTCTCACCAGATGTGGTCTCACCAACACCCTATACGATTGCAACAACACTTTTATACTCCACTAAACACTAACATTCATTTGCCTTTCTTCTTACATTTTGTACCTGCATACAGACTTTCTTGCGATTCATGAACAACGACACCCAGATCCCTCTGCCCAGACGCATTTTGAATCTACTTTCCATTCAGATAATAAATTTGCCTGCCTAATTTTTCGGCCAAAATGGATAACCTCACACTAATCTCCATCTACCAAATTTTGGCCCAATCTCCTAGCCTATCTATGTCTGTCTGTAAAATATCTGTATCTCCTCTCCACTCCCTGCTTTCCCACCTATTTCAGTATCATCCACAACTTTTGCTACGTTACACTCTGTTCCTGCTTGCAGATCATTTATATAGATTGTAAACAGTTGAGGTCTGAGGACTGACCCCTGCGGCACCCCGCTAGTTACAGTTCGCCAGAGAAGGACCCACTTCGACCGTCTGCTTTCTGCCAGTCGGCCAATCCTCTATCCAGTCTAGTACTCTAACCCCAATCCCCTGTGATCTCACCTTCTGGATCCGTCTTTTATGCGGCACCTTGTAATAATAATAATGATCTTTATTATTGTCACAAGTAGGTTTACACTGCTAATTAAGTAATTGTGAAAAGCCCCTAGTCACCACACTCTGGCGCCTGGTTTGGGGACACTGAGGGAGAATTCAGAATGTCCAAATTACCTAACAGCACGCCTTTCGAGACTTGTGGGAGGAAACCGGAGCGCCCGGAGGAAACCCACGCAGACACGGGGAGAACGTGCAGACTTCGCACAGACAGTGACCCAAGCAGGGATCGAACCTGGGACCCTGGAGCTGTGAAGCAACAGTGCCGACCACTGTGCTACGGTGCCGCCCATACTGATTCTCCCTGCAGTGAGCTCTGAGTTTCAATCGTGTCATCGTAAAGATGTCTCAAAGCAACTTCCTGGAAAATCTGGAGGAAAACCATTTTGCTGATACCTTAAAAATGTGTTTCTAGTCAAACAGAAATACAGGCTCGATGAAGTTGTGCAAGTTTCTGCCAGAATTATCTCCATATTGGCTTTCTCCAAAGATTGAACATCAAAGTACTAAAGCACCAAATCACAAACGCAATAAAGTAAATATTTAATGATTTGTACATCACTCCCTCAAGTATGCATGACTAATAAATGCAAGATTCCCACTTTGATTAATAAAAAATGTAATAAATGTGATACCTGCAGAATAGTCAAAGAGCCTTCCAGGATATCACAAGTCATTAAGTGAGTGTGTCTGATATGAGACAAACCTCCATCTGTACCTCTTTTATAAGTCACATTCGATGCTGTGTAAAATGGCAGAATGTTTGGGGTAGAGAGTAAACAGAGTTGATATTCTTCGAATGAATTTATTCAGCACAAAACAAAGCCGAGCTATCTGATCTGAGGTAGATTCAGCTGTCGTGTAAATATTTTAAAGGTTGACCAGCTCCCAGCTCCTGATGGTTGATTTGCCAAGCGTTGTTATTTCAGTGTAATTTCAAAGGGCGTGTGTGTTGATAGCTCAGAATTAAGTGTATGACTCATTTTCTTAGTTACGTATGAACAGACGAGCTAACGAATAGGAGCAGGAGCATGCCATTCGGCCCCTCGAACCTGCTCCGCCATTCGATAAGATTATGGCTGATCTGTTTGCGTTTCGAATTCCACATTCCCGCCTGCCTCCGCTAACCTTTGATTCCCTTGCCGAACAAGAATGTATCCACCTCCGCGGAGTCAGAGAGTTGCAAAGTCGCACAACCCTCTTGAGAGAAAGAAATTCTTCTCATCACGTTCCTCTAAGGGCGACCCGCTAATTTTAAAACAGTGCCACCTAGTTCTGGGCTCATCTGTGGTGTTATCATAACTATCAGCATTGCAAGGGTTAATGTAGCGTTGAGAGTAGCCACCAGAGGGAGCTACAGATACAACTATATAAGACAGTGTTGCTAAGCCTTGTGGGGGGGGGGGCAGTATATGCAGGAGTTAGCTAATGAAAGTCATAAGAGTAGATAGTATAAGTGAAAGCAGATCATACTTGAAACCAGTAGTGAGATTAGCTGGAGATGAGTGTAGTTAGATGGTATTAGTCAACTGTGTATTCTTAAGCAGTATGTGTCGAATCCAAGTTAGTAGTGTTCATAAATGGATAGCTTTGTTTAAGTTAAAGCTATGATGTGGTCTTTCTGAACACTACGCCAACCATCCTGAAATACGCAACACAAAGAACACCACATCACCCACAACAGGAAACATCCTTTCCACACCCACCTTGTCAAAACCATTCAGGAGCTTCTATGCTTCACCCCTCCCTCTTCCAAACACCAGCAGGAACATGGCCAACCAACCGTTCCGCATAAGACAACCCGTTCACTCCAGGTATCATTCGGCTAAACCTCTGAACCGCCTCAAACGCATTTACGTCCTTCCTTAAAGAAGGAGACAAAAGCTGCACACAGTATTCGCGATGGGGACTCACCGATACTCAGTATAACTGAAGCAGAACATCCTCACTTTCATGTTCACTTCCTCTTGTAACAAAGGATAGCCTTCCACTAGCCTCCATGATTACATGCCGTACCTGCGTACGAACGGTTTGTGATTAATGCACGATAACACCTAAATCCCTCCGCACCTCGGAATTCTGCAACTGTTCCCCGTTTAAGTAAAACTCTTGCTTTTTTAAATTCCGCCTGCCAAAACTTCACACCGACGGCATCATCGCGGACGGGAGGGAAAGATTTGGAGAGCAGTTGACTTTTAACGGTTCTCCATATTTTCCCGCCCTGCCCATGACAAAGCCTGCCAGGCCCGGAAACTCCCACCCTGAGAGGTTGTCTCCCCTGGCTGGGGAATCCAGAGTGTGAGGGTCTCAGGCTCAGGACAAGGGGCCTTTAGGACTGAGGTGAGGAGACATTTCTTCACTCAAAGGGCTGTTAATTCAGTGAAATTCTCCCCCAGCGAGGGCTGTGGACACTCCAAATGTTGAATATATTTAAGGTTGGGATAGACAGATTTTTGGTTTCTAAGGGAATCAAACGAGGCTGGGCAGGAATGTGGATTGGGAGCCCAGGATCAGCCATGATTGTGTGGAATGGTGCAGCAGGCTTGATGGGCCAAATGGTCAACCCTTGCTCTTATTTCTTTTGTTTCTAAATCCTTTTCTGTGCTAATTAAAGTGAGGACCACAATGCACCCAGTGTCAGCTCTATTCTCCCTCTATTTGGTTCCAACAACATGCCTTATTTCCAATATGTGGGTTCCTGCGGTCATGGTCTCCGTAGATTAATTCACTGACAGGAATAATTTAGTACAAGTTCATATTGAGGTGCGGAGTTTGTAATTGCCAAATCTCATTTATTTTGCTTTGTTTTGTTAACTGAGTTGTGTAAGGAGTGATACAGTTCCTTGGGTCATGGTAAGTGTGATGGTGAGATATGTTTCTGGAATCCACCCCTTCATTCACCTGAGGAAGGAGCTGCGCTCCGAAAGCTAGTGATTCAAAACAATCCTGTTGGACTTTAACCTGGTGTTGTAAGATTTCTTACTATGGTTACTTGGGGTCAATATTGTGCCTGCCTTTATCTTCCTTAGTAAACACCTTTACACCATACTCCTCCAGCGTGTATATCTCGATCCACTGCATGGCGACGAGGTTAAAAACTTCGCCCGCAGCAAAGTGCTGCAAAATTGAGGGGGGAATAAAAGTCGCCCCAAGAAAGGGAGAAGTCCCAGAAAACTTTGTTGAAAAGTCAGGAGCCAGCTTTTCGTCAAAGAAACAGTGAGTCAAATTGGAACCGTCTGTCCAGGGGACTGAGACTCGGAGTCAGTACAAAGAACGCCTCCATTACTTCTTCATTGCAAATGAGATCACTGGTGAAGATAAAGAGAAGGTGATCCTTCTGACAGTCTGTGAGTCTCAAACCTACAACTTGATTAGGAATATGATATCCCCTGAGGCTCTCGATTCGACTAGTTGGTCACACTGAAGAAGGAGCATTTCAACCCAAGGCCCTCAATCATTCTTCAGTGTTACAAATTTAACACAGCGGTCAGGGGCCCTGAAGTATCCATCTCGGTCTTCATCTTCAGATTTCGACAACTCGCTGAGAACTGGGAGTTTGGGACCACGCTTAGCGACGTGCTTCCGGTTGGTTTGCGGGATCCAGGATCTCAGTATACAAAAGAAGCTTTTGGCCGAGACCATGCTGACACTGGAGAAGACTATTGAGATCATGCCGGCGATGGAGTGTGCAGCAAAAGGCACCAGCGAACTCCAGAAAGTGACCGAAGGGAAAGTAAGTTTAGTTTGCAACAGTATGGCCACGAGGCGAGAGGCAGGGTCGCCAGGTATAGCCGTGTACCAGCCCCAGGGATGGGTATGGGACCAGAGTCAGGGAACTGGGGACCAGCTAGGTGGTCAACGCCAAGTTGAAGAGGACGGCGATCGCTGCAGAGTGGACCATCCGCAGGAGAATTGCCTTTGCCGGGAGTTTGTGTGTTTTAAATGCAGTCGGCGAGGCCGTATCCAAGCACAATGTCGGACATGATAAAGAGTGAAGCAGTGTAAAAAGGGGCTGGTTGTAAAGAGGGGCTGGTTTAGCTCACTTGGCTAAATCGCTGGCTTTTCAAGCAGACCAAGCAGGCTAGCAGCACGGTTCGATTCCCGTACCAGCCTCCCCGGACAGGCGCCGGAATGTGGCGACTAGGGGCTTTTCACAGTAACTTCATTGAAGCCTACTCGTGACAATAAGCGATTTTCATTTCATTTCAAAAAGAGCAGCCGCAGTAGCAGGTCCAGGCAGCAACAGCCCCAAGTGGAAAGGAGCTGTGCAGAGGAGCTAATCAATTAAACATCATCCAAGTGAAAATGACCGATCCTATTCAGATTATCTTGAACGTGAACGGAAAATCCTTAACGTTGGAAGTCGACGCCGGAGCTTTGCTGACCGTCACGAGTGAGCAAATATTTAACACATTCCGGGAGGGAACCCAGGTCCTGCAGCTAAGCTGCAGCAATTCAAAATGATCAACGTTTACGGGGCAGACCCTTAGATCCTCGGTACTGCGGAAACTTCAGGGATTCACAAGGGGCAAGAGGCGCGTCTTCCGTTGATTGTCATAGAGGGGGGGGGAGGCCCAGCCTCCAGCGGTGGGGCTGGTTGAAGCGCATCAGGCTGAACTCTGAATCTCGGAGTTATTTCAATGCCTCAAGTGGTCTTGCCATCACTCCCATGCCACCTCTGATTCTGAAGTCTTCAGTAATTTGCTCCTGTTACCTTGAGCTCCTGTTATTCACTGATTGCAGTCGAAATAAACCAATATTGACGAGCATTGAACTTTGCACCTTTCCTACATCAGGACAAATGCACTGAAAGGCTATTAATTGTATCGGATACATGCTGGGAAATCTGGCCAGTGTTATGCAGTGTTGTGCTTATAGTGATGTTAACATGGAGTAGTAATGGAAATTGCTAATTAACTGTGACAACTGCTCCTCTCATCAAACAATTAACATACCAAAATTCCTTTGTGCGGCTGGAATCAAATATCAAACAAATGTTAATTATCCTTGACCTACTAGACAGAAATAAATATTTCTGTGAGACTCAGAAATACTTGACAGTACCAAGCCTGAGTATTACTGGAGCTGGAAACAATGAAACCACTTAGACACAGACACAAATGCGGAGATCATTGAAAGGGTTTTTTTTTAATTACCATAAAAGCATGAATAATATAGTGAATAATATAGTTACCCTTCTTCTTCGGTCCCTCAGGATCGAGGATGACTTGCTGCCACTCCAGTTGGCCGGGTTCTGAGATGAAAGATGTGCCCAACGCACGGTCTGCAGACTCTGTCACGTGCTTGACGGGTTCTACAATTGCACCATCCACTGTCCCACAGACAGTCAGAGAAATGCCACACTTATTCACACGAGTCGGTCAACATAATGGCAGCTTGGGCTATTTCCTGTCGTGATTGGACAACGCAAAGGTTACAAAATTGCATAGGTCTACAGGCAGAACTATAGTTTAGCGGTTGCCATTATTCAGCTGCAGTCTCAGTTCAGGACTAACATAACAACCCATCACTAATTCACTAATGTCCTTCAGGGAAGGAAATCTGCCATCCTTACCTGGTCTGGCCTACATGTGACTCCAGATTCACAACAGTGTGGTGGACTCTTAAATGATCTCAGGGGTGGACAATAAATGCTGGCCTAGACTGCGACGCCCACATCCCATGAACACATTTTTTTAAATGTCCATTCCGCTCTATCCCCGTAACCCTATAATCTAACTTGCACATCCCTGGACACCAAGGGCAATCCACCTAACCCGCACATCTTTGGGCTGTGGTAGGGATCTGGAGCACCCGGTGGAAACCCATGTCGATACGGGGAGGAGGTGCAAACTTCACACAGCCAGTGATGCAGGCCAGAACTGACCCTCGGTCCCTGGCACTGTGAGACAGCAGCGCTAACCACTGTGCCACCATGCCACTAATGGTGACCATGACAACTATCAGTTCAATAGCTATTGCCCAAGATGACCATAGGCTGCTTTCCCCTTTGAGGGGGAAGAACTGACAGTTGGTGATTTAACCTGAGGATCACCACACTTCAGGCGAGGGGCAAGTGTGCGAAGGCAGGGTCTTCATCAATAACTTCAGTCGATACGGGGATTGAACCCCTGCTGTAGGTCTCGCTCTGCATCACAAACCAGCTTTCCAGCCAACTAAGCTAACCCGGCCCCCTATCATTTTTAAAAAATGTTTTATTGAAGCATTTGTCACTTTCGCAATAGTAATTAGTGATGGGCAAAAAATCCTGCGATGGTAGGATAAAAAAATCTAATGTGGCATGTGGAATTAATCACACTGGCTGTTAGTGGCCAGAGTTTCACAAGTCAGAAGAAAGCCGCCCACAAAGATCGAGCGATCTCTATGGCATGGATTTCCCTTTTCCAGTTCGAAATTATCTTTTCAGGGCCAGAGAGGGCATGCTGCAGTAATTGTAAACTTAATACCCAGTTAAAAACCCAGTTAAAGCTCACAACGAGGAATTTGTCGGCCAGGGTTTTACAGCATAACTAATAGCAGGACATTTGCATCAGTTCAGTGATTTCTAATTGATTGCAGACTGAGGGATTTTGAACTGCCCCACCTCTGGAGAATCTTGGAATCGCTGACAGCAATGTCTGGATTTCTGTGTTTAATCCTTGCAGGTGCAGATCCCAGAGGTTGAGGTCAGTTGACAATGAATGCTGACCGTTTCACCGTCATTACCACTGCAAACCGGGGCCAGAATCGGCCAGCTATTGCACATATTAAAGGGGAGGTGGAGCGGGTTCAGTGTAATGAATTCCACTCAATTATATTATAGACCAAAATTACTGAAGGTCCCTCCTACTGGGCAGAAATTTGCAAATGCGAGCAATCTCATTATTGCACTGGAGACCTGTCAATTAGTGAAAAAGAACATTCTGTTGACATAAACATCTGGTCCATTTCTGAAGAGCCCCAGAGAATGAGTTTGTGTAAAGTTTCCTGCTGTCTGGGATTAGCACTGTCTTCGGTGCTTGGTATCGACCTGAAGCAGTCAATGGCGCTTTTAATTTCACAAGGGGTTTCACTGTGAATTGATCCATGTGAAATATCCGAAACCTCATCCGTTTGGGCTGCGTGTAAATTCGGGTCCACCCGTGCAGACTGGGAGGGAAGCCAGTTACTTCAAGAACCGGGATTAATATAAACTGCACTCCTCTGTGCCTTACCTGAAGCGAAAGGTTTGTGTGGGGAAGTAATGAGAAAATCCAAAGCCTAGAATCCCTCGAACAAATGTGAATGACTTTTCTTCATCGCCTAAACTATGGGCATGTCGGGGGTTGAAGAGGGCATTGTTTGACAATGGAAGTCTCCTTCCCACTTCCATGATTTCTCCCTAACACAATGGCTGAAATCTTCTGTACTTTGAACAATTTTGAGCGTTGGGGGCCATTCTCAGATCCCAATCCCACTCGTGGTAGTGCGCCACTGGCACGTCCATTCAAGGTGACCAACTCTTATGAAACTGTTGTGGTGATGTTTGCATGTAATAAGCTCAGGAGACTCCGGTACAGCGCGATCATTTATTATTGCTACGTATGCATCAGAGGGACCTCTGAAGCAGGTCTCTGCCAGACCACAGACTTTTAGTACCTTTTATGCACTGAAAGTCAGGTACACAGAACGTTGTTTAGATTCCAATGCTGGCTGCATATAGGTTTAAATTAAACAGGTATCTTCGGTTGCAGATGAAATGAAAATCGCTTATTGTCACGAGTAGGCTTCAATGAAGTTACTGTGAAAAGCCCCTAGTCGCCACATTCCGGCGCCTGTCCGGGGAGGCTGGTACGGGAATCGAACCGTGCTGCTGGCCTGCTTGGTCTGCTTTAAAAGCCAGCGATTTAGCCTGGTGAGCTAAACCAGCCCCAGTACCAGATGGTACATAGTACACGAGGTAGGGTATGAAAATGAATGAAATGAAATGAAATGAAAATCGCTTATTGTCACAAGTTGGCTTCAATGAAGTTACTGTGAAAAGCCCCTAGTCGCCACATTCCGGCGCCTGTCCGGGGAGGCTGGTACGGGAATCGAACCGTGCTGCTGGCCTGCTTGGTCTGCTTTAAAAGCCGGCGATTTAGCTGAGTGAGCTAAACCAGCCCCTGGGTATCTCCTACCTAAGGCATTATCTGCCCTCCCCTTTCTTCCCAAACGCTGCACCTAATCTGTCTCGATGTCTGTTCGTTCTACAATAAACAGACACGGACTTGCATCGGGGCATTTTGCTAATTCTAGTTCTGGAGGAGTAAGAGGCTCGTCTGACAGCTTATCCGATTGATATGAGCCCCAGGATGTAAAGATTCAGCAGTTCCAGCTGACACAAACATGTAGCTAGTGGCGCCTTTTACTCCAAATGCATGAATATCGGTTATAACCCTTTTGATAAATTCATCTTACTTTAATTAGTTTATTGTCCTTAACAAGATAAAATAAGGGACAATTTGAACGTGGGACCAAGGGATGGGGTGGGGTGGGGGTTTGCTGATGACTATAAGAGTAGGTGGGGCTGGGGCTGGTAACTTCCAGGCTCAGTCTCCCACAGGCTGACCTAGAAAGGAGGTGCAAAACTGACAAAGAAACATAGTGTGGTGAATGTGATTCACACTATATATAGTTGCCAATATCACTCCATGTATATATGTTTGTTATCTACCCATTGTAAGTGCAGTTGTACTATCCGACCACCAGGGTGAGTCACTCTGGGAGTATGCAAGAGTTTGTACTGGGCTCCTCCCTTGGCTCCGCCCAGGACTCCTCCCCCTGGGACCGATGTATAAAGATCAGTGCCTTAGAGCCAGCCTGCCAGTTCACCTGAAGTTCAACGACGAATAGGCTGGCTCTATTGTAAGTGTATTAAAGCCTCTGTTCAGATCCAACTACACGTGTTCGCTGAATTGATGGTTCCATCACATAGGGAATAGAATCAGGCCATTCAGCCCCTCAAGCCTGCTCAACCAGTCAACTAAATCATGGCTGATCTTCTGCCTTAATGCCATTTTCCCACACTATCCCATGATATCGTTAATATCTAGAAACCAATCGATCTCTGTCTTGAATATACTCATTGCCTGAGCCTCTGCAGTTGTCTGGGGTGGCGATTCCACCCTCTGTGTGAAGAAATTTCTTCTCATCTCAGTCCTAAACAGCCAACTTCTTCACCTGCGTCTGATTCCTCTGGCTCTACTCCTCTCCCACACCCAGCCAAGGGAAACATCCTTCCAGCGTCTGCACTAGCCAGCCCTGTAAGAGCTTTCAGCGCTTCATTGAGGTCGCTTTGCGTGCTTCCAAACCTCAGAGAATACAGGCCCCGTCTCCTCAGTCCCTCTTCATACCACAATCCCACCATTTTAGGGATCAATCTGATCAACCTTTGCTGCGCTCCCTCAATGGCAAGTATATCCTTCCTTAGATAAAGAGACCAAAACTGTGCATAACACTCCAGCTGTGGTCTTACCGAGGCTCTACATAATTACAGCAAGACATATTAGCTCCTGTACTCAAACCCTCTTGCAATGAAGGCCAACACACCATTTTCCTTCCTAACTGCTCGCGTGTTAGCGTTCAGTGACTCATGAACAAGGATCCCTTTGGACATCAACACTTCCCACTATCTCCCTATTTAAGAAATATTATATTTTCTACTTTCCCTACCAAACTGGATGACTTGAAATCTTTCCACGCTGTATTCCTTCTGTCATGTTCTTGCCCACTCACTCAGTCTGTCTAAATCCCCTTGAAGCCTCTTTGCATCCACCCCACCGCTTTCATTCTCACCGGGTTTTGTGTCATCCGCAAACTCGGAAATATTACATTTGGTCCCCAAATCCAAATCATTGATATAGATTGTGAATAGCTGGGGCCCAAGCACAGATCCTTGCGGTACACATACTGGTTACAGCCTCCCATCCTGGGAATGTCCCCATTTTTCCTTACTCTCTGTTTTCTGTCCATTAACCAACCCTCAATCCATGCACGTATATCAACCCCAGTCCCATGATCCCTAATTTTGTTGACTAATCTCCTGCGTGGGATTATCAAAAACGTTCTGAAAATCTAAATGCACCACATCCAATATCCTATATTGTTCACGTATGGAACGATCTGCCTGGACTGTACGCAGAACAATACTTTTCACTGTACCTCGGTACACGTGACAATAAATCTAAATCCACTGGTCGTCCCCCCTCCTTATCTATTCTGCTAGTTACATTCCCAATAAACTCCGAATAGGTTTGTCAAACATGATTTGCCTTTCATAAATCTATGTTGACCCTGCCCAATCCTATCATTGTTTCCTGAGTGTCAAGTTATCACATCCCTGATATTAGCTTCCAGCATTTTCCCTACTGTTCATGTCAGGCTAACAGTCCATAGTTCCCTCTTTTCCGAAAGAATGGGGTTACATTTTCTACCTTCCAATCTGCAGGAACAATTCCAAGATCTATAGAATTTTGGAAGATGTCTCCAATGCATCCATTATCTCTACAGCCACCTATGTCAACACTCTGGGATATAGATCATCAGGTGCAGGATATTCATCAACCTTCAATCCCGTTAATTTCTCCAGTACTACCTTTATCACAAAAACCAATTTCTTTCAGCTTCTCATTCCCGCTAGTTCTCTGGTTCTCTTGTATTCCTGGGAGAGCTTCTGCAGCTTCTTCCATGAAAACAGACATAAAGGACAGGATTCTCCGCCCCGCCGCCCCAGATTTCTGGGTCAGCACGGCGGTGGGATTGTCCGTTTCGTCGGCTGGTCAATGGGGTTTCCCATTGTGGGGCAGCCCCACGCTGTCGGGAAACCCCCCGGGCTGCCGGCAAAACGGAGAATCACGACGGCGGAGAACCCAGCCCAAAATATTTGATTTGTTTCTTCTGCCTCTGCCTGTAGTGGGCCCACATTTGTCCTTGTTAATGTTTTCCTTTCTACGTACCTAACAAAGCTTTTACAGAATGGTTTTATGTTTCCTGTTCTTTACTTTCGGATGGGGATGATTCATAAAGATAAAGGTCAGTTGGGTTGCCCATTGCTGCAGGAGCTGGCAGCCTTCATTATCTCCCACTGAAATCTTGGCTGAGGCCCAAGCAGTAGGTCAATGGAGATGGCATTTTAACCAAGGGATATCGGACACTACGTGGGTCCCAGTAATATTGGAGACATCAGACTCTGGGAGATGCTGAGGCATGGCAAGCCTTAGATCCAGGAAGATAGCAGCCTTGCCATTTTCTTTATTGAAGCTCAAACCGATCACACCTCCAGCCTCCAGTCGTGCAGCCCCCGCCTCCATGTTGCTGGCAGTGCTGACACAGAAGGGGGGGGGGTCCACTCGACCCCCTTGGAAGAGGCCATTGCTGCGGTACAGGGTAGATAGGGGGAAAGTGTTTCCACTGGTGGAGTGGTTGAGAAAGAGAGGACGCAGATTGGCAAAAGGAGCAATGGAGACGCGATGGGGAGAAAAATGTTTTACACCGCGAGCGTTTAAGATCCGGAATGCGCTGCCTGGGAGTGGGGCGGGTTGAACTGAGGTATTTGAGAGGGAGTTGGATGGTTATCTGAAAAAGAAGAATGTGCAGGGTTATGGGGAGAAGGCAGGGGAATGGCAGAAGGTGCATTGCTCATTCAGAGGTGGCGACGCAAAGGGCCGAATGGTCTCCTTCTGTGCTGTAACGATCCCGCAATTCCTGTAAAAATAGACACTGATGGATTTCTTTATACCTTTATCGCTTTCGGTGGGTGAGAGATGGCATTCCCACCTCTGGGGGAAAACGCGTGAACGCGTGAATCCTTTGATTCACGAATAGGAACAGGGCGTTAATCTACTTCTTTTCCTTACAGGCGTCTCCAGCTGCTCTGGCAAAGAGTGTCCTGGCTGAAGTCCCGAATCAAGTGGTGGACTATTACAATGGAAAAGCAATCCCGCCAAAATGTCTGTCGGACTATGAGTCTTCCCGAACACTTGCACCGTAATACTTTAGTGAACTTTTACCTAGTACAAACTATGATGCATAGCACGTCTCAGTGACTTTTAAAATGAATGAGAGAAAATATTTTGCATGTGTAGCCACAAGGCTTGCATTCTCCTAACCTGTTGTACCGTTGACAGATTTTTACGAGATCGACTACTTTGCATAACAGCATGTCGCCTTCAAGCGTATCGGTATCTGTTTTTTTATACAAGTTTATTGGGATTTTACTAAATTTCTTAATATTCTTACACTGTAAAGCATTTTGGAATATTTATTGAAAGTTGATAGTGAGCAGTATTGGCTCCATCTGTTACTAGTGATGGATTTTTCAGATGCATGGACTGTCTTTTGCATGTCTATAATAAAATGACACTGTTTTCCAACTTTTGTCCTTTTCTTATGTGGTCGCAAGCTCTCAGCAAAGGCAGTTAACACGGCGTCAATTCAATCTTGTGGGAAATAAAAAAAGAGTTGGCTAACTGTCTGTCAAAGGATGTAATTTAAGGGACAGACAAAGGCAGGGGTGCTCAAAGGGATCTGGAAACGCAATGGCCCTATTGCTGTCAGGGCCATGTAAATGCCGTCTCTGTATTGAATAATATAAATTGGAATGTTGTTTTGAGACTCTGGAGCTTCACTTTTCAAGAGTTGAGGTAAAATTTTTCAAAGCTTGCCTTAGGAATCTAAATACATTCAGCAGAATCATCACTGGACGCATTGCACAGTCTCCGAAGGCTGAAGAGAGTCGGCCATCTTGGTACCACTCCCATCTCTGAGCCAAAAGGCTCAGGGTTAGTGGCCCCATTCGACAGCACAGAAGTCGGGCCTGACAACCCCATTGCAGTACTGAAGGAGTTCTGCACTGTTGGAGGTGCTGCCTTTTGATTTAGATTTATGGTTTATATTTATGGCTGGCACGGTGGCACATGGCTAGCACTGTTGCCTCACAGCACCAAGGACCCCGGTTCAATTGCAGCCTTGTGTGATTGTGTGGAGTCTGCACGTTCTCCCCATGTCTGTGTGGGTTTTCTCCAGGTGCTCCGGTTTCCTCCCACTGTCCAAAGATGTGCAGGTTAGGTGGATTGGTCATGCTTAAATGCCCCTTAGTAGATCAGGTTAAGGGGTTACAGAGATATACACAAAATAGGAGCAGGAGGAGGCCATTCAGCCCTTCGAGCCTGCTCCACCATTCATTGTGATAACGACTGATCATCCAACTCAATAGCCTGATCCTGCCTTTGCCCGAGTTTCACGACGGCCTCGGAGGCCGCTCCTCTCACCTTATTCACCCCCACCCAGGGGGCTAGGAGCAGCGCTCTGTAACACTCGGCCGCTGCGTCAAGGCAGCGCGCCGAGAATGACGTGACGGTAAGTGACATCAGCCGCGCACGCGCAGGTTGGGCGGCTCCAACCCGCGCATGCGCGGCTAACGGCTCAAACCCGCGCATGCGTGGCTGCCGTCTTCCCCTCCGCTGCCCCGCAAAACGTGGCGGCTTGATCTTGCAGGGCGGTGGAGGGGAAAAAGTGCGTCCCTTGGAGACGCCGGCCCGACGATCGGTGGGCACCGATCACGGGCCAGTCCCCTCCCGAGCACGGCCGTGGTGCTCACTCCCCTCTCCGCCCCCCACAAGCTTCAAACGGCTTTTGGCGCCCATGTTCACGATGGCAGCGACCAGGTGTGGTTGCCACCATCGTGAACTGGTCGGGAACGGCAGGTCGCTCGGCCCATCAGGGCCGGAGATTCGCCGGTCGCCGTGAAAAACGGCGAGTGCCGATTCTTCCGAGCGGGGGGTGGGAGAATCGCGGGGGGCGCCAGGGGGGCATGTCATTAGTCGCCCGGCCCTCCCGCGATTCTCCCACCCGGCGTGGGCAGCGGAGAATTCCGCCCACGGTGTTTACACCCTGACCCATTTCAGCAAGAAAACCGTAGCTTCTCAATACCAGGCAAAAAATACTGGCTGGCAAAAGCAATGTCATTAAATGACAACTTATCCCCATTTTTGTGGGAGGGTGACGTGTGATAATTGTCAGTCGGGGAAAGTGCAACGAAGGAAAAGTTAACAGTGATGGGGCAAAGTGCAAATTAGCGAAGGTTTCTGAATTTTCCACAAAATGTTGTCGCTTCTGACAATCCTGCTGGAGGTGGGGGAGGGATTTTTACCAGAAACCTGATCATATTTACGGGTTCCCATATTGCAGAACAGAAGTGTATGTTGATTTGCTATTATTTTGCCTGTATTGTATAACTGACAAAAACCATATATATATATATAAGAGTTGTTATTAGACTAGAGGATTATTACATGTTGGCAACTAATGATTAAGAACTCGCTATTTAATGGCCCCACAACAATGCATTGGAATGTTATTTATCTACACGTAGAAAAGTACAAAGCATGTCTGTTTGGCCCAAGTTTTAATTAACTTGTATTTATTTTCATTTCTCCCACTCTATATTTTTTAAAGCCCTGTTATCTTTAATACTCTGAGATAAAGAATTTGGAATACTTGAGTCCGGCATTCAGTTTTTGCTTTCACATTCTGAGCTGTTTAGCGGCAAAGGAACTGATTGAAACGAAGGAAAATGTAATAAAGTCCCACATATTCTTTCAGGCCGAGAGTGTGGATCTTCTTTACTTCCAATTTTTTTTTTACATTTACAAGGATGCAGAGGTGCTGGAGAGAACATAGAACATAGAGAAATACAGTACAGAACAGGCCCTTCGGCCCACGATGTTGTGCCAAACTTTTGTCCTCGTTTAATCAGTGTCCAAAATTCTATGATAATCTAAGGGCAATTTATCATGGCCAATCCACCCGACCTGCACATCTTTGGACTGTGGGAGGAAACCGGAGTACCCGGAGGGAACCCACGCAGTCACGGGGAGGATGTGCAGACTCTGCACAGACAGTGACCAAAGCCGGAATTGAACCAGGGACTCTGGAACTGTGAAGCAATTGTGCTATCCACAATGCTACCGTGCTTCCCTTAAGAACAAATTAATCTACACTCCATTATTCTACCATAATCCATGTACCTATCCAATAGCCGCTTGAAGGCCCCTAATGTTTCCGACTCAACTACTTCCACAGGCAGTGCATTCCATGCCCCCACTACTCTCTGGGTAAAGAACCTACCTCTGACATGCCCCCTATACCTTCCACCATTCACCTTAAATTTATGTCCACTTGTAGTGGTTTGTTCCAACCGGGGAAAAAGTCCCTGACTGTCTACTCTATCTATTCCCCTGATCATCTTATAAACCTCTATCAAGTCGCCCCTCATCCTTCTCCGTTCTAATGAGAAAAGGCCTAGCACCCTCAACCTTTCCTCGTAAGACCTACTCTCCATTCCAGGCAACATCCTGGTAAATCTCCTTTGCACCTTTTCCAAAGCTTCCACATCCTCCCTAAAATGAGGATTCAAAGGGATTATACCAAACATACATCTCAGGATAGGGTCGACTGACTGGGTCTCTTCCCTCATGAGAAAAGGGCTGTGTGATGGGGGTGGGGGGAAGTGTGGGGAGGAAGTACATAAACCTCTGGAAGATTTTGATTCGAGTGGATACAGAGAGAATGATTCCCCTTCTGGGGAAGGGAGAGGCCTTCAATTTAAGCCAGCCCCCCACTGAATCCAGCAGGGAATTCAGAAGAAAGTTCTTCACCTGGAGAGTGGTGAGAATGTGGAACTCGTTACCACATGAGTGGCTGAGGCGATCTGTGTCGATGCAGTTTATGGGGAAACTAGACACGTATGTGAGGGACAAAGGGGGAGGCTGGACTGGAACATAACCACCAACATGGGCTGGTTGGGGTAAAATGGATAGTTTCTGTGATGTGTGTCCAGTGGAAACCATTTTCTGGATCGAAACTTCACCTTTCAGGGCAGTTGAATTAAGCAGACAACTGTTGTAGCGAGTGTGAAAAACAAACCGTGGAAACACTCAACAAGCCAATGAACCTGGCTGATTCCTAACTATTTGTGCACGTAAAAGATGGAGATTTGGGACACGATCTAACGAAAACTTAAGAGTCCGCTCTGGGCGGGAATACCGGGGTCGTTGTATCGAATGGAGCTCTTTTTTCCCGATCCTCAACAGGGAAAGGCCTGCCGAGGCAGCACTCCATCGCATTTCTTGCACTGAGGAGCTCGAGTTGACATTCTCGCCCCACCGACATGACCCCCAAACACCCCCAATATGCCAACTCACCTGCTGGGGGATCCCCAAGCTCCTCGCACCCCACATCATATGGGCAGGACACCCCTGCCACTTCAGCACCTTGGCGCTGCCAACCTGGCCCTGCCCTTGCCAGACTGACAGTGCCACCAGGGCACCCTGGCGGCTCCGGGCTGGCATCAGGTGGCATTGCCATGGAGGCTCGGTGCCACTTCCAGGGTGCCACGCTGGCAATGCCAAGGTAGCACGGTGGCATCAGGGTGCCACTCTGCCTAGACAACAACCACCCGGGGACCTCCAATCTCCTGGGAGACGCCCCTCCCCCAAGTGCCGATCCGCCTGATTCCTGTTTGTGGGAACCAATCCTTTTTTAAAATAAATGTAGAGCCCAATTCAGGGTAAATTTGCCATGGCCAATCGATCTAACCAGCTCATCTTTGGGTTGTGGAGGTGAAACCCAGGCAGACAGGGAACCAATTCTAACCGGTGCTCGGGTGGGATTTCCTCGACAAGGCCGCTCGATCCCAGGGCCATTTAGAGCTGTGGCATCGGCATAGCTAAGTGAGATATTAAACTATGCAAGTCCGGACCGGCCCATTGTGGGTGGGATCCAGAGTGCAATGTCTCGCGAGATCTCGGTAGATCTCGTGTGGTGGAGTGATCATCGGGAATCCCGGAAGAGGCCTCTCTCGGGATCGACTGGCTGCGTTGCATCCTGATTCCGGCGGGACCCAGCCGGTAAATCAGATCTTTGATTTAATACTCGAACAACCCCACCCAATGGTTCTCACATTGAAGTCACTGCCTTTTCCTGATCTCTGGGATGCATCCCAGCCCAGTTGATATAATAACAACAATCTTTAGTGTCCCAAGTAGGCTTACATTAACATTGCGATGAAGTTACTGTGATAAAGCCCCTAGTCGCCACACTCCGGCGCCTGTTCGGGTACACAGAGGGAGAATTCAGAATGTCCAAATTACCTATCAGCACGTCTTTCAGGACTTGTGGGAGGAAACCGGAGCACCCGGAGGAAACCCACACAGGGGCGAACGTGCAGACTCCGCACAGACAGTGACCCAACCGGGAATCGAACCCGGGACCCTGGCGCTGTGCAGCAACAGGGCTAACCACTGTGCTACCGGGAGGCAGCTAGTCATGTTATTTCTGACCATGCAACCCTCGGCCAGGAATCACAAACTTTATGTATTTTATTAGTGCTTATCAGTCCAAAAGGAAAAGAATGGAGAGCAAAGACAGAAGAATTATTTCAGTGTGGTTTACCTTGGTGCTGGAGGAGCGATAAATGATGGTTTCAGAATCTGTGAGATGCTGCCATATTTTATGCCACCACCAGCCTACAAAGAATGTGTCACATCAGCCTCAGATGATGATGAAAGAATGATTTCCTCTGACATTGAGTGGTTCAACACAGGCTGGGCTTTGGGAACCCCACGATGCTTGAGGCTTGACTTCAAAGGGAAAGCCGCGTGGCTTAACAATGCCGTCTTTTCTGAACTGGTTTGCTCTGTGACGTACAAACAATAAGGGGGGAAATGAAAGAGAAATCCTTTTAGCCAAATGCTGCAATCAGTCAAAATGCTATTGTTACTATTGAAGCCGCGAATAACTCAAACGGAGGTTAATGAGTGAGATGTAAGGAAAAAGGGGACTGATTGCGAAGCTGCTTAATTAAATGAGTGCGATGATTACTTTCCAGCTCCATTAAAATTGATTGCATTTTTGACGTAAATGCGCCTTGACAGGTCGGAAAGGAAGCACTTCACATGCATTTTTCAGAAACTCAACTTAGCATCACCAGAACAGCGGCAGGCATTAAACAATGCAATCTCTGTTAATTGAATTGAAAGGTGGTGCAGCCCACTTGGGGCAATTACCCTTCGCTTCCTGAATGAAAAAGAACATCAAAAAGACAACTTGCTTTTGTAAACTGAGGGTAACCCTTTATCTGTAATGCAAACATCTTGATCTGGCCCGTAGCTTTAGGAGACTTTGTTGTTTAAAGCAGATAATTGAACATCCGACTGGAGTTTTGGACTAAGGAAAGAAAGAATGGAATAGGATCTATACCTGGCCAACTCTTTCAATGGATCACAGAGGAACCTCGGAAATTAAGTTAGATCAGAAGTAATGACCTCTGAGCTCTCAGGAATGGAAAATTTGGAATGTTTCTTCAGAATGAGGAATTGCATTTTTGCAATATTTCCAAAATGGTCAGTCGCTGGGTTCCATTGCACTAACACTGATCTTTACACCCTTCAATCACAATAGTCAAATGTGTCACAAAAGCAAAATATCGCAGATGTGGGCAATCTGAAAGGAAATGGGAAATGCTGGGAATACTGAGCAGGTCTGGCAGCGTCTGTGGAGAGAGGAATGGAGATAACGGGCGGTATTCCCCCCCCCGCCAGGGTACCGTGCGAACCGCGCCACGCCGCCCCGACCCTCGCACGCGATTCTCCCACCAACCCCCGAAACCAGCGCTGCGCGAATCACGCCGGGCCACTCGTAGAATCGCCACAAACGGCGAGCGCCGATTCTCCAGCCCGGATGGGCCGAGCGGCCGCTCCGACATGACAGGGTCCCACCGGCGCCGTCCACCCCTGGTCGCTACCGGTGGGAACTCTGCGGGAACGCTCGGGGCGGGGGGGGCAGCCTGTGGGAGGGGGGAAGGGGCTCCTTCACCGGGGGGGTCTCTGAAGGGGTCGGGCCCGCGATCGGGGCCCACCAATTGGTGGGCCGCCATCTCCACCCCCCCCCCCGGGCCTCAATTCCGCCACGGCCACCCCCTGAACACGCACTCCATATTGCGTCGGGGCCGGCGCACGTAAGAAGTTCCCCGTGCATGCGTAGGATGGTGCGGCCCAACTGCGCATGCGCAGGATTAAGCTGCCCCCAACTGCGCATGCGCGGATTAAGCTGCCCCCAACTGCGCATGCGCGGGTTGGTGCGGCGCGCCGCGTAAGGAGGCTGGAGCGGCATGAACCGCTCCAGCGCCGTGTTGGCCCCCTATGGGGGCCAGAATAGGTCATGCCCGGGCCCTGTTCACGCCATCGTGAAACGCAACGCCGTTCGCGACGGCACGGGCACTTGGTCCGCGGAGCGGAGAATCACCCCCAACGTTCCAGGTCAAGGACCTTTCTGGGGAAGACCGGGTCTGAGGAAAGGTTCTTTACCTTAACTCTCTCTCCACAGACACTGCCAGGTCTGACAGGGATTAACAGCACTTCCTGTATCCAGTCTGTATTAGTGAAGTATGTTACAATGTTTGTATCAAGATATCTTTGTGTCGCTTACATTTCAGTTCTGCAAAGGGTTAATATGCCAAGATTTAATGGAGCTTGCCTGAGCGAGCTAGGTGGTCCTGAATTATCATGTGGGAGGCCCAGCTGTTCATTCTCAATGATGGGAAAACTGACCCCCGTTTAATCCATGGCAGGAATGGACTGACAGAGGTAACCCTCGCTGACTAATTAGGCTCATGATTGAGCCACCTAAAGGAAATTATCGTTCAGTTCACCAGAACTTAGTGGTTGCTCAGGGTTTCCTCTGGACGCGCAGGGCTCTCCCATGCCCCTCGAAGGTCACCCAGCCAACCCTATTGTGATTGTCAGGAGTATCCCGGGGGGTCTCTCCTTCAAAGGTGTGCATGGTCCAATAGAGGGAAGAGCAGGAAGGGAGAAGCTTGCTGAGAGTTACCCCACTGCCTTTTACATCCGAACTCCCCTTCCCCTCTTGCTGCCAACTCCCTCGCCATAATTAACAATCTGCTCCACTCATCTTTCTCCAGGAGTACAGCAATGGTTCTGGGTGAAGGCCTCACTGTAATACTGGCAGTGACCACCTCTCCCAGTGGCGCTGCGTATAATGTGAGCTGCTGGGCACTGATTGACCAGCCTCCACCCTACTGGGGGCTTAATTCTGTGAGAGTGTGGTGCTGTCCAAATAAGTGCCTGATTCAACTTCTACAACAGGCAGTGGGTAGCCAATTGAGTTCATTAAGGGGATTAACAAGATCCTTCTCTCATGCCAGCAGAAATGTTCCATTCGGCACATGGGGCTCCCCACAGCATGGTAAGGTAAACAAAGCGGCCTGGTGCAGGGGGAGAGGTAGCAGTGTTCATCATACCCTGGACCCTACTCCCTACTCTGCACCTGTCGCAGCCACAAATTGCAGCCCCTGACCCCCCTGGCTGGGAATCTGTCCTTGTTCTTCAAAAGCCACCCTCTGCAACGAGGCAATCCCTCTCTCTCTCGATCGCTCTCTCTGCATAGGAATCGTCAGCTCCTATCTCGTCTAATGTGGTGACTGGTGTCATTACTGGAGGGCGTCTGATTGGCCATGCAGCTTCGAGAGGCCACTTTCTGGGCCAAATTGAGTGCCAAACGCACCCTCTGGCCATTAATTGCCCCAATGCAGCAAAAACAATCATCAGAAGCAAGAAAGGTGTGTTCGTAACCAGCCAAGCAGGTCGTGTATCAACTTCTAAATCCACCCAGCATGTACCAATGTCAGGCGGTAAGAGCTGGAGAGGTTCCTGGTCACTCGTGATGAAAAGAAGATTGGAGCCTCTAACATCACCATCCATAGCTCCAGTCTACAACATGCAAGTAAAAAGTGTGTGTTGTCGCAGCAACTCTGACTCCCTCAGTGAACTATAACACCACAATCCGTGTATTGTCTCATTGCATGTTCCCAGACAACAGTTGTGATATTGTTAACATTCCAAAATCCATTGTCGGGTGACTATTCCTGCGACAGTGTGGAGCACATGTTAGTCTCCTGACTCCAAATAGAAAATCCAATCCCTGGAGATTTATTTTTCCCGTACTCCCTGCCTTCTACCCTCCAGCAGCCATCTTACAACCTGGGTTCCACGTAACGCTGTTTCCTGCAAACCTCCCACGTGGTACCTGATCAAACGGGTTACACGAAAACGTTAACAATCTGTAACTGGAGAATCACACCAAAATACTGGATAATAATTGTGTGGGAATTAACTGGTAATACAATATTTCTGCCAAGGAAATCGTTCCCAAAGGTTTTGCGAACATTTATCTAACTATTCCAAGCATTTACCGAGCAAGAAGATGTTATTTGAGTGAATTATGGGGACTTTTATTGACCGTCATATTCAGAGGGCCACAGTAAAATCATTGCACATTCCATCTGTAACATTGTCAGTAAATCAGGTTCTCCAGTAGAAATACATTGAAACTTATTTCGTGCAGTTACTGTTTCCATATTATTCGCAGCAGATAATGGATCATAGACTTGCCTACTTCCCAAGCCGGAGCTGTAAAATTCAAACCTCAGAGAACCACTGGAGATGAAGTTATTGAAATGCACTACACCACCCACCATTTCATAGAATAGAATCATAGAATTTACAGCGCAGAAGGAGGCCATTTGGCCCATCGAGTCTGCACCGGCCCTTGGAAAGAGCACCCCACTTAAGCCCACGCCTCCACCCCATCTCGGTAACCCAGTAACTCCGCCCAACCTTTTGGACGCTAAGGGCAATTTAACATGGCCAATCCACCGAACCTGCACATCATTGTGGGAGGAAACCGGAGCACCCGGAGGAAACCCACGAAGAACGTGCAAACACGTGAGGCCGGAATTGAACTCGGGTCCCTGGAGCTGTGAGGCAGCAGTGCTAACCACTGTGCCGCCCGTGCGCCCAAATGTCCTTATGTGGCTTATGTGGTTTACACAGGGAGCACCAAAGAAAAATGAAGCAGTCCCATCCTAACACCACACCACCCACCCAGCTTATTATTATTTATCAATCACGGGGTATGGGCATTGCCAGCAGGGCCACCATTTGTTGTTGATCCCCCAATTGCCCTTGAAAAGTTGACATTGAGCCGTCACCTTGAACGGCTGCAGCCCATGTGGCGTAGGTACACCCACAGAGCTGTCAGGGAGGGAGTTCCAGGAATTTGACCCCTATCAGTGAAGGAACGGCAAATTGTTTCCAAGTCAGGATGTTGAGTAACATGCAGGTGATGAGGTTCCCGTGCGTCGGCTGCCCTTGTCCTTCTAGATGGTAGTGGTCACAGTTTTGGAAGGTGCTGCCGAAGGAGCCTTGGTGAGTTGTTGCCGTGCATCTTGTAGATGATACACACGGCTGCTACTGTGCATCAGTGGTGGAGGGTTTGAATGTTTAAGATGGTGGATGGGAAGGGCAGCAGGGTGGCGCAGTGGCTAGCACTGCGGCCTCACGGCGCTGAGGTCCCAGGTTCGGTCCCGGCTCTGGGTCACTGTCCGTGTGGAGTTTGCACATTCTCCCCGTGTCTGCGTGGGTTTCGCCCCCACAACCCAAAGATGTGCAGGGTAGGTGGATTGGCCACGCTAAATTGCCCCTTAATAAAAATAAATATGGTGGGTGGGGTGCCAATCAAGCGGAGCTGTTCAAACGCTGTTGGTGTGGCGAGTATTCCATATTATTCCCTAATTGTGCCTTGTAGATAGTGAACAAACTTTGGGGAGTTCAGAAGTGAGTTGTCCCCTCAGATTTCCCAGCCGCTCACCTGCTCTTATATAGCTTGCCCCATTCCGTTTTTGGTCAATGATAACCCTCAGGATTCTGATAATGGGGAATTTAGTAATGATAATGCCATTCAGTGCCATGGGGGGGGGGGGGGTTAGATTCTCGCTTGTTGGAGATGGCCACTGCCTGGCACTTCTGTGGCATGAATGTTACTTGCCACTTGTCCTGGTCTTGCTGAATTTGGACATGGACTGCTTCAATATCTGAGGATTCGCGAATTGTACTGAACATTGTGCAGTCATCAGCAAACAGACCTACTCTGACCTTATAAAGGAGGTAATGTCATTGACGAAGCAACTGATGATGGTTGGGCCTAGGCCACTAGGATCTGATGTTAAATCTGGACCAGACAGGTCCGTTCTGTGGGGCAGTATGGTAGCATAATGGTTAGCACAGTTGCTTCACAGCTCCAGGGTCCCAGGTTCGATTCCCAGCTTGGGCCACTGTCTGTGCGGAGTCTGCACGTTCTCCCCGTGTCTGCGTGGGTTTCCTCCGGGTGCTCCGGTTTCCTCTCACAGTCCAAAGATGTGCAGGTTAGGTGGATTGGCCATGCGAACCTGCTCTTAGCTAAAGTGGGGTTACTGGTTTATGGGGGTAGGGAGGTGTGGGCTTAAGTGGGGTGCTCTTTCCAAGAGCTGGTGCAGACTCGATAGGCCGAATGGCCTCCTGCATTGTAAATTCTATGATTCAACACATTCATATGTCACTCACCAAACATCTTGGGCGGGCTTCTCGGTTTTTGAGACTCAGTGTTGATGCCGGGAGAGGATTTGTGAACTTCCACAACAGCAAAACTGGCACCAAACCTGGACCGATTCAGTGACTGCGGAGGGGCTAGCACCGGCGCCACATGGAACACAATGGATTCCAATGAGAAACGGTGCCGGATTCGCCGGGTCCGTGATTGGCAATAGGGAGGCTGACAAGCTGCAGCCGCACACACACATTACACTGCCCACACACACTCATCCCAGCCAACAAGATGGCACTGGTTGTGCTGGAGCGCACCCATACAGCTGATGGGTCGGCTGGGGCCAGAGGGCACCTAGAGGCGTGCACTGGGGGCCACCCAAATGATCTGTGGCTCTAGGTTCACAGTGGGCAGTCAGCGGCGTGCGCAGCTGCATGGCTGCCTTGCAGGCCACTGCAATGGTGCTCCGTGCCCCTCCACCCCGACCCCACAGCCCACCTCCTGGCCACCCCCCCCCCCCCCCCCCCCCGCTACTCCCTCCGCCCCTGGCAGATGTCCCCCGACCAGTGGCACGACTGTCAGCAAACTGTGGTAATGTTGGACACTGTCCATATCCCCCTCTCTCTCCCTCAGCAGCCACGGCGCCTGTTCCACGACTTTTAAAAGCACAAGTGAACCTCGCCGTCAGGAACTCAGCCCCATCGGAGGCGGAGAATCGCGGAGGCCCTGGAGAATTCTGGTTCAGGCCTGCTAATTATATGCCAACGGCGTTTACGTACATGTTGAGTGGAGCGCATTGGTGCCGCTGTCAAGACACCGGAGAATTGTGATTTGGCATGTGTGGTGATATAACCACTGTAGTGATGTGTACTTGCAGTAGGGGGATGTATGCCTGTACCTGTAATACAGGTTCCTCCGGTAAGCCCCTGCTGGCTAGCTCCGCCCACAGGGAGCTTGTGTATAAATATGCGTGTGAGTCACTCAGACCCTAGTCTACAGTTGCAGATGGAAGAATAGCATCACACAGCAATAAAGCCGCTATTGTACTAGTCTCTCGTCTTTGAGTATAATTGTTAGCGCCACAGCGTGAAACCAGTGCCCACTACGATTGGGTGGGGTTGCTGGTTTACGGGAATAGGGTGGAGGTTTGGGCTTGGGTAGGGTGCACTGTAAATTCTATGATTCTATGAACTAATCACGAGAGGGAAATTCCCCCAGTCAACTCTAACCTCATCCCTCAAATGGCTGCTTCGCAGCTCAGAAAAATCACCGCGGCCCAATGAAACATCCGGTTAGATTGCAGCGGGGAGGCAACTTTTAAAAGTGGCAGAGAATCTAAAATAGATCCCTGGCTGATTTCTTCCACGTGCCAGTCCAATTATGCTTCAGTAGTTATTTTCCGCAACCATGCATATTCAATAGCTTCAGATGAGTGACGCCTCATTAAGCAAGCTCCGTAAGTATAGTCAGAGCCATTCGATCAAGCTGATTGAGTTGTTTCAAGTACACTGAAAGCCAAGGTTAAATACTGCTTCTATTTGAACTTGTGCTATCTGCTCTCAGTATGGCTTGCATATCATGCTCTGTTTAGTCCAGATCCAAGCCCTCTCTGTAAGAAGCACCGTCTCCACGGAAGGACAATTATCAAAAAGCCTCAGCTGCTTCCAATGGCCCTGCTCTTCTGAAATATTAGCATATACTACAATCTATCTTTTTAAGCCATGTGATTCAGTGCCCACTTTAAGCTGAATATTGCTGCAAAGAGAGACATGCTACCTAACCTTTTTCACCTTGGACACGTCAGGTCAAGCTCAAAGCAAGACCTTTTTTTCAAATCACCCAGGACCTATAGCCAAAGCCCACTCTTTCACCATGGCAACACCTCAGCCAATCAGCACCCTTTTTACTCATGTGCTATAAATTGTCATGATCATTTGAAATTTGGTATTTGTACTGATGAGTGCAAGATGTAAAACTTCAGCAAAATGTCTTTTTAGCAATAGTCAAGGCCAATAATAATGAAGGAGTTCCTATAATCTATTATATGACATTTTTTAAATCGCCTTTTCTTGGGGTGTGTGCTTCACTGGCAAGGCTGATATTTGTTGCCCAGCTATAATTGCCCTTGGGTTGAGTGGCTGCCTCGGTCATTTCAGGGGGCAGTTAAGAGCCAACCACTTTGCTGTGGGTCTGGAGTCACATGTAGGCCAGACTGGGTGAGGACGGCGGGTTTGTGTCCCTAAAGGGTTTTTATAACAATCAATGATGGCTGTCATGGCCACCATTGCTGAGAATAGCTTTATATTCCAGATTTATTAATTAATTGAATCTAAATTCCACCAGCTGCCGTAGTGGGATTTGAACCCATGTCCCAGAATATTAGCCTAGATTACTAGTCCTGTGATGTTTCCATGCACCATCATCGCCCACCTGCAACAGGCCATGAATGTCATCATTGAACCTCCATGAACTGTTGCATGATGGTGGATCTAGCCTCTGGAGTTGTCAGCCATGTTGCCTTTGATGGCTTTAGCAGCCCTCCTCTGCAGAGTTGGGGCCTGAAGGGTCCCGGCTGACTTGGGCTCTCAACCTTTCACCCTGAAATTTTGGAGCCTTTGTGGGTTTGTGCAACCATGGATAACACGTAGCCTGTCAGAATGAATAAGGTTGTTCACCCTCTTGTGGCACGAGGTTGCTGACCTCCTGTGCATTCCCCTGGGAACCCACAGCATCAGCCACCTGCGCCCATGTCATGTCAGGTTCCCTGCTGGGTAGAAAATATTCCTCCTGGCTTTGACATGGCCAAGGAGGACAGACAGGGAAGGCGTCGGCAAATTTGGGTGCCAGACCTTCACCTCCCCTTCCTGACACCTCCTCTCTTCTTTTTTTAAACTTTAGTGTACCCGATTCATTTGTTAATTTTCCAATTAAGGGGCAATTTAGCGTGGCCAATCCACCTACCCTGCACATCTTTGGATTGTGGGAGCAAAACCCACGCAAACACGGGGAGAATGTGCAAACTCCACAGTAGCCCAGAGCCGGGATTGAACCTGGGCCCTTGGCGCCATGAGACAGCAGGGCTAACCACTGCGCCAGCGTGCTGCCCTCTGACACCTGCTCCCAATGGTAAGTGCTGACAGTAAGGATTACAGGTGCTTTTTTTTAATAAATGTTTTTTATTGGGTTTCTGAACAAAGTATATTTGCCGTTATGTACACGGGATATGACATATATATGTACAGAAGAATGAAGGACAGACACGCAAATCACAAAGGGAAAGAACAAAAAAGTAACAACACGAGAGAAATACAAAATTAAATAAAGTAACTGGTAGGGTATAATGCACCCGCTCAACAACAGCAACTCTGTACACTTGGGCAAAATTATTTACACACATAAGTAGGCATCTGATTGTGTCTGTGTGTGTGTGTGTGGGGAGGGGGGGGGGGGGGTGCGGAGACTGTTGGGGGTGAAGGGGGTAGATGTACATTTGGGTGCCAGAGAGACAATTACAGAGAGCAATACTCAAATGGGTCTGGTGTTGGTGTTGTCACTTGCTTCTCCCCGGACGGATTTCGCTGTCGTTATCGTCTCGCGCTCACCTCCGCTTCAGCCGGCCCTCCCGCCTTCCGACTGGATTTTCCTTTTTCTCTGTTTCTGTGGATGCCAAGTTTGTTAACATTTCCCTGCCCCCCCCCCCCCCACCTCCATGGCTCTCCTCCATTGTTCCCTGTTTCTTACCTCTTCCCCCCCCCCCCTCCCCGCCCCCCCCCCTCCACCCCCTCCTGTATTTCGCCTTTCCTTCCTCTTAGATTTAGCTGTCGTCACCCCCCCCCCCCCCCCCCCCCCCCTTCTCGGTCTATCTCTCCCTCTCATGCTTTGGCTACTTTCCCCTGGTTCTTCTGCTTGTTCGTTGGCCACAAACAGGTCCCGGAACAATTGCATGAATGGCTCCCACGTTCTGTGGAAGCCGTCGTCTGACCCTCGGATGGCGAATTTGATTTTCTCCATTTGGAGAGATTCCGAGAGGTCGGACAGCCAGTCTGCAGCTCTGGGCGGTGCTGCTGACCGCCAGCCAAACAGGATTCTACGGCGGGCGATCAGGGAGGCAAAGGCAAGGGCGTCCGCCCTCCTCCCCAGGAATAGATCTGGCTGGTCTGAAACCCCGAAGACCGCCACTTTCGGGCATGGCTCCACCCTCACTTATGATACGAATAAAGATTATCATTATAAGAGAATTCCACCTAATATTTCATATGAAGGTCTTAAAGAAAGGAGCAATGCCTATCTGTCACTATCAGGTTGGGTGTAGTGATCATTTACTAACCCATTTAAACATAAGGAAATGTCTCTTCTTGTTCTCATTTCCCCTTGTCCTGAACAAAGTGATGCCAGAGCAGCCTGTAATGACTGAATGTTACATGGGCACTATAGCAACTCTCCAGTGCTTCACTCAAAGTACTACTCTTCATGAATGAGTCCAGTGTTTGAGGAACAGAGTGTTGATCAAAGCAAACCTGATCTTATCTTCAATTCACCTTGTACAAAAATCAAAGCTGACACCAGTGTGGTACTGAGGGAGTACTTCATTGTTATTAGCGCCTGCTTAGGGTTGCGATGTTAAGCTGAGGCCCAGTCTGCCTGCTCCTGGTGGATGTAGAAGATCACATAGGACATCCATATCCCATAGCAGTAGGGAAATTATCCTGTGTGTCCTGGCCAATATTTATCCCTCAATCAACACTATAAAGACAGATTACCCATAGACATTGTTGTTTGTGGCAGTTTGCTGAGATAATTCTTTGGCTAAGAGTGGTATCATGACCGGTACAGGCTTGGAGGGCCGAAGGGCCAGTTCCTGTGCTGTATTGTTCTTTGTTCTTGGTATATTGGCCGCTGCATTGACTGGTTATTTTAACAATGACTACCCCTTAAAAAGTGCCCAACTGTGTGATTAAGAGCTTTGGGAATGTGCAATGGTCTTCATTGTGTGCAATTGTTGAGTGTTTGACAGTGTGTGTCTGTTTACTGTTGTCTGCTGTGTGCTGCTAGTCAAGCCTGACGAAGAGAAATTGAAAACAAAAGAAGCTTGTGGCTGCAGACATTTTGAAAGGCTTTTGTCAGAATGTCCTGTTCACACATAGAAGCTGCTGAATGTCATCTCTGCAGATCTCCGATTCCTAGGCGTGCACATCTCCAAAAATCTTCCCTGGTCCACCCACGTTGACACTACCACCAAGAAAGCACAACAGTGCCTGTACTTCCTCAGGAAACTAAGGAAATTCGGCATGTCCACATTAACCCGTACCCACTTTTACAGATGCACCATAGAAAGCATCCTCTCTGGTTGCATCACAGCCTGGTATGGCAACTGCTCGGCCCAAAACCGCAAGAAACTTCAGAGTCGTGAACACTGCCCAGTCCATCACACGAACCTGCCTCCCATCCATGGGCTCCATCTACACCTCCTGCTGCCTGGGGAAAGTGGGCAGCATAATCAAAGACCCCTCCCACCCGGCTTACTCACTCTTCCAACTTCTTCCATCGCGCAGGAGATACAGAAGTCTGAGAACACGCAATAACAGACTCAAAAACAGCTTCTTCCCCGCTGTCACCAGACTCCTAAATGACCCTCTTATTGACTGACCTCATTAACACTACACCCCTGTATGCTTCACCCGATGCCGGTGCTTATGCAGTTACATTGTGTACCTTGTGTTGCCCTGTTATGTATTTTCTTTTATTCTCTTTTCGTCCCATGTACTTAATGATCTGTTGAGCTGCTCGCAGAAAAATACTTTTCACTGTACCTCGGTACATGTGACAATAAACAAATCCAATCCAATCCAAGGCATAAAACACGATAGTCGTGAAAAGCACCATATAAATGCAAGCCTTTCTTTCTTTGTGTTTCTCCCCCATCACACGCATGACACAGGCATGCATGTATGCATGCATGCACTAACAATATCAGGATCAGTGATGCACAATCAATGGTCATACTACCACAATCAGTAGTAGAAACAATGGCTGATTTTCCCTCTCCTGGCCGAGTTACTGAGTCCAGGTGGAGCACCCAAATCGGCTCACTACCCTGACCATTTGAGTAGCTTGGATTTGAATTAGGATTTAGTGCTTCTCCCTCCAACATTGACAGATGCATTTTTTTGGCATAAAACAATTTGCTCTGAGTTATACAGCCTTGTGTTTCATTATTCTTTACCATCCAAGGTTTTCTTGCTCGGCCTCGGAACATTGTCAAGATCTTGGAGATGGTGCAGAGGAGATTTAATAATAATAATCTTTATTGTCACAAGTAGGCTTACATTAACACTGCAATGAAGGTACTGTGAAAAGCCCCTAGTCGCCACATTCCGGCGCCTGTTCGGGTACCCAGAGGGAGAATTCAGAATGTCCAAATTACCTGACAGCACGTCTTTCGGGACTTCTGGGAGGAAACCGGAGCACCCGGAGGAAACCCACGCAGACACGGGGGAGAACGTGCAGACTCCGCACAGACAGTGACCCAAACCGGGAATCGAACCTGGGGCCCTGGCGCCGTGAAGCAACAGTGCTAACCACTGTGCTACCGTGCTGCCCATTCCCAGGCAGGGATGAGCGGGTTACTTTGGGGTTGTACCCCCGAGGGCAGGGAAGGTTATGGGAAGATTTAATTAGGTGTTTAATTAGGGGCCTCACGGTAGCATGGTGGTTAGCATCAATGCTTCACAGCTCCAGGGTCCCAGGTTCGATTCCCGGCTGGGTCACTGTCTGTGTGGAGTCTGCACGTCCTCCCCATGTGTGCGTGGGTTTCCTCCGGGTGCTCCGGTTTCCTCCCACAGTCCAAAGATGTGCGGGTTAGGTGGATTGGCCATGCTAAATTGCCCGTAGTGTAAGGTTAATGGGGGGATTGTTGGGTTATGGGTATACGGGTTACGTGGATTTAAGTGGGGTGATCATTGTTCGGCACAACATCGAGGGCCGAAGGGCCTGTTCTGTGCTGTACTGTTCTATGTTCTATGTGTTGCGAAAGGGGAAGCAGTTTCCATCGGCAGGAGAGAAGGAAATTCTACAATTTGAGTTAATTTTGAAAGCAACGTAGCTGGAGCGAGGAAGAGAATTATTATACACAGCGAGGTTTGACAATCCGGAATGAGTGGCGGAAGGAAAATCCATGATCAAAAGTGAAAAGGGAATTGGATACTTACTTACTTACTTACTTAAAGTATTTTCAGGGCCCATGGGAAAATGAACAGGGCAGTGGGAATAATTGGGTTGCTTGTTCAATGGGTTAGCACGGAGCCAACAGGCCGAATGGTCTGTTTCAATGTTACATCATTCTGTGATTGAGTGCCCCCAATGCACTTTAATTATTTTGTAAGCAACGTTTTGTTTTTTCAAAAGGCAACCGCTCTCGGAACGTTATTTGTTTGCCTGGAGAGTAATGTTATAATTAGACCTTTAACACCATGCAAGTTTTGGATTTAAAGTTTAATTGGCAACAGGCAAGTCACCTTCTGTGTACATGAATATAGAGAAAATAGATTCCGAGGATAAAAGCG
Organism: Scyliorhinus canicula; assembly: GCF_902713615.1. Taxonomy (NCBI): domain Eukaryota; kingdom Metazoa; phylum Chordata; class Chondrichthyes; order Carcharhiniformes; family Scyliorhinidae; genus Scyliorhinus; species Scyliorhinus canicula. Next base: position 10,471,208 of record NC_052150.1, on the reverse strand, counting down.
TCCCACATGTGCTGGAGCGCAGGTGGGAGGAATTCATTCTGCATGAGATCTCAAACCTTTTTCATTTCGACATCCTGTTTCCTCAATCTTTCGGGATCTCTTGTTTGATTTTTAAAAATAAATTTTGTTTAAAGAGAAAGTATTGGTAGCACAGCGTATGGTTAGTGAGGAGCTCCTGTCCTCTTTATAATGAGAGAAGTAATTTTAAACCGACAAAGGTAAACACATGTATATCTACTCCAGGAAGATTAATAGAATGGACCCACGAGGAGGCCATTCTGCCCGTCATAACCTGTTAATGTTGCAATCCTGTCACAATGAGCTGAACGCTCCTGTTATAAAAGACAGCAACTGTTACTAACTGGAGGGCATTATTCTTATAGGCCATTGGGCACTTGGTTATACACATATAGGGAGCACAGCAGGCAACGTGCTGACCAGCCAGATCATAAGACCATAAGACATAGGAGCAGAAGTAGGCCATTCGGCCCATCGAGTCTGCTCCGCCATTCAGTGAGATCATGACTGATTGGAAATGATCAACTTCAACTCAACTTTCCTGCCTTAGCCCCATAACCCAAGAGTGAATGACGAGACAGCTCCCTCGGAGGATTTCATCAGAGCCTTTGACTGTGCTTCAGTCTTTGTAAAAATATTGTCACAGGGAGGGCAAAATCTAATTGACGCAGTCAAAAACAGGGTGAGGGGATTCACTCATTCATCAACAGATCTTACTGCCTAGCTGCAAATTGTGAGTGTGGAACATTAAAAGATGACCTGATCAGAGATAGATTAGTCATTGGCATTTTAGATAAGAACCTCTCTGGTGTTTTACTGCCTCGGGAAGATTTCAATTTAAACAAAGCTATACAACTGGTCAGACAGGCTGAAGAGTGGAGGCAGAATAAGGTTTTGTCAGAGATGTCAGGGAAATTCTCCCTGCAGCCTGAGGAAGTTGTTCAATTTGTGGGCTGTAAAATTGAAAGTATAGCAAGGCAGCAGCCGGGGAAATGTCTTGGAAAGGCGCTGACCTCCATTTTATAATGTCCCTGCTGTGGTGGGAGGAAGGTCCACGGGAGGATGAATGCCCCTACCGAATGGCACAATGCCATGGGTGTGGCAAGATAGACCATTTTAAAGCCGTCTGCCGTTCCGGTGAATCTTTATTTACCAGACAGAAGGTGAAATCTGTTCCATGAGGATCCACGCAAGAAATTCAAGACCTCAACAACCAGGAAATTGCCTTTCTCAGAGAAATAAAGGAAAATACAAGCCAGTATTAGAGTGTTGAAATTGATGTAAAGGGAAATCCTGCCGAATTCAAGCTAGACACAGGAGCTTGTGTCTCAAGGTTGTCTGACAGTGTTTCATGGTGCAATAAAATGACACTACAACTGTCCTAGATTCAACTCCAAGATCCAGAGGAATCACGTTAAATGTTCAAACCCAGCTGGATACAACACTGCACGTCAAAGATAAAGACATTTCTGAGATCTACATTATCAAGAATCAGGAATGCTGTTTGTAGAGCAGAAATGCAACATAGCTCGGAAACTGCTCATAAAAGTTGGTAAACTCAACGAACAGGAAGAGGAAAGGTTAATTGAGGATGTTGAAGCCACGTACTGGAAGGAACAGAAAGAGACACTTCTACCCTCCTCTTTCCTATCAAGGCCTTGGGAACGCCTCACCATGGATGTGTTCAATAATAACGGGAAGTATTTCTGATAGCGGTAGACTATTAGTCCCTGGGGTAGTGGTGTTAAGGCCACATGGCCCCACTTCTGAAGCTGTTACTATCTCCTTGGAGAAAATATTCTCTCCACATGCCATCAGACATTATCATCTCTGATAATGGACCATAATTAGACAGCGAGTCCTTCCGCTCCTTCGCAGTGTGATGTGGGTTTGTGCATGTCGCATACTCCCCAAAATATCTTTAGTCTAATGGAGAAGATGAGTTAGGATTACGCACTATAAAAGCCCTACTGAAAAAGTTTGACAACTTTGAGCTCACGCTGTTTAGTCATCGACACAATTACAAAATGAGTTTGCCCCATACACACTTCTGTTGGGCTGCAGGCTGAAGACCCAACTTCCTTTTCAGCCCCACACCTTGTACCAACTGTCACAGTGGAAGAGCATGATCGAGCAAGAGAAAAGGAAGGAGTGTACCGAGTGAGTCAAGCTAGTACGTTTAACCAGAGACGTAGGGCTTAAGGCCTTCCAATTCTTCAAGGCAAGAGAGGGTATGGATCAGAGACCTGGGGCTGGATTCTCTGTCCCGCCGCGCCACATTTCTGGTTCACCCCGCTGGTGGGATGCTCCGTTACACTGGCCGGTCAATGGGGTTTCCCATTGTGGGGCAGCCCCACGGCTTCGGGAAACCCCCGGGCTGCCGGCAAAACGGAGCATCCCGATGGTAATTGAGAAACTACAGCAACCAAGATCGTAGCTGGTCAGGACACAGTCAGGCATCATTCGAAGGAACGGATCTGCCTTAATTTCAACGGGCAGAAAACCGTTAATAACATGGGCAGAGCGCCCTGACCCTCAATAGGATGGCACACCTTCCGAACCACAAATGAGGGAAACCAGAAGTAACAACCGTCAACAAACTGACCTCAGAGCAACAGGATTGCTATCTACCGCAGAAGGAGCTCCTCACCCATTCAGCGTAACTGGTGAAACCACCAAAGACACTTTAAGGGAAGGGGCTTTGAAGGGAGGTGTAGGAAAATATGTGGAGAATAGTTTGGGTGTAAAGACTTGGGAGGACATATAGAGTAAGAGGTTAACTCTAATGATAGCTGTTAAGCATGTACGTAAGGATTTCGCTCACAATGATGTCATTCAGCAAGAGGAGGTGAGTGTGAAGCATCTCAGACAGTAGATCCAGCTATGTCTTGATCTTATTTAATCTTAGGGCGGCACGGTGGCGCAGTGGTTAGCGCTGCTGCCTCACAGCGCCGAGGACCCAGGTTCAATCCCGGCCACGAGTTACTCTCCGTGTGGAGTTTGCACATTCTCCCTGTGTCTGCATGGATCTCACCCCCACAACCCACAGGTGTATTGGTGGATTGGCCACGCTAAAATTGCCTCTCAATTAGAAAATAACGAATTGGGCACTCTAAATTTATAAAAAAGGAAAAAAGAATCTTATTTAATCTTTGTAAATGGTTAGCATGTCAAGAAATGTTTTTGAACAAAAGGCCATTAACTCCATCAATACCTCTTCTCAAATAAGAATCATAGAATTTACAGTGCAGAAGGAGACCATTCGGCCCATCGAGTCTGCACCAACCCTTGAAAAGAGCACCTTACTTAAGCCTGCCCCTCCACCCTATCCCCGTAACCCAGTAACCCCATCTAACCTTTTGGACACTGAGGGCAATTTAGCACAGTAAATCCACCTGCACATCGCTGGACTGTGGGAGGAAACCGGAGCACCCGGAGGAAACCCACTCAGACACGGGGAGAACGTGCAGACTCCGCACAGACAGTCAGCCGAGGCCAGAATTGAACTTGGGACCCTGGAGCTGTGAGGCAGCAGTGCTAACCACTGTGCCATCATGTCACCCCTCCTGAGATAAGCCCACAAAAACTAAGTCAGCGGCAGTCAAATGCACCCAAATGTTTGCTAAGGATTGTTGTCTGTGATTTATCAAGCTCTTCGGACAGTTTATTATTAAGATGTTTTACTTAGGGGCCTTTTTCTGCGCCATGAACAAAGGACAAACACAGGTTCACGGTTTAACCCAATTATTCTCCCTCACACAATATATGACTCAAACTCACGACTGAGCTCTAGGTATTACCCACAGTTAGCGAAGGAGGCTGGCCAGGCTATGATCACTCACTCTGGATATCTTCTCTGGTCTGGGAACCCAGGGTCCCTTCTCCTTGTGATGGTTGTGCCTGAGGGACTCCCAGGTTATTGCTGAAGATCAGTTCCGATGCTCCTTCTTTTATATTGGTTCCAGTAGCACTGAGTCATAGATATATACCCACATCTGGCCTGAGTTCCATTGTTCTTTCCAGACTTAAATTTGTTAATGGGAATAAACAGGACACTCCTGTTCAGCCAAGGTGATTGAATCAAGATCCATTGTCCTCTGAAACACTCTTGACTGACCAGCTATTAGCCCATTATGGACACTTTGTCCTGCTAGAAAGTTGACCATCTGTGTTTTGGAAGTTTGTTACATATTCATAGCATGGTGTTGTTCTTTTGTGTAAACGTGAGTCGGTAATTACGAAGTCCATAAAGCGATAGTGAGTTTACGTGTTGACTTGAATGCTCTCGGCGGCTAGTATCGATTCCAGCCAGGGCCTCATTTGACAGCTTCGGTTCGAGGCCTATAGGCCTTGTCAGCCTGTTCCCGGTAACACAGCGTGTCTGCTACCGATCTCAAATCCACTGTCTACACCAGCAAATCAGCAGGCAGACTTTTCATTCCTGACCCCCAGGATGTTCAACAATAAGGCCGATAAGCAGGCTCGTGTGTCTGGAGGCCCTCAGGAACCTGTCCAAAACAGGAAAATCGGCAGTCCCATCTTCAGAAGTGGGCACTGCTAAAGTAGAAAGGCAGGCACGAAGACACATCGGGGGGGGGGGGGGGGGGGTGGGGGGGGGGGGGGGGGTGGGTTTCCTCTGAAGACGTTTATAATGTTTAAAAATAAATTGTGGCCTCAACAGCCAGTTCAGGATTGTGGAGGGGGATCCCCGTTAAATAATTGTAGCCCTCATTCAATTGCCAAGGGAAGGGATTTTTAAGAAATCATGGCTAGCACTCTCTCCTGTTTTCCTGCTGGGATTCTACATTTACTCATTGGCCAGGTGTGAACATCAGTAGGGCACCCATACAACACCCAGACAGGGGTTGGAGATCCCGCAATTGGGTCTTCATTTAGTGTAATTGGCTATCTGCCTATGGCAGGTGGTTGGCCATTGCTTTAAGGAAACAACTTGGTTCAATGGAGGAACATGTTGGCAGACTAGCACCCCCCTCCAGTCCCGTCTCCGGGTCTCCACAAAACCTTAGGCCCAGCATAGCTGCAGTAGGTGCTATTTACAGCAGCACCCACCCCCCCCCCCCCCCCCCCCCCCCACGTCACCCACACCTTTCCAATTCACTAAACCTCCCCACCCCACTCCCACCACCAGCCAACCATGATCATCCATCTCCTATCTCCGGGACTTGAGAATCAGCAGCAGTGGCAGAACCTCCTTCTGACCCCTGCTGAGATCGCCATCACTTCCCCCCCCCCCACCCACCCCCTCCCAACCCCCATCGCCCTCTCCCCCATCGCCCTCTCCCCCATCCCCTACCCTCCCCCTGTCCCTGGATCAACTCCCCACCCCAACCCCCACTCCTCATTGTCCAATTAATGCCTTTTTTGTAACCCCCTGGGACTGAGCCCTTTCCACCTCCCAATAAGGTGGCTACGCTTTACCCTCCCCACTCATTTCCCCCTCCCACCCCCAACACAGAGGCTGCCGAACTGCTGTGTTTACACCATTTTCTGTTTTTACTATTAACCCTGCGAGAGCCGCTGATCGATTCCTTCCCGTTTTGGTGGGGCGGTGGAACAATTACACAGGACTACGAGTACAATAAATACGTGTTCTTTTGATTTAGTGGGATAAGCTGTGCCTATTTCGTTTATGCATGCTATCCATTCTGCCGTATAATGTGCCTTACGTACTTAAATGGCAACCATGCAAAGCTAATTGCATTTAGCTTTACTGCAATCTAATAGTCCAATTACTAGCTCATTATTTAGACAATGTTGTTTGAATGAAATAGATGAGCTACAAATGATAAATGTTACATTTATTTCGCTGATTGCCAAACTAAATCATTGCTGGTGCAAATAATTATTATCAATGGCATAGACTCTGTACTTTTGAACTTTCTGTGAAAGTCCCATCTGGATTTTCAAGGTTAAAGTGTTTTATTTTCCCTTTTCCTCAAACCTATAACATCCTGGAAATGTGAGGGGAGGTTTTCCTGGTTTTCGATACACTGAAATATCCGGATGGAGCAAATGTGGGAAAATGGGCGTTTTGGAATTCCCATTCCTCACGGAATTCAGTTTAATTTCCTCCCGTTTAAGCAAATTGGGGGAAACCAGGTATTGACTCAAATTTGGTAGATGTATCTGTTCCTGTGCAGAGAGCATGAGCTATTCCATTACCTGTAGACATCGAAACATCTACAAAAATTCTCTACTCATCAATGCCTGAGCATATCCCAAGATGGCAAGAAACTTCAGAGAGTCGTGAACACCGCCCAGTCCATCACACGAACCTGCCTCCCATCCATGGACTCCATTTACACCTCCCGCTGCCTGGGGAAAGCAGGCAGCATCATCAAAGACCCCTCCCACCCGGCTTACTCACTCTTCCAAATTCTTCCATCGGGCAGGAGATACAGAAGTCTGAGAACACACATGAACAGGCTCAAAAATAGCTTCTTCCCCGCTGTCAACAGACGCCTAAATGACCCTCTTATTGACTGACCTCATTAACACTACACCCCTGTATGCTTCATCTGATGCCGGTGCTATCTAGTTACATTGTATACCTTGTGTTGCCCTATTATGTATTTTCTTTTATTCCCTTTTCTTCCATGTACTTCATGATCTGTTGAGCTGCTTGCAGAAAAATACTTTTCACTGTACCTTGGTACACGTGACAATAAACAAATCCAATCCAATCCAATCTCCAAAAAATAATTTTAGTAGGCTTTTTTAATATTCTTTTCATGGAATGCGGGAATTACTGGCAAGGCCGGCATTTGCTTCCCATCCCTAACTGCTACAACAAAGTGATAATCTTTATTTATGTCACAAGTAGACTGACATTAACACTGCCATGAAGTTACTGTGAAAATCCCCTCGTCGCCACATTCCGGCGCCTGTTCGGGTACACGGAGGGAGAATTCAGAATGTCCAATTCACCTAACAAGCACGTCTTTCGGGACTTGTGGGAGGAAACCGGAGCACCCGGAGGGAACCCGCGCAGACACAGGGAGAACATGCCGACTCCGCACCAGACAGTGACCCAAACCGGGAATTGAACCCAGGACCCCAAGCGCTGTGAAGAAACAGCGCTGACCACTGTGCTACCGTGCGGCTTGCTAGGCTATGACAGAGGGCAGTTGAGAATCAGCCACATTGCTGTGGGTCTGGCTGGGCCAGACTGGGTAAGGATTGCAGCTTCTCATCCCTAAAGGGCATTAGAGAACCTGATGGGTTTTTAAAACAATCGGCTGTAGAACCCTCAATTTGTGTGTGTGTATAAACAAACCAGAACAAACCTGTTCCAGTGGGTTATTAGAACCCCGTGTGTCTGCTCCGCCTGTAAATGAATTGCGGTCTGGCAATGAGGTGGGATTGTGGATCTTCCCTGGACCAGCAAATCAGGGTTGGTGAAGCTACCAGGAAACCAACTCGTGGGACCGTCAGCTTTTCTTGGTGCAAAATCGGCTTAACTGTCCTGTCTTAGTGACAAAGCTGTTTGTTCACATGGTTGGACTGACCTCCAAAGGTGTCTGCATCAATGGTATTATTAGCAGCTGAGAGCGTATATCCATGACCAAAGGTCATTGGTGCAAATGTGGAGCAGTTCAAAATATTTTTCACTGCCTCCAGACAATGCGGTTGTTAATCAGACAGTGGGGGAAAGAAAAAGGGCAATATTTCTGGCAGACGCAGGCTCAGCAGTACATCATCATAGAATCCCTACAGTGCAGAATGAGGCCATTCAGCCCATGCGGCATCTCCTTCTCACCTCCTCCTCGGACTGTTGAGTGGCCTGCTCTCCATCCTCACCGGCAGGCTCCTGTTCCTCTGGGGCAGGCTCCGCTGCTGCAGGATCCTCCTACAGCAGCTCCTGCTCGTACAGCCTCAATACATCCCCCAGGGCTGCAGCAGCCAGGGTGAGGGCCACCATTCCTGGTTGGATTCCGAAGTCCATTGTCTGCAGGGGGTCAAAGGCAGACATGTTAGCATGGTGCGTACCCCTCTGCCCAACCAGGTCCAATGGGCAACATGGTGGCCCTGCAGCCCCTGCCCCCACATGCCCCCCTCCATCGTCCTTCTCCCCATCCCCACACCCAACCACAGCCATTCCCCCTGGTACTCTGCCACCTGCACCATACCCCTGGTCCCATCGGCGCCCGGAACCTTGGGGGCCTCTGGCTCCGGCACCTATCCCTGCCTGCAGGAGTACCGACAGGTGGCACTACCCAGGCTAGAGGTACGCTCTGCGGCCACCATCCGGTGCCCTCCTGTACCAGCTACCATGGGCGTCCCCCTTGGTTGGGCCGTGTCATGCCCTGCTGGCAGGTGGCGCCCGGTTGCGGGGAGGGGTAGTGGATGGAGTGGAGAGGGGGTAGTGGGGACATCCATACGGTCGATGTCACTGTGCACAACCACGGGCCATGGTGCGCGGTCATTGGTGTGCGTGGCAAGATGGCTGCCTTGCAGGTTACAGCAGTGGAGGTCCGTGCCTGGACACCCTGGTCCCTGGGGCTCACCCCGACCCCACGGCCCATCCCCTGGTCACCCGCCACTCACCTCAAGGTTCTGGCAGACGCCACCCCAGCCAGCCATGCCAGCGGCCGGACAGGCAGCCCATGGCCTCTGGGAACATGTCCTACCTCCTCACTCTCCCGCAGCAGCCACGGTGCCCGTTTCCCGATTTTTAAAACCACAAGCGAAACCCGCTGTCGGTGATTCCTCCTGGCGGAGGCGGAGCGTTGCCGAGGCCCCGGAGGGTGCAGAGTCAGACCCGTTAATGGTATGCCAATGGCGTTTACTGTACGCGCGGAGTAGAATGCATTGACGCCGCTGTTGAGGTACCAGAGAGTGCCATTCTGTCGGGCGCCCAGAATCGGCCTCGATTTTCACCTCAGGCGCAATTCTCCGCCCAAACGCGTTTGGCGATTCCGGCATCGCTGGACAGAGAATCCCGCCCAGCATGTTCCGTGGAATTGGACAGGGGAGTGTGACAAAACATTGCAGTTGTGCAGAAGTCAGTTGGAAGATGATACAATGCATTCACATTCCGATGTGTCCAGGAAGATTATGCTAAGATGTAATGCCTCTCCATATGGAGTAGATGCTGTGATCTCTCACATCTTGGATAATGATGAGAAGAGACCAATTGAACTTGCCTCAGGCAGGCTCAAGGCCAATGAGTGAAATTATGCTCTGATAATACATAAAGCATCTATCGTCTTAGAGGACTTCATAAATACATGGTTTGGTTGTAGTACTGTAATCAAGACTGTTTTGAATCCAAAGTCTCCAGTACCCACTCTGACTGCAGCTCGAATACAGAGATGGCCTTGGAAAGGGTCCAGAGGAGGTTCCCAAGAATGATCCCTGGAATGAAGAGCTTGTCGTATGAGGAATGGTTAAGGATTCTGGGTCTGTATTCGTTGGAGTTTAGAAGGATGGGGGGGGATCTTATTGAAACTTACAGGATACTGCGAGGCCTGGATAGAGTGGACGTGGAGAGGATGTTTCCACTTGTAGGAAAACTAGAAGCAGAGGACACAATCTCAGACTAAAGGGACGATCCTTTAGAACAGAGATGAGGAGGAATTTCTTCAGCCAGAGGGTGGTGAATCTATGGAACTCTTTGCCGCTGAAGGCTGTGGAGGTCAAATCACTGAATGTCTTTAAGACAGAGATAGATAGGCTCTTGATTAATAAGGGGATCAAGGGTTAGTGGGAGAAGGCAGGAGAATGGGGATGACTGCTGTTCAGTACGTCATTAAGTACTGACAATCAAAAGATCATATTGATGTGATGTCTAGTTTACTATCCCCATCCGAGGTCAGCCCAACAGGGAAGATGTTTTACATTTCACAGATGGATGAGTTTCCAGTCACTGAAGATGACATTTAATGGAACAACTCATGGGGATCCTGTATTAGCAAAGGGTATATAACTATGTCACAAATGGGTGGCCAATGCAGATCCTGGGTATGGAAATCCAGCCATTTGTTCATGCGTGAGAATGAGTGTCCGTTGATAAAGATTGTGTTATGTGGGGATCCAGCGTTGTAATTAGTGAAAGTTACAGATTGAAGTTGCTATCTGATCTTCATAATCACCAATTAGAGATGAGCTTGACAAAGAGCCTAGCGAGCCACTATCTTTGGTGACCAGGGTTAGAGAAGGACATAGAGGACACAGTGAAACAGTATAGAGTGTGTCAAGCTGCAGAATGGAAGCTGCCATTGGTACCTTTGTAACCATGGAGATGGCCAACTCGAGTGTGGCAGAGGCTACACGTAGATTTTACAAAACTTGAAAGGCAATAGCTCTTCGTTGTGACAAACGGTCAATCAAAATGGGTTCAGGAGCTTCCAACGAATCGAACAACTAAAATAACTCTCGCTATTTAGCGTAGATTGTTTTCTGCTAATGGGTTCCCAGAGCATATTGTGTCTGACAACGGGCCTCAGTTTTATTCAGAAGAGTTTTTAATATTCATGAGAAAGAATGAGGTAAAACACATTTGAATTCAACCGTGTCATTGCTTCAAATTAAACAGCAGAGCACACAGTACAAATTGTTAAACATGCTCCTGTTAGGTAAATGCAAGTTGGAAGAAATGCCAGTTGTCATTGAACCACTAACTGGTGATTTTTTTTTTTTGCTTACTTATCATAACACACCTCACACTAGCACCGGTAGAATGCCGTCTGAATTGTTTCTTAAATGGCATTGACAGTGTTTTCATTGCTGAAGCCACATTTAGTACAGCAAGCAGATGAGAATGGATCCAGGCAGAAGAGAGTGATGGTAGGTGTAGAGGGAGAGAAAGAAATTTAAGGTTAAGCCAGAAGATTTAGGTGAACGATAATCATTTTAAACGGTTAAAATGGCCTTCTGAAAAGATTCTGAACAGACGGGCTGGATTCTCTGGCCGCCGACGCAGAAATCGCGTTCAGCGATCGGCCGGAGAATCCCCGTTCCCGACCAAATCGGGGCGGCGCCGCATCCGCGATGCTCCAACCCCTCCAAAGCTACGGCGCACCACGTAGCGGCGGCGTCGGGACATTCCCTGAGGCCCGCCCCAATGCTCCGCCCCCCCAACCGGCCGAGTTCCCAATGGCGTGGGACTCTCATGGTCTTATCCATCGGGAACTTGGCATGGCTGCTGCGGACACAGTCCAGCACCGCCACAGTCAGGGGAGGGCCGGTCCGCGGGCAGGGGGAGGACTGTATTAGGGGCTGGGGGCACTGTGGGGGGGGTCCAGGGCGCGCGAGCAGGCCAAACGGGGGGGGGGGGTACTATTTTCAGGGCCGGGTCCACTAGCGGCCGGAGCCATGTAGCACGGCGCGGCTGCTAGAGGCCGCCGCCGGACGCATGCGCAGCCACGGACCCGGCAATTCTCCGGGCCGTATCACCGGCTAGAGCTGGGTGCTCTACACTGCCAGCATGCTAGCCCCAGCAAAAACGGGGAATTGGTGCCCGCTTAACACCGTTTTTCTGCCGTAAAACGCGACCGTTCCTACCCCGGCGTGGGGACATAGCCCCAGAATCGGAGAATCCATCCCCGATTCTCCCTCACACATATTTGGTCAAGGCCGTGGAATTATTAGGTTTGTACATATAGATCATGTTGTACCCTCAGAGGTTCAGAAGGAAGAAGGAGATTGGGAAGAATTAAATGAGTTTGATGAATTGAATTGTTGGGATACAAGTAGAGTACCAATGGTTACTCCAACACAAGTTGTAACTGAACCTAGTTCAGGTCCGAGTTAAAGTCAGTCAGACATTTTTGATTGAGTTGAAACATCAGTGGAAGGTCAAGGGCAAAATCAGTCTTTATTGAAGAAACCCTCCTCAGACTCAGGCCAAGATGGGGCAAGGTTATTCCCCAAGATCTGATAGTTTGGAACAAGAAAGGGATAGGAAAACAATGGTTCAGTTGGATTTGTAATTAAATGCAAAAGGTGAAATCTAAAAAAGTTGACTGTAATTTGAAGTTTGTGTAGCTTTCTCATTAGGGAGGGAGCAATAGGACCTTCTTCTGGCCATTTGTGTACATTTGTAGATAAGCAAATCAGAATAAACCTGTTTCAGTTGGGTTTTATAACTCCATGTATGTGCTCCAGTGTTTTCTGACCTGCAAAGATATTATGCACTTAATTAGAACCTCATTGTCACCAATATAAAGGGCCGTTTTCAATTACAGACCTTTAAAAAAAGTATTTCAATTTAAATTCCACTAGCTACCATGTTGGGATTTCAATCGATGTTCCCTGAATATTAGTCGGGACCTCTGAACTCCTCACCCAGTAATAATACCACTACGCCACTGTGTCAACATCAGCTGTATCTTAGTTGATAGCACAGGAGTATGGAGTGATTTTCTTATGAGGAGAGGTTCAGTAGGTTGGGCCTCTACTCATTGAAGTTCAGAAGAATGAGAGACGACCTTATAGAGACATATAGGATTCTCAGGGGGCTTGACAGGGTAGATGTTGAGAGGTTGTTTCCCCTTCTAGGAGAGTCTAGGGGTGGCATGATGAAATAGTGGTTAGCACTGCTGCCTCACAGTACCAAGGACCCGGGTTCAATTCCAGGTTTGGGTGACTGTGTGGAGTTTGCACATTCTGCCAGTGCCTGCATGGGTTTCCTCCGGTTTCCTCCCACAGTCCAAAGATGTGCAGGTTAGATGGACTGACCATCCTTACATTGCCCCTTAGTGTCCAGAGGTGTGCAGGTTAGGTGGGTGTTACAGGGTTACGGTGACAATGTGGGAGTGGGCCCAGGTAGAGTTCTCTTTCAGAGGGTTTGTGCAGACTCGATGGGCTGAATGGCCTCCTTCTGCACTATATGGACTCTACCCATTCTATTGGACCAGCGGGAATAATCTTAGAGTAAGAGGTCAGCTATTTATGACGGAGATGAGCAGGAATTTCCTCACTGAGAGGGTAGTGAATCAGTGGAATTCTTTACCGCAGAGAGCTGTAGAGGCTGGGTCGTTAAGTACGTTCAAGGCTGAGATAGACAGATTTTAATCAGTAAGGGAATCAAGGGTCATGGGGATAAAGTGGGAATGTGGAGTTGAGGATTATCATATCTGATCAGTCATGATCTCATTGAATGACGGAGCAAACATGCTGGGCCAAATGGCCTACTTTTGCTGCTATGTCTTCTGGTTGTATGGTCCTATTAAAGCTATCAAGGGAGATGGGGATAGTTTGGAATCCCCATCCTGTTTCAGAATCCCTTACAAAATCGGTAACACTAAAAATGGTCAATGGGAAAATGCACAGTTACACATTATTACAACATTAGTGGAGAAATGCCAATGAAAATGAAAATCAAACAGATCATGACATCCTAATGACAGAGTGACTGCACCAGGCAATTTCCTCTGATTGTTTTGTGCGCATTTTGGATTATTAAAGTGTGTCTATTTTCGATAAAAAACCTGCTGTGCGCTGTATAAATAGTTTGTATCTTGATAAGTAGTGACATATAAATGAATGGCTCATACGTTAGTTCATTTAATTGTTTAATATTCATAGCTAAGGCACAGAGATTTTAAAATATCCCTTAGTAAGGAATTGTATAATGCCTTGGATAAACTGCACTGGTAACTGGAATCCCAGATACTATGGGAATTGTAGAAATAACTATGATACCGGAATTATTTTTTTTACAAAAGTTCTTCTGTTCTGAAGAGATGCCTGAAATGTTGAGTGGAATTTAATGTCGCATATTCCCACTTTCAGGAAGGTTCGCCAAATCAAGTGGCATTCAGGCACCCGGGATCAAGGCTATCCCATACTACACCCCGAGAGTTCCCGGCCAAGCAGAGGCTGACGGCTCTCCATTGCTCAGCAGTGCCTCCAGGCAGATGATGGCTGCTGCCAGTAATGCACCTAACTGAGACCCAGGCTCTCCGAGGGCCCCAGACCACAGGAGTATGATGCCAGGCGAAGGGTAGAGGGGTTGGCTGTCAGAGGGGCCCCTTTCCCAATGCCAGGGCACAATCAGGCACTGAGAGCCTTGGATCGAGAGGCCCTCTTGGAAGCCCACAAGCAACCCAATAGCGAGTCCCCCCCAATCACTGGAAGAATACCTGAGGAGGCAGCTGAGGCCCTTAAGGGACTTTAATTGGCTATTTAGGAGCCTGAATTGGTGGCAAGGCGGAATTCGGCCGCACATGAGCCTTCGCACCCTGGACTCAGTCAGGCCAAAGACGAAGAGATGGCAGGGCACCCACCTGCCATCCTTCAATCCAATTAAACGCCCCTACCACCAAAATCGCCACAGGGGCTAGAGCATCAAATTCTGTCAATTGGGGGCCTTAGTTTTTTTAAATATGATATTTATTGTCACAAGTAGGCTTACATTAATGCTGCAATGAGGTTACTGTGAAAAGCCCCTAGTCGCCACATTCCAGCGCCTGTTTGGGTTCACAGAGGGAGAATTCAGAATGTCCAATTCACCTAGCAGCACATCCTTCGGGACTTGTGGGAGGAAACTCCTCCAGATCCTTATCCTCATACACCAGTCGTTGAAGGTAAGCATGTACATGCAGCAGGTGGTGAAGAAGGTAAATGGTATGTTGGCCTTCATAGCGAGAGGATTTGAGTACAGGAGCAGGGAGGTCATGCTGCATTATGCAGGATGTTGGTGAGACCACACCAGGAATATTTTGGTTTCCCTATCTGAGGAAGGCTGTTCTTGCTATAGAGGAATTACAACGAAGGTTTACCAGACTGATTTCTGGGATGGCAGGACTGGCGTACCAGGAGAGATTGAGTCGGTTAGGATTACATTCACTGCGGTTTAGAAACGTAGTAAATCTCATAGAAACTTACAGAATTCTAACAGGACAAGCAGGGTAGATGCAGGAACATAGAACATAGAATATACAGTGCAGAAGGAGGCCATTCGGCCCACCGAGTCTGTAACAACCCACTTAAGACCTCACTTCCATCCTATCCCCGTAACCCAATAACCCCTCCTCACCTTTTTTGGTCACTAAGGGCAATTTATCATGGCCAGTCCACCTAACCTGCATGTCTTTGGACTGTGGGAGGAAACCGGAGCACCTGGAGGAAACCCACGCAGACACGGGGAGAACGTGCAGACTCCGCACAGACAGTCACCCAATCTGGGAATCGAACCTGGGACCCTGGCGCTGTGAAGCTTCAGTGCTAATCAGTTGTGCTACCGTGCTGCCCAATAGGATGTTCCCAATGACAGGGGAGTTCAGAACCAGGCATCACAGTTTGAGGATACGGGGTCGACCATTTAGGATATGAAAATGAAAATCGCTTATTGTTGTTTTGTTATGCTCTTGACGTAGCATAAGCTGCTTCCTTGATGTGCTCTCTGACAAAGGAAGGTTCAGATTTGGAGGTAGCTTCAACACATATATTAAACTGTTAACAATTCTCCTACTTGGATTCGAATCTCCTGTTAATCCTACAATAGCTACTCAGACTGACAAATCAGTCTGCTACAATCCACGTGGTGGGTGTGATGTGTTTCAAATCAACCCTGTCTACTCACTGAGTATCTCCACAGGAAAGAGGAAGATCATGTGTGCTGTGTCCTTATATATGGGTTGGTGTAATGCCCTCCTGTGGTAGTGTCACCTGTGTGTCTTAAATGCCCATTGGTCGTGTCCTATTACTGGCCAATTGGTTGAATGTCTGTGTGTCATGTCTCTGGTGCTCCCTCTAGTGTCTAGCTAGTCTACGTGTATTTACATTAACCCCCTGTGTATTTACAGTGATGCATATTACCACATCCCCCCTTTTTCCATGTTACATATTTTCTGTACAGTGGGAAAGAAAATTGAACAAAAACACGTAGATAGGTGATGCTATGTACACGTTATGATGACTGTGATGACTATACAATAGTATATAAGACTAAATAATAGTTGCGATGACTTTGAGGATACGACAATACAAAATAAAAGTTATGAATCCAATAGTTCATGAATTTATACGGTCTGGTATGGAAGTGTCAATGGTGACGTTGTCATTCCCTTGTGAACGACGTCAGTGTCCTGGTGTTTGGTTATCAGGAGGTGTTCAAGTGTTCAAATCACTTCATTGACTGATTTGGAGTCTGTTTCTTTTTTTTCCGATGCTTATGGTAGCAATTCTGGATGGCATCTGTCCTGAAAGCTGGGTTGCCTGTTGGTAGTGTAGCAAACGTGAATTGGTAAGATGCACCGTCCTGCTATGGTATGTCATTGTACTGAGCTGAGCAGTAACAGTGTCCCTCATGGGCAGAGTTGTACCATGTCGTACCAGTCGTAGTTCCATTGTCGTTGGTTTTGTTGTGCTTGTTGTCGACGTTGTTGCCTTTGGTATGCTTCTGGATATTGTCTTTGACGTCGTTATTGTGTTGGTTGGTTTTGTTGTCGTGTTTGCTGTGCTCAAGGACCACACTCTGTGGATAATATGAGTCCTTCACACTGTTACCCGTATCAGCGTGCTTTGTGGCATCTGCTGTTTCCTTGAGCGTGCCGTCACTGAGTTTGCGGCGCTCCCCGTCTGGAGTCATGTCCAGCTTACTTGAATCAGCTTTGCCTTGTTGATTCTCCTGTCTGGAGTCTGGTCTGTTTCACCTGAGTCGGTTTTGGCTCGTCGATGCTCCCCGTCCGGAATCATTTCAGGTTCACTTGAGTCAGCTGAGGTTTCTTGATGCTCCCCGTCCGGAGTCAAAACGTTCAGGAATGCATTTTCTTGTTGAGAGGCTCGAGCGAATGAGGTTTGAAGTAACGTGGTGTCACCGGAGTCAGCAGTAGTCTCACTGTGATTGTCGAGTGCCTCTGTACACACTAGCTGAGGCCTGTCACGTTGCACATCTGGTATGGGAAGTGGGATGCTGTCGTCACTTGTCTCACATACAGTGGGTAGAGCCTCAGTGTCTTCTTGTTGTTTATTTGAGCATGGCAGACTGTCAGAGTCTTTCTGTGTGGAGGCTGGGACTCTTCGTGGTGCGTGGACCACTCTCTGTGTGGCAGCACGCCGCTCTCTGTGGGCTTGTACCGCTCTCTGTCTCTTGGCGTCAAGCCGCAGCATAATCCTGCCTTCACGAGTCGGGATGTCATATATGCTGGGCTGAAGATCCTCAAATCCGAATCCGCGTCTGTGTCGGATTCTTCACTGCAGAACACATCTCGTTGCGGTTCAGATTTGGTACTGGGGTCTCCATCTCCAATGATGAAATCATCGTCTGAGTCATAGTCTTCAAGGACTGTATCATCTCTTTGGGCGGTGCTAACTGCTTGTTGCAGGGTTCTGCAGAGGTTACTTTCAGCTACTGATCGAATTTCAGGCATTCTGCTGTTCTTCCAGGTGAAAGAATTGGGTTTTACGGCTTTAAAACTTTTTTTCTGTGTTTTGGGACATTTCCCCTTTAAGTGGGCGTGGTCCGGGGCCTCTGACGTCACGAAGCGTGTGAATTAGTGCGTAGGAAGCGATTGCGCATGCGCATATCGCTGTTCCTTTACTGGGGGCCTTTTTCGCAACTGCGCATGTGCGGCACCTTTTCCAAGATGGCCGCCAATCAAAACTACAGATTTCTTCAATGGAAAGCCTACCTTCACCTCGTGGTGAGTTTTGGCGCCTTGTTTGCTGTTTTTTGTTGTATGTTCCTCGCAGAATTCTTGGAATTTGTCCAGGACTGCCTAGAAGTCGCTCTTGTTTTGCCCCTTTGAGTATCTGAAGGTCTGGAAGATTTCAGCTGTTCTTGGACCCGCGATGGTAAGTAGAAGCTATATTTTCTCTGCATCCGCCACACCATCTAAGTCGGACGCTACCAGGTAGATCTCAAATCTCTGCCTGAACCAACACCAGTTTTCACTGAGATTGCCTTGGGCTGCTGTGGAACCGGAATCTCGAACCTCATCTTGCCAGGCTGCTGTTGCTGGTTGTCACTGTTTGCTGAGTTGTAACTATATGGATTTAAACAGGTCACTCCTGGGTACCATGTTTTGTTGTGCACTTGACGTAGCATAAGCTGCTTCCTTGATGTGCACTCTGACAAAGGAAGGTTCAGACTTGGAGATAGCTTAAACACATTTATTAAACTGTTAACAATTCTCCTACTTGTATTTGACTCTCCTGTTAATCCTGCTACAGCTACTCAGACTGACGAACCAGTCTGCTACAATCCAGGTGGTGGGTGTGATGTGTTTCAAATCAACCCTGTGTACTCACTGAGTGTCTCCACTGGAAAGAGGAAGATCATGTGTGCTGTGTCATTTTATATGGGTTGGTGTAATGCCCTCCTGTGGTAGTGTCACCTCTGTGTGTATCTTGAATGGCCATTGGCCGTATCCTATCTTACTGGCCTATTGGTTGAATGTCTGTGTGTCATGTCTCTGGTGCTCCCTCTAGTGTCTAGCTAGTCTACGTGTATTTACTTTAACCCCTTGTGTATTTACAGTGATGCATATCACCACAGTACGTTTGTTTTTCTGACCCGATTAAATGATGTAAGTGTGGCGCCAGTTTACTGGTTTTGTCAGCTGTTATGTTAATTGGTCAGTGACTTAAGGATGCCAATGATTGCTGGGAACTCCAGATAAAAGTTGAAATAATCTTGCAAGTGCGGTATTAATTTCCTCAGTACTGGTCTCATGGCGAAAAATAATTCCTAATTAGCAGAATGAAGGCTATTGGTGATGTGAGAAAGTATTTTTGGACAGATTGCAATATGCACATCTTTATATGCGAAGCAATAATGCTATAAACACAGAAGGCAGATTGCCTTGATTTGCTGTAATTATATATGCAAATAACCTCAGGCACAGCAACAGAAAAATGAAAACAAGTCGACAATTGAGAAACTTGCATTATAACGAGTCCAGGATTATTCCCTATCATTACTGGTAGTTTTATTAAATGATGTTCTCAAAACTTCTGGGACCTGTGTTCAGATGAACGGAATAAGAAAAGGATGGACAGTTTGATTAGCAGTGCATAAACCTCTGTGTTTTTTTTTTAAGATTTGCAATCTTTGCTAGAGTAGTTGGCAGCATTAATACAAGTGGGAGTATCCGCGGGTGAAGATGCATAGCGGAGTTTAGAACTGAGACAGCAGCAAGTTAATAAAAAAATGTTGCAAGGTTCAAGCCTTTCAAAGCATCTATATAATGTCCATTGGGGAATCTGTGCAATTTCAGCACACTCTGTTCAAACATATTGCTGTTGTTTAATACATAACTCAAAGGATCTCTATTCGCAGTGCAATGAAAACACGTGTGTGCAGTCTGAGTACACTACTGTGCAGTTTAGCACTTTTAAATTATTCACACTGGCTATCCTTGTAAACAGTGTGCCTCGGACGGCCATGTATTGTTTGGTCTTATTCCTCAGTTGCTAAAATATTCTCTGCTGTTCAGAAAGGAAGGATAGAGAAAATAGGCCAGCTAACTTGTCAGCAGGAGAAGGGAAATGCTCGAATTTTCATCAGACTGGTTTGTGAGCTGAGAGGACTATCCTGTTGCGATTGAGTAGACCAAACCTATATTCCCCAGAGTTTGGAAGTATGAGAGGGCAAGGTTGAGGTACATCTTATTGAATAGCGGGCCATGCTTGATGGGCTGAATGGCCTATTCCTGCTCCTGTATTCTTTTGTTCTTATGCTTCTTATAAGGATTCATCGAATTTACAGTGCAGAAGGAGGCCATTCGGCCCATCGAGTCTACACCCGTCTGTGAATAAGCACCCTATACCTTGAATGAGCCCGACACCTCCACCCTATCCCCAAGTAACCCCACATAACCTTTGGACCTGATGGGGCAATTTAGCATGGCCAATGCACCAAACCTGCAACATCTTTGGACTGTGGGAGGAAACCGGAGCACCCGGAGGAAACCCACGTAGACACGGGGAGAACGTGCAGACTCCACACAGACAGTGACCCAAACAGGGAATTGAACCCGGGTCCCTGGCGCTGTTTGATCAACGGTGCTAACCACTGTGCTACCGTACCGCCCATTGAACCAACATACCGTTTGCAAAAATGGCGCATTATTATTAGCCAAGGCAGTTAGCGTCAATGACGTTCTTTAAGAGGCTAGATTACCTATCGTAGATATGGTCGTCTTCATTCTTTGAGAATATGTTCAGCACTCGCATAAAGTTTAGGAAAAACCTTCATGAGTTTATGTTCTCAGTGGGCAACCTCCGTCATCGGGAATGAACATGGGGAATACCGGCACACCAGTCCTGCTGAGCTGGAGATGGAATTTTTGAGATCCATCCGAAGGATGCTTGCGCCATGCTGCTGGGAGAATGGTGTGTTCTGGAAGTCCCTATGCAAATGCTGCAGTGAAAAGTGTGTCGGAACTAGACATACATTCCGTGAAAACAGAGGGAACTAATTCCTGGGGTCACCCAGTTAAATAATCCGGGTGACACAAGGGCAAGGGTCCCATGAGCAAAAAAGGCCCCTCAGAGTGGGAGTCTGGTGGATGTGTGAAAGGAACTGAAAATGTGCCAGTTCAGCCCTGCCGACTCGCAGGGGGGAGGGGGGTTTAACGATTTGCCCTGAATTAACAATAGCGGGGAATGCCCCACTTGCTCTCAAATGGATCTCTCCGGAATGTGCCACTTGTTTAATTCATTTTTGACCATTTCCACAAGGGACCGCAGAAGGACGGGATTATAGTTTTGAAAATGATTCAAAATAGTGAAACTTTGCATTTATATAGCGCCTTGCCCAGCCTCGCAGGCACCTCACAGCCAGTGTGGTACTTTCTGAAGTGCAGTCACTATTGTAGTGTGGGAAGCACGGCAGCTAATTTGCACACAGCAAGATCCCATAACCAGCATTGTGACAATGACCAGGTAAGCTGAATGAGGAATGAGTATTGTCAGTAAGGACATGTGAAATAGGAGCAGGGTTAGCTGCTCGAGCCTTGCTCTCACATCCAATAAGATCAGGGCTGATCACAACACTCTCCTGCCCTGCCCGCATACCTCTTGACTTCCCGAGAGTCCAAAGCTCCGCCTATCTTAACCTTAAAAATACCTCCACAAATCCCTGAGTGAAAAGGTTTCTCCTCACCACAATCCTGAATGAGCGACTCTTTATCCTGAGGCTCTGCCCCCATGTTCTAGATTCTCCAACCAGGAGAAGCAATCACTCAGTGTCCACTCTTTTAAAATATGTTCATGGGATATGGGCACCGCAGGCATTTATTGCCCAACCCTAATTGCCCATCAAGGGGCAGTTAAGAGTCAACCACGTCTGGAGTCACATGTAGGCCAGACTGGGTAAGAACAGCAGATTTCCTTCCCTAAAGGACATTAGTGAACCAGATGGGTTTTTACGACAATCGACAATGGTTTCATGGTCATCATTAGACTTTTAATTCCAGATTTTTATTGAATTGCAGTGGCGGGATTTGAACTTGGGTCCCCAGAGCATTACTCTGGGTTTCTGGACTAGCCCCGTGACAATACCACTACGCCACCGCCTCCCCGTATTCCCCATATTCTGCCTGCCCTATGTTCTTTCTCCGTTACAACTGAAAGTGGACAGTGCTGAAGTGAGTTGGGAATCGAGTTTTAATCGCTATAATCACCCCCACCTGACAATTGGATCCCAAGCCAGATTAAACTAAATGCAAATACATTTCTTGATCATTGGTTTATTTACAAAATGCAGCATTACATATGTCTGCTTCCTACCAATTAACCCAGCGTCCCGGCAGCCTCTCTTTATAACAGCCTTCCCGAACAGGCGCCGGAATGTGGCAACTAGGGGCTTTTCACAGTAACTTCATTTGAAGCCTACTCGTGACAATAAGCGATTTTCATTTCATTTTCATTTTTCATTATAAGTGCTCTACGTACTTAGTTAAACAATGCCCCTCACTGGTGTTTCTTAACAATACGGTTGACATACTATGAACACCACCAACCTGTTTTGAGTGTTAGAATTAATATTTCAGAGAAAACGGAACTGAAAAATATAAAGTTTGAAAAATCCATTCGCTCAGCCAGGCAGTTACCGGCTGCTTACAATCCTCCAGTTTCAAAGGGAAAATTAATTTGAAGTGTTTTCACAAGGAATCTGTTTAATAACTACTAAGTTCAATGTTTTATTCTTTTCTCTAAATGTGGCATTTTAAAAATGTGTCGGCTTAGTCTGTTAATCTCAGATAAAGGTTAAAAAGTAGAGATCAAATTAACCTTTCAGCTTTTGACAATTAATTATAAAGGTTATGATAATGCAGTTTTAGGTCAGTTAACCAGTAAGCCAGAGACTCAATTAGGCGCCGGAGCGAGGCGATTCTCTGCGAGCTCTCCCCAACAGATCCACTTTTTACTTAACTTATACTCGTTTTAATCTTTTAAAATGTAATTCTAAAACGAACACTATTACTCACCTCTCTCTTTTATCTTTTATCTTTTATCTTTTCTTGCAGGCTTGAACATCCTCCGAGGCCCGTGGAGACCTTTTGACCTGACCCGACCTGATCTCCAAGACCTGGAAGTGGATCGGGCCCAAACTGGAAATGAAGCCCCGACCTCGATTTGGAGCCGACCCGGACCTCGGAGCTCCAAACCCGGCCTAACAACCGACGCCAGTCCCCGGATCGCCCGGCCCAGTCATCCGATGCCGGTGCTTATGTAGTTACATTGTATACCTTGTGTTGCCCTATTATGTATTTTCTTTTATTCCCTTTTCTTCCCATGCACTTAATGATCTGTTGAGCTGCACGCAGAAAAATACTTTTCACTGTACCTCGGTATACGTGACAATAAACAAATCCGATCCAATCCAATCCAATTAATAATTGTGATAGAAAAATTTCAAATCTCTCGATGCCAGTTCCAAAATTTAAATGCAGTTCTTTTTCAAAAATGATATCTGGATACAAAGAGTTGATCTCAGTGAAGTGACCAGGAAACTGCAAGATCATCAGAAGAAATAAAATTGCTTCACAACATCCTTCAGACAAGGTAATCTGCTATCCTTTCTCGGTCTGGCCTATTTAGGAACAGGAGGAAGCTGTTTAGCCCCCAAACCTGTTTCACTATTCAATGAGATTGTAATTGATTTGCAGCCTAACCCCCTATATCCATTTTTCCCCCTATCGGGGTGGCACAGTGGTTAGCACTGCTGCCTCACAGCGCCAGGGACCCGGGTTCAATTCCAGCCTCGAGTGACTGTGCGGAGTCTGCACATTCTCCCCGTGTCTGCGTGGATTTCTTCCAGGTGCTCCGGTTTCCTCCCACAGTGTAAAGATGTGCAGGTTAGGTGGATTGGCCATGATAAATTGGCCCTCAGTGTCCAATGATGTGTAGGTTAGGTGGAGTTACAGGGATAGGATGGGGGGGGGGGGGGGGGGGGGGGGGGGGGGGGGAGCCTGGGAAGGGTGCTCGTTTGGAGGGTCAGTGCCAACTCGATGGGCTGAATGGGCTCCTTCTGCACTGTAGGGATTCAGTGATACCTTTGGATAACAAACAATCGATCAAATCTCAGATTTAAAGTTAATAGTTGATTATAGAGTCAATTATAGGTTGGGGGCGGGAGTTCCAACTTCCGCTGTTCTTCGCCTGTAAAAGCCTTTCCTAATTTTACTCCTGACAGGTTGACAACGTGAGGTCGTACCACTGGGCTAGTAACCCAGTGACCCAGGGTAATTCTCTGGATACAGGGTTCGAATCCCACTGCTGTGAAATTCGAATTCAATCAAAATCTGGAATTAAAAGTCTATTGACGACCATGAAACCATTGTCAACTGTTGTAAAAGCCCATCTGGTTCGCTGCTGCCCTATAGGGAAGGAAATCTGTAGTGTATACACGGTCCGGCCTACATGTGACTCTGGATCCATAACAAAGTGATTGACTCTTAAATGCCCCCTGAAGTTGCCTATCAAACTACTTGGTCCAAGAGCAATTAGGGATGGGCAAATAATACTGGCTCGGCCTGCGACGCCCACATCCCATGAATGAATATTTTAAAAGGTCCCCGGTCCTAGATTCCACAACCATCGAAAATTGTTTTTCTCTATCTACCATATCTGCTGCCATTAATATCTTGAAAACGTCTATCAAATCGCCCCCCTTAAACTTTTTACATTTCAAGGAATGTAATCCCAGTTTGTGTATTTTCTACTTGTAATTTTAAACTCGGGCCTGGATTTTTACAGAGCCTTAATTTCCAACATTTCCAATTATTTTCACGGGTAGGGGAAAAGGACAGGCATGACAGACACGGGACAGAGACTCAAATTCAGTCGGGCCATTTGAACTCAGTGTTGAGTTCAAACAGACACTATTTCTACTGTAAGCAAGAGGCTCAACCCACAAGGTGGGAGTTACGAGTCTTTACGATAGTCAGAAATGCCCTTGAGGGGTGGCTATGATCTGTAGGTCTGTCAGGCTGTGGAGTTATTCAAATTCCCAGCCTTTTAAAAAAAAAAGGGCTGTCTGTATCAGTGAAAGGTAAAAATGAACTCAAGCTGTTAAATCATTTAAATTCCCAGCCCTTTAAAAGGAAAAAGTAGGCTGCCTGTATCAGTGAAAGCTTAAAATTTTGTTCTAGGAATCATAATGGCTGTTTGTTGGCATTACTCCAAAGATATTCATTGTGCAACTGTTAGTACTTGGCTCCCTTCCATGGTCCATCATTATCTCGGTAAGGGTTCCTAAATTCACTATTTCACAGTATGATTGGCAGCTCAAATTGGTTATTAAAGGATTAACTATCTTTGAAATGAAATGAAAATCACTTATTGTCACGAGTAGGCTTCAATGAAGTTACTGTGAAAAATCTCTAGTCGCCACATTCCGGCACCTTTTCGGAGAGGCTGATACAGGAATCGAACCGTGCTGCTGGCCTGCCTTGGTCTGCTTTCAAAGCAAACGATTTAGCCCAGTGTGCTAAACAGCCCCTGTTGATGTGGGATAATGAATAAAACTCTTGTTTGTTTTTCTAATTGATTAAGTATTTGAGGCGATTTAAATCATTTGAATGGGTTTTCATGAATGGGAGTTTTTAATACAGTAAAGGTTGTAAGACTTAGTATTTTTTTTAAGGCGGCACGGTGGCACAGTGGTTAGCACTGCTGCCTCATGGCGCTGAGGACCCGGGTTTGATCTCGGCCCCAGGTCACTGTCCGTGTGGAGTTTGCACATTCTCCCCGTGTCTGCGTAGGTCTTACCCCACAACCCAAAAATATGTGCAGGGTAGATGAATTGGCCACGCTAAATTATCCATTAATTGGAAAAAAAAGAATTGGGTACTCTCAATTTAAAAAAGAAATGATTTGATTTCACCTCAACGTGAATCCTATGGAATCCCCATGGTGAGTCAACACGGGGAATAAATGGGTCATAAAGGTGGGTGGGGCACTGGCTGGCATAGAGGGCATAGGGTCATTGGGGTTGAGTGGGGGGCATGGATCAGCATGAGTTGGCATGGATGAGGCCTGGGGAGTGGATGAGGTGTGATTGGTAAGGGCTAGATGGCCTGATATCTGGCCTAACAACTGGGACTAAGTCCCAGAGTACAAAACCAGGGCCTCTTAAAGATCTTGGCTTGGCATTTGGCAGCCTGTAAATTCACCTCAGTTCTGCAGCTGGAGGAGGTGCCATCACTGCCCCACCCTGGAGTGAAGATCCCGCCATTCGGATTAGTTCCTCCAGAGGCGTACATAGCAATTTGGGAAGTTTCTTGACTCCTGCAATTCAGCTCAGGAGTGATAACTCCGGCGTGGAGTCCAGTTATGACTCTGGTAAATCTACACTGCTCTCAAAGCTAATCTATGCTCCCTAAGGTGTGTTGCAAGAACTACTCATGGTGACTCCAGGTGGGGTCCAACCAGGGCTTTGTGTAGCTGGAGCATGACTTCAAACTCCCTGTTCTCCAAATTCCCTGGATATAAAAACACAGCAACCAGTACCTGTATGGGCGACTCTTAATGCCACTCTGAAGTGATCCAACAAGCTATACTGTTGTCTTGAACTGCTTGATTGGGATGAATTTCCCTCTCCCTTTGCATTCTTTTGTGTGTTTTCTCTTCTTCTTAACCTAATTAACTTTATGCTGGTGCACACTTGCTGTGTGGGAAACTCGGTTCGCTATGAATACAACGTGCAGTGCAGTCACAGTCGATTTTGTATAAATATTCATTCTTCAGAATATTTTAATTAAGATTGCTGATTGCAGTGTATGACTACAATAGACACAGTCAAGTGGCTTCCACCCTTCAGAGACTATGGAAGGCAGAGAATGAGAACAGAATACCAGAATACCGGCACAGTGGTTAGCACTGCTGCCTCGTGGTTCAATTCCGGCCTTGGGTCACTGTCTGTGTGGAGTTTGCACGTTCTCCCCGTGTGTGCGTGGGTTTTCTCCGGGTGCTCCGGTTACCTCCCACATTCCGAAGCTGTGCAGGTTAAGTGGGTTGGCCATGTTAAATTGCCCGTAGTGTCCAAAGCCTATGTGGGTTTACAGGGTTACGGAGATGAGGTGGAGTTTAGGCCAAGTTAGGATGCTCTTTCGGAGGGTCGGTATGCACCCGATAGGCCAAATGGCCTCCTTCTGTACTGTCGGGATGCTATAATCCTATGAAATGCCACTGATTAAGAATCGGACAATTTGAAGTGAAGTATATTAAGGGGTAGCTCATACAACAGAATTGCACAGCACTGGGGGTTTGCTTTTGGCCAAAGACTGTCACCTCCTTGGTGTCACACTGAGAACAATAGGATGAGGCCCTGTCACATGAGACTCAGAAAAGAAGCTAACTGGGGTGGATGGGACAGGAGGGCAGTGGGAAGGCCGCCCCAGGAAACGTTACAGGCCCATTGGCGGGCACTCTAAAACTCTGTCCATAGATAGAAATAGCAACAACAACCACTGCTGAACAAACAGCAGATATAAGCATCTACCTCATCAACTTAGAGACATCGCGATATTATGGCACAGGAAGAGGCCATTCAGCCCATCGTGCCTGTGTTGGCTCTCTGCAGAGCGATCCGGTCAGCCCCAGTACCTTGACCACTCTGGGTCTGTCTTCACAACAGCACCATCTTGGTTAGCCTGTCCTAACCAAGTGAATTCAGTCCACCACCTGGAAGATTTAAACTTCATAACACCATCCGTGTTGAAGCCCGCCAAATCGATACAAAATGCGAGAAACCAGTCTGCTGCTGCTTTGAAATGTCGACATTGTGGCGCAAGCTATCAGCACAAATATCAGGATTGGCCAGCAGGGGGCACTGAATGTCTCGGATGCAGCAGGAATGGCCCATTTCCAGTTCACTTCTGCTCGTTTAGCGTCTCCAACAAAGAGGGTGAACGACAACGCTAACGTAACCCCTGGTACCGGCCGTCTTCCCTCACCAGCTGCGGCAGAAGTTAGGACTTTACGTCTTTGTCTTCCACAGTAAGACATATCCCATGGTTATTGATGATTATTCTTGATGGTTAGAGATAAGCAGGCTCCACCCAACCACATTGGAGTCCGTCATTAGCGCAAAACAGTCACGGGGTTCAGTTAATGGGCCCAAATTCGTAAACGACCATTTTTGTCAGTTCATGGGTCGCCCAGTATGACCAGCACCCCTCTTTACCCACAAACCATTGAGGAGCAATAGTGAGCAGGCCGGACCTGTAAAGATTTGGATGTCCAAGACTTCAGGTTGCCCTTCAGCTCTCATGCAGCACGGGCTCCACTCCGAGCCAATGATTCTCTCCTGCTAAACTCCTTATGGGCCGTGGTTTAAAAACGCACGTTGCCTTATTGCCTCCAAACCATTAGTCCCACATCATGCCCGCTGACTCAATGAGAGGGAAGGAGCCGAATCTCCAGGGGAAAAAACAATGGGGCGACACAACCACCTGAGGATACAACTACCATGAGACTACCGAAGACCCCTAAATGCTCCAGATGCTCCAATGTGTGTTGACCCACCCCGGACGCCTCTCCCAGGTTTCCGGACCAGTGTAACAGTCACCAGGGCACGCCCAGGAAGAACGGTGAAGACTCCCGGGAGATTCAATCCATGGCTGGGCCACATTCTCGGGAAGGTTGTACAATAAGGGAGCAGCAACGTAAACCGTTCACATCTTCATATTGTTGTTACAAAGAAGATAGTTCACCTGGAGGGAGGTGTAAGAGTTAACAAAGAACAAAGAAAATTACAGCACAGGAACAGGCCCTTCGGTCCTCCCAGCCTGCGCCGATCCAGATCCTTTATCTAAACCTGTCTCCTATTTTCCAAGGTCTACTTCCCTCTGTTCCCGCCCATTCATATACCTGTCTAGATGCTTCTTAAATGATGCTAACAGAATGGACATGCTCATCGATGAGGCACATGATGATTTGCACTGACATCATGTGCTAGGTTTTATAGACAGCAGACAGGTAGCCCAGAGGGGAGATGTGTTTCCGTTGAATCCCCCTGTGTCGCACTGTGTAAATAGTATAAATAAACTAGCTTTTAAGCAAATACACCTCCAGATTTTCTTTGCTAAAGTCCTGGCTAAGCACATTCTACAACTGTTCAGTGTCACAGTTTGTTTTAGGATTCTCCTGTAAGCGCCTCGGGATATTTCATTGCATTAAAGGCACCGTATAAATAAAGTTGTTGTTGTTTTCTCTGATAACTTGGCTGCGGCAACATAAGTCATAGGCCCGTGTCTCACTGCACGCTCAATTTCCTGGGGTTGTATTGTTTTTTTAAAATGTTTTTTATTGGGTTTTTGGTGTACAAAACAAATCTAAACATGAATAAACAGTATGAGTAACGCTTGAGAGTATATAAGGAGCAATACTGGAATTATTTACACCAAGGTCGGTTTTAACTATTGACGTGGATACATCAGAGTTTCCCCTTCCTTTATTTATCCCTCGCTTGCAGTGTTTGCCGTGGTGATTGTGGTCCCCGGCGTTTCACTCCCCACCGATTTTCCCTTAGCTTTTCTTTCCTCTAGTTCCAGTTATTATTACGCCTGCCCTCCTTCCCTTCTGGTTCCTCTGTTGGGCTTGTTGAATCCCTTGTGTCCCTGACCCCCCCCCCCCCCCCTCTTCACCCCCACCCCCTCTTTCCCCTCCTTCCTTCCTTCCTTTCTTGGCTAGCTTCTCCTGATCTTCGGCTCCCTAGTTGTCAGCTACAAACAGGTCTTGGAACAGTCGAGTGAATGGCTCCCACGTTTTGTGGAATTTGATTTTCTCCATTTGGAGAAATAGGTCGGACAGCCAGTCTGCAGCTTTGGGTGGTGCTGCTGACCGCCAGCCGAGCAGAGCTCTCCGGCGGGCGATCAGGGAGGCAAAGGCAAGGGCGTCGGCCCGCCTCCCTATGAAGAGATCTGGCTGGTCTGGTACCCCGAAGACTGACACTTTTGGGCATGGTTCCACCCTCATCTCCACCACTTTGGACATAGCCTCGAAGAAGGCTGTCCAGTACCCAGCAAGTCTGGGGCAAGACCAGAACATGTAGGCGTGGTTGGCCGGGTCTCCTTGGCACCATTCACATCTATCCTCCACCTCCGGTAAGAATCTGCTCATTCGGGCTCTGGTTAAGTGATCTCTGTGCACCACTTTTAAATGAATGAAAATCGCTTATTGCCTAAACAGCAGCTGCATTAGGCTTAGCCTTGCGTATGTGGAGGTGGAGTTGACCCTGTGCAGTGCTTCGCTCCAGAGCCCCCACCCTATTTCAAACCCCAAATCCTCCTCCCACTTCTCCCTTGTCTCGTCCAGTTTGGTACTGGACCCCTGAGCAGTCGTCTGTACATGTCCCCGCAGTTCCCCTTCCCTAAGATGTCCGCGTCTAGCAGTGACTCTCTTGGTGGGTGTGGGTATGTCCTTGTTTCTTTTCGGAGGAAGTTTTTGAGTGGCAGGTACCTGAGTTTGTTACCCCCTGTCAGTTGGAATCTTCCTGTCAGCTCTCCGAGCGTTGTTAACCTGTTGTTGGTGTGCGGGTCCCTAGCTGCCAGCATCCCCCCTGTCCTGTCTCCACCTTTTGAAGGAGGCGTCTATGAGTGCCGGAGCGAACCTGTGGTTGTTGCAGATACATAGAACAGGCCATTCGGCCCATCGGGTCTGCACCGACCCACTTAAGCCCTCACTTCCACCCCATCCCCATAACCCAATAATCCCTCCTAACCTTTTTTGGTCACTAAGGGCAATTTATCATGGCTAATCCACCTAACCTGCACATCTTTGGACTATGGGAGGAAACCGGATCACCCGGAGGAAACCCGCGCAGACACAGGGAGAACGTGCAGACTCCAGCGGGGATCGAACCTGGGACCCTGGCGCTGTGAAGCAACAGTGCTAGCCACTTGTGCTACCATGCTGCCCGTAAGGAGGCTTTGTGGACATTTGGTTAACCCAAAATGTTGTCGCAGTTGGTTCCACAACTGGAGTGTTGCCACCACCACTGGGCTCATTGATATGTCTTTGTGTGGATGGGAGTGTCGCCGTGGCTCGGGCCCGGAGGGAGGTTCCTCTGCAGGAGTCCTCCTCCATAAGCACCCACTCGGCTTCAGGCTCCTTCAGCCACCCCTTACTCTCTCTGCGGTTGCTGCCCAGTGGTTGTACTGTAAGTTTGGGAGAGCTAGGTCCCCCCCTGGATCCCCCCCCCCCCCCCCCCCCACCACCACCACCTGCACACGAATGCCATAATCAGTTTGTCCAATGAGTTGAAAAAGGCCTTGGGATGTAGATAGGGATAGATCTAAACAGGAAGAGGTGCCTGGGCAGTACATTCATTTTGATCATCCACACCCTCCACACAAGGGAGAGTGGGAGACTGTTCCATCTCTGTAGGTCGTTTTTACTTCCTCCGTCAGCTAATTTCGAACATCAGGCGCCTGCTAAACGTGAGCATGACCCCATCTCCCTGGAAGCAGAAAAGGCCTTCGATAGAGTCGAATGGAAGTACCTCATGAGGTTGATGGAACCATCAATTCAGCGAACACGTGTAGTTGGATCTGAACAGAGGCTTTAATACACTTACAATAGAGCCAGCCTATTCGTCGTTGAACTTCAGGTGAAATGGCAGGCTGACTCTAAGGCACTGATCTTTATACATCGATCCCAGGGGGAGGAGTCCTGGGCGGAGCCAAGGGAGGAGCCCAGTACAAACTCTCACGTACTCCCAGAGCAACTCCCCCTGGTGGTCGGATAATGCAACTGCACTTACAATGGGTAGATAACGAACATATATACATGGAGTGATATTGGCAACTATATATAGTGTGAATCATATTCACCACAGAGGTAATGGAGTGGTTCAGGCTTGGTGCTGTACAATGCTTCCCTGGCAAGCATACGGACAAACTCCACCAGCTGCCAGTACTTCCAGCTGCACAGGGGCACGAGACAGGGTTGCCCGCTATCCTAGCTGCTATTCGCCTTAGCGATCGAGCCATTAGCGATCGCGCTCAGGGCGGCGAAGAATTGGAAAGGGATCCGGAGAGGCAGCAGAGAGCACAGAGTCTCTTACTATGCAGATGACCCTGTTCCTCTGCATCTTGGACCGGCGGAGCAGTATGGAAGGAATCATGGCGTCCTTGAAAGAGTTTGGAACCTTCTCGGGCTACAAACTTAACCTGAGCAAAAGCGAGATCTTCCCAGTGAGCCCGCAAGGGGAAGGGCAGAGCTGGAGTGGCTACCGTTTAAACAAGCCTGACACAAATTCCACTACCTGGGGATCCAAATCGCCCACCAGCTGCCAGCTTGACGGAGGAAGTGCCATTGTTGAATTGACTGGTTTTGGCAACTTTTACGAAAATGGTAAATACAAGATGTAGATTAGCAAACCCCTCCACTTTGTTCCTCGTACATTACAATCTAGAGCAAGAATTTGTTTGTTTTTTTGCAAACAAATACTGAATGATGGCCTTTGATTCAGACTCAGGCACTGTCTTTTCATGTCATAGTCCCTTCACCAGCAGCATATGTACACGGGTGTGTTCACCAATTGGGAAATGCCATCTGCTGCCATCACAGTCAGTTTGCTTTGCGCACGACCCACGCATCTGCTGCCTGACTGATCCTGAAGAGAAATACATTAAAATACCACAGACTGTGCGAGTATACACACAAAGTTCCACATTCACAACAACGCTACAGGGATGTTTAAACAGAATTAAATCATTCGGAGGAAACTCGTCCTCAGGAGTAATGGCCTGCCAGGCAAAGAGATCTTTGATTTTATATTCCTTTGACAAGACAGCCAAATATCGGGACGCAGCCAGGCAGCGACTCATAGCCAATCGTTTGCCATTGTGCAGCATTCCAGGGTCGGATTGATTCCTTCATTCCTCATCGATACCTCTGTACTGTGGCACAGTGGTTAGCACTGCTACCTCACCGCGCCAGGGACCTGGGTTCAATTCTGCCCTCGGATGACTGAGCGGAGTTTGCGCGTTCTCCCCGTGTCTGCGTGGATTTCCTCCGGGTGCTCCAGTTTCCTCCCACTGCCCAAAGATGTGCAGGTTACATGGATTGGCCATGCTAATTGCCCTTAGTGTCCAAGGGTGTCCAGGTTAGGTGGATTGTCCATGGCCAGTGCACGGGGTTGCGGGGATAGGGTGGGGGAGTGGACCTAGGTATGGTGCTCTTTCGAAGGGTCAGTGCAGCCTCGATGGACCGAATGACCTCCTTCTGAACTGTGGAGATTCTATGGATAACACATTAGCTTGAAGTGGTCTCATAATGCTGTCTGCAGAGATGTTGTCGCCTTGAACACTTTCACCTCCATTTTCTTTGGGGACGAGAAGCTAAAAAGAAAGGAAAAACTTGTATTTCTGTAGCACCATTCATTAATACCAGACCTTCCAAAGTGTTACATACAGCCAGAGAAGATACCTCCATGCAAGTGTAATCACTGTTTGTAGAGTTGGAAACGCTGGAGCCAATCTCCACACAAGCTCCCACAAGCAGCAATTTACTCACGGCCAGCTCATCTGTTTTTGTGATGTGGATTAAAGGAAATTATTGGCCAGGACATTGAGGGGCAGCTTCCCCGCTATTCACAGAATCACAGAATAATACAGCGCAGAAGAGGCCCTTCAGCCCATCGAATCTGCACCAATGCATGAAAACCATGCGTTGAGTATACACGGGTAAACTGTTAGATATTAGTCTTTTCCTAGAATGTATTAGACCTGTGTTGCAATATATATGAGGAAATGAAAGGTACAAGTCGCACATTGTATATATTTCTCCTACGGTTCATTGGTGGCTACATTTGAGAAGTACTTCATTGGCTGTGCAGTACCTTATTATGTCAGTGAAGTCATGGTAGTTGCTATATAAATTCAGGCTTATCTGTGGATCAAATTTGTTCAGTATAGGCTCTGCAACAGGTTGTGGTTCGGGCCGAGATATGGGGCAGGATCATGAAGAGGTGATGGGTGATTGGGGGTGGGGGGGGGGGGGGGGGGGGGGGGGGGGGGGGGGGGGGGGGGGGGGAGGGGGGGGGGGGGGGGGGGTTGGTGGTGGTGTGGGGCGGGGAGGAAGGGGGTG